>NW_020955384.1:374250-475400 GCF_003031625.1 Empidonax traillii | reverse complement strand
AATCCCTCTGAGGATTTGCAGGGGCATTACTTCTGACTATAGCTTTTCTATTCCAGAGTTGCCTTGTGATGAATAGCCTTGGTGGAAAAGCATATTCAATTATTCAGCTTCTGTAGCATCCTTGTAGCATTCAAAGGTAAAACTCGGGTTCAACAAATAGGCTGAAATATTTGAATCACGAAACTCAAAACCTGCACAGGGCTCTTCTAGCAAGTGAATCAAGATCAAATACTACATTCAGCAATGCTATACTTGCACTTTTTACTCTATGAACTTGAGCTAAGTAAACTAGTCACAGTTTGCTAACAGAGTGAAAAAGTTTTCTCAGCATAACAGAAAGTGATGCAGTGCTACACTGAGTCTGATGGAGAAGGGGAAACAACTGAAGTGACAGTGATGTGTGTCCTCATTTCTTTCCTGTTTCACCCTCTCCCAATTATGGAGAACCTTTGCCTTGACTTGGTGTCTCCATAAGGCCCACATGGGCAGCATCACTACACAAAGTATCCCTTTTGACTGAAAAAACAAAGACAGAAATCACACCTATAACTACACATTCTTCACAGTTTCCTACTTCTTTTATGTAAAGCCCTTTCGGGATCTCATCTGCAAGTGTTTGCAAAAGCTAAAACCAAAAGGACCTGCATAACATGCATCCTTTTGCAATAGGAGAAGATAATTGATTTTTACAGGGCAATGTAGTTAACAAGGTGATTAGACTAGTTAGATTTCCGGACAATGACACAGAGCCTGGGAAGAGCATCACCTGTATAATAATTCATCAAAATATTGGGCTCTCTTTTGTAGTTGTTGAATTTATCCACAGCTGTTAAATTCTCCCAGCAATGGGGAATTTATTCCTACCAGTCCCTCCCTTCAAGGAGGATAAGAGCTCAAAACACCCACCATAAGCAGCAGCACTGACTGCCTTTTAGGACACAGCACCAACTTTAGTCATGGCAACTACTGCAGCAGTATACTAAATTATTCTAAGCTAGTCTGCACCAACTGAGAAGGGCTCTGATGAGGGATTTTAGGGTTCACCTACTAAGACTGCTGATCTCTGAGAGCTTTCCAAGATTTTAATCAAGTTCATTTAACACTTTCAAGATTGCTGGGTGTGAAAAAGTATATACCCTTCTTCCTAGAGACTGCTGGTTCAGAAGATCTTCAAAAGATCCTACACTTACATATATGGACATCTTTGGAGAAGAAAAAATGGCAACACTCTTTCACTGCTGAGAGATAACAGGGAATCACTGTCAGGCCCTGTGAACAGCTGACCTACTTGGATAAGAATTTTACAGAAAAAGAACAATAACACTGAACAGAAAACCACCACCTCACTAAAAATAATCTGAATTTTGATTGAATTATTTGCTGCAAATACCTAACAATTGGGTGCAGAACTGAGGAACTCGCCCCCCCCACACACCTAAAACTGCAAGATGATGCACTCGTTTTTGAAAAATAAAACAAACAAGCAAACAAAATAACAAAAAAAAACAAAAGCAAAAAACCCAAAACCAAACAACACCCCCCCCCCAAAACAACCAAGGAAAAATATCTGTACTTTTAATAAAGCAGCCTAGAGCTACTGGAGATAAAATATCAACTCGTTACTTCTATCCTAATCCACAGAATTGCAAAACTTACATATGACAATCTCAAAATGTAGTTTTTCTATCAGCTTCTGTGCAAAAAATCAGAAGTTGCATTCCACTCCAATTTACACTATCTCTAGAACTTCCATATCTATTTTCATCCTCAGATACACACACATGCACATAAAAAAATTTCAAGAAGGTGAGCTCCATAATCATTGGTAGAAAATAACAATCTTGCCAGAAACTTTCTGTCTGGAACAGAGGACATGCCTAAACAATATTTGAGGCAAACAGTTTTCATCAAAAGAAGATTAATAATATTTTACTCAAAATGAATACTTTTTGTTGTTTCTCAGATTTCCATTTTAGATTTTACTCAAAGTAATTTCTACTTAAAAAACCAAACAAAAATCTTTTAACGTGGACTGGTTCTGCAGTTCTACCAACCTGTGCAACTCCTCAGTTTTTTCTTCAGTAGGGCCCGTGGTTAATAAGCAGTGTCGAAGGATGGCAGCCATGTAACGAAATTGATGAGATTCATTCTATATAAATATAAATTATGAAGATATTTTTTCATTTTGAAGATTGCAAGTGAGGGTTTCAGGTCACTAGAATAATAAAAATTAAAGATGGGAAATACCTATTAGATCATAACATCCATCCCTATCAATAAAAGGACTGTACCTTAGAGTTCACTACATGCTTAATTCAACATAACTATCATAAACTGACTTTGAACTATGCCTTGTAAAAGTCACTGGGGAGTATTTTCCAGTTAAATGAGCCTTCACTACCAGAAAAAAGAATTACGAGTGTTTGCTCAATTCCATAACATTATTCTTAATATACCACTGGCCATTTTCCTTCTTGTATTTACATCAGACCACCTCTTGATTTAGATTACGTACGTTTTTCATTTAATTTGCCACCTCCTCATTTAGGCCTTTTGCTGCCAATAGTTTCATTCCCTCCACTCAGTCTGTTTCTTATCCTAATTCACTTGCTTTTGTTCCCTTGATACCTTTCCTCCATTTCATTAATAACTTCTCAGCAACCTTATTTGCCCTACTTTTGCTCTCTCCAAGCAATTCCCCCTTCCAACCTCCCACCAGACAGCAGCTGCACTAAAGTACACCAGTAACTGCAATCATTTACCTCTGTGTGTAACCTTGTCCTCACCCTTTTTTAATAGGTCTTATTCATATCCATCATATGTTCTGGTGTGTTTGACTGAGCACAAAGCACCCCAAAGCATCTTTTGTAGTATCAGCATCCAAATCTGCCAACTGCACCACCTGCAGCTCTTGTCCAGCTTTGCTACTTTGAAACCATCTCCAGTCACTAAATACTGGTGTTTCAAATGGTTCTGTCCCCCTTGGGATGAATCTCGTTTAGCCTTTTACCCTCATGCCTAACTTCTCTGCTCTGATTTTCCATCCTGTCTACTGTTTGGAACCTCTTCAAATTCTGTCTCTTCAGCCCAGCTCATTAACACGCTGTTTACTCTTCTTACAGATCATTAAAACTGCCACTGGGACATTCACTGAGCAGAACGTCAACCAACATATCTGGCTAACAGTTATCAACTACTAAAAAGCTCTTTAATTTACAGGTTCCCTGCTTTTAGGAACTTCTAGTAAAGAGTTATTATATAAGCTTTATCTCAAAACACAAAATAAACTTCTCCTGCCCCAGGATGTCTTAAACTCTCATTAAAAAAAAACCCAAAAAGCTGCATGCTTGGACTTTCCAAGGAGGATATGTTTTGTGGGAGCAAACCTCCTTCATCATAGACAGCAGCCACATGAAACTTCAGCAGGTAATGATGTCACAACTGCGTGCCACCTCTTGCCTGCCTTTCTGCAGTGAGCTGGGCTTTAATAATAATAATAATGGCCAGTCTTCGTGAACGAAGATCCGGGGAAAGTCTTTACACCTTCCAGCCTGCGCATTGGATTTTTTAGGTGAGACACAGTGTGCGTGGAACTGAGCCCACCCTTTAATCCTGAGGTTCATCTGCCGGGGCCAAGTGAGCTTGGACGGTGGCAGCGAGGTCCTCAGGACGTAGATGGATTGCCTTATGGGCTAACGAGCTCCATCTGCCCGGGGAGGGGCCCTGACCGGGAATCGAACCCGGGCCTCGGCAGTGACAGCGCCGCGTCCTTAACCTCTAGACCACCAGGGGCTCCCAAGCTGGGCTTTACATCTCTACAGATTCAGTATTTTCTAAGAGTAAACCAACGTCAAGATCCAGATATCAAGAGCTTGCTTATTAAGAGGTGAACGTGTACTAGAGTTTCTTTTCCCAGCTTTCCATAAAGCTGTGCTACATTCTTTTTCACCCTCTCTATACAAAGAACTTTGACAAAGTTAAAGATACTTTTAATAAAGGACTAAACCAAGAACATTAACAGAAGAAAGAAACCTCACTTTCTTTATATTTCCTTGAAACTCAAAGTATTAGCTTCTCTGATCCCTCCATCATTCAATCCTAAATTTCAGGATTTCTTATTCAGCATATCCTTGAGGCATTAAATCAAAGAATAAACTTCAGACTTTAGTCAAGTTTTACATTCCTTAAAGCTCTGATTAATATCTTATTTGCTGTCTAGTCCAACACATTAAAGAGCATAATTATTTGTCAGTTTTAACTACTGCACACTTTTGATCAGCTTTATACGCTGCATATTTACAATGCCCAGTGAAAAGTCAGCAAACACTGTTTCAGAGACAATATGATGTGGACTAAAAAAGAAAGATTCCCTACATAATTCTCTTACTGTAGCACAGATTTAGGTTATTCAAAATTAGAGATGATGTACCTACTATCATGCCCAGAAGAACAGATGAAGACTAGGGAGTCTTCTCAGTTCTATTACCCTATTGCTATACAACCAGAAATGCAGCCATCTGATACTTTCTGATTGCAAAGCTTTTCCTAGCCAGCTAACTATTAGTGAACAATGTTTATTTTCTTTTGTAAACCTCAGACTTTTACAAAATAGTATTTTTTGCATGTTTTATTAAAAAACACACAGTTTTACCTTGCATCATATAATCCAAGCTATTCTTCCATTACATAGAAAACGTATGGACTAGATTTTTTGCCTAAGTAGTAACAAGAACAAAAATGTTATTTTGGTATTTGAAGCAATGAGCATTAAAGACTCAAAACCTCTTGAAAGACCAAGATCATCAATTCTTGACACGTTCAGAATTCAGACACAAATTTTCTCAGACTGGTTTTGCATACAGAGAAATTAGGATGCAAAATTTGAAGACTACCTTAGCTGCTCTTTTGAAAATTGCAACTATATTCCATCAAAATTAGAGTAGCAAAAGTTAAGCATTAAAATCCTTGCCCTGGGGCTTGGACAACAACTACCTATTCTGTATCTACCTGCTGGTTCTGGCTCTCCCACGCTAAACGAAATCAATTGAAAAAACACTTCAGCTAAGCCTTACCTTGCTGTGGACATTCCAACTGTCAAGTGTTACATTAAATAGAGCCTTTAGTGCCTCAATGGCACAATCTGTCTCTTGCAAAGATAGAGGAGGTCTGTCACGATCTTCTGCTGCTTTATATTCTTCTGTCCATCTTACACTCAGGGAACTTTCCAAAGCCTGAGTCAAAACTTGCACCCCTTGCAGTTCCTGACGCAACTGTGATCTAATATCTGTGTGCAGAAGTGACAAGAGGAAGAGCAGACGCAAATCAAAGCACTTAATGTCATCAACGCACTGCTGGTCCTTACATTTTTGCAGAAGACTGCAGAGCATTGCTGCAAGATTCAGTTCCAAACTGAGCTTCTGTGCGACTGAACTATTAAAAATTATATTGCAGAGGCATTTTAAAGCTTCCACTATAACAGGAAATTCAGACACTCTCTCCAAAGGATCTTCCACATTGTCCAACTTTGCTAGCCTCATAAGGATCTGCATGTTCCTCTTTGTGGTTACAGGCACTAAAACCTTCTTGTCCCTGGAGAGAATCCGGAGGGCCTCCAGGCAGGCAACTTGACATGATGTTTTTGTGTCTTTTTCAAGGATGTTTAGAATTCCCTCACAGAGTTTCTAGGCAAACATAAACAAACAAAAAAGGAACAGTTTTAGTGTCAAAATACTGGTGGCAATAAGAAACTACTTTTGCTAAGCTTCCATATAACTTCTGAGTTTCCAGCTGACTTGAGAAATTAGGTATTCCATATAAGCTCTTCAAAATATAAACTGTTACAAAAGGCATCCAGAGAGCACTAAAAGCAGTTTTCCTCACAGATACAATCCAAATACATCAACATTTTCAAAAGCATTAAGCAAAATGGCAGATGCTATTCTCTATTGCCAAAATTGCCACTATTGTCAAAATACTTCACTGATACTTTATACCAGCATGACTTACAGGGGTAAACATTAATCATTCAAATGCAGCATGAGGAAAATACAACACTGCAATAACCTGCAGGTCAGAACTGTGACATCTGAATTACAGAAGAATTACCTTTCATAAGGTAGAAATGGACAATTAGATGATCAATTAACAGGCAGAAAAGACAGGACAGAAGAGATTGCTTGACTTGAGAGGACTCCATAGGATTTTTATGCCTTAAGCTCAGGACAACATTACTACAACTCTGGGGTACTAGTCAGAAGTACAGTTACAAAGAAGTTCCCGATACAATACCAACTGCATTGTACCACACAGGACACTGTTCCTCTACACTTCTCACCTCCCAAGATTTGTGTCTTGACCATGGACACGAATAAATTACCAAAGAAGCCAGAGCAGCAACTGATTTGAAAGCCGTAGTGCAGAAGTCTGCTTAAGACTTGAAATTCCTACTGTGGTCTCAGGCAGTCATTGTCATGTAAGAAATTACAAAAAGCAAAGGAATAATAGTGAAGTATAAAACAGTTGTTGGGGAATGGTCTCTGGAATTTCATTTTTCACCATCACCACCATAATGAAAGGTGGGGAGCACAGAAGCCCATCACCCTGACTCAAAGTTCAAAACAAAGGTTTCACTTAAGACATCCAAGCAAGTTTTCTTATTGTGATCACTTACAACTAAAGCCAAATAAAAAAGTTAACAAAACCAACAACAAACATTAAGTCTACAGCAAATCTAGAACAGACACTCCAGAAGAATAAGGGAGAAAACAACACAAGTCTTCAACAATGTGAAAAAACAATCTGTAAACAAAGTCAGACAGTAGGAACTCTCAATATGATTTCTAGTTTGCTTGTCCCGGGGTTAAGCCCACCCAAAAGCACCACCCGGACAACCAAGATCTCAACTGCATCCCCACAGCCCTGACCAGATTAATCCAGCAGAAGTCTGAAAACAAGGAATGAGCTCCACCTCTCACTATCACAGAGGCAACAGGAGAAATCTTTATCAGAATATTAAAGACATGGAAACAGTATAAAACCCACATCTGACCACCTGTACAGCCATACAGGTACTTACCATGGCTGGAAAAAGATACTCAAATACAGAGTTTTCAGAGTGCTTCAACATTAACATAATGCTGCTCACATAGATCTGTACAACCCCCTGACTTAAGCATGGTATGCTAGACCTGCACTAAGTGTTTCTGAAGGTGGCGTCTTTGAACTGTTTTTAAAAATGCCAAGGAAACAAAAAATAACAGTCCAGACCCACATCCAAATTACCTTGTCACAGCTCAACTTCTTAAAAGAATTTTGTTTCTATTGCTAAGAGAGATTTCCATACAATTAACTGCACTTTGCAAGCTGAAGTAACAGCTGTGAAGCCTGTTTGGTTTTGAGGAGTAACACAGAACTGAATGGACAGTTCACAGAACTCCAGGAAAATGCCGGTTTACTCTGTTCTCTTTTTAAGTACATGTCTATCAGACTTAGCAGTTATTGTCTTCCTTGTTTATATCAGCTGCTACAAGGTGGTCTGTAACAATTTACCCAAATTCAACAGCTGGCTCACCCACTGGACTCTCCCTCTCTTCGGATCCTGTGTAGGCAGAACCACACTAACAACACTAGGAGCCAAGTTACAGCCTTCCCAACACCAAGATGCTGAATGGGCACTTCAAAGACATACTGAGCCAGACAGACTGCATTATCAGAAAATAAATAGAGCACAGAACCAGAACTGATTTCTAATTAACAGTGCTGACGGTTTCTTCTAGGAACTTAAATACCAAGGATCACTTAATAAATTATCTGATCTGATCAACAGCACTGAAATAAAGGGGACCCTCATTTTTGTGTAGAAGCTGAGCAGATAAGGGGCTAATGTGTCTGTCTCAAGCACCGACAGCTGGATAGCTGTGGAGACAACCAAGGACTGTTGGCAGTAACACACTGTAAGAAAGAACAGCATGTGGCTGGAGAAGGAGGCCATACGGAGGTAGGGCAGCACTTTTCTGGAACAAACATCCCTGTTCTGGCTCCTGGAGACAGGTACAACACAGGACAGCACAAGGGCAGCAACAAGGTCAGGAAGTGGGCATGGACTGTTGACCAAAGGCTGACCCAGTGGGGGGCAATGAAGACCAAACACCCTCGAAGCTCTCAAATTATTTCCAGAAAAGTCTAGAAGAACTGTGCATAATAATTAACTTGCATAGAAAGCAAAAAACTTAGCTGCACTGAGGGGAAAACTTATCTATAAAAAGGTAGCTCCACAAAGCCTGAGTGTGCATGTGCACCAGGACCCTGGACACTTCATCAGCTGGATTGATGCTGGAGCCAGGGCTCGTTTTTCTCTCTCCCTCTCTTTAATCCCTCTCTCTTTCACCCTACCTCTTACTCAAAATCTACCACACTTGTATTTATACCAGCAGATAAGGGACTAACTTACAGCAATTTCCATGCCAAGTATATAACTTGCTAATAAAATGTTTTAAGTTTTTACAGACCATTCTACTTTTGCCCATCCTTTTCAACCATCTACAAATCTTGGGTGCTCCTCTCCTCTTAGAAGCGGGACACCACATTTTTGTGAGCAGCACTGCCTACACAAATCTTGCATCTGGTGCTCTGGTCTTTAACCTCAAACAGATAAAACCTGAACACTCATTTGACTACAAAGAGACCAGGCCTCTCAAACCTCAGATTCATTTTTTAGTTGGTATTTTCCCCATAAGTTGCACCCACCTGCTGCTACAGAAGTGTCACTGCAAATGTCAAAAGCACTGCAGGAGGCATCCCAAAGGGTATCAAACTCCTGCTGACTTGCCAGTGGAAGTGTAACCCTTCCTCTATACATATAAAGGCTATCTTTGCAATTTAATTAAAGATTATAAAATCAACTCCTGGCTTCAAATCTTACTGAAATGCAGCAACAGAAGAGGTTTAACTCTGAACAGCTGTACTAAAGATAAATACTAAAAAGATTTTTTTTTTTTTTTATATTTAGCTACCTGCTTGCAACTTAAAAAACCCCAAACCATCGCTGTGCTTGTCAGGCACCTAATTTCCTACATGTTCCTGAAGGCTTGGCTGCTTATATTTCACAATATAAGCAAGGTTAGTGTTTAATTCCAAAAGCGCCAGTTACAGTCTTTTGCACACTAGATTAAAAGCCAGGCCATTACAAACTTAAGAATAGGTTACTAAGCTTCCTAGCCATTATATATATGCACACACACTATTTTTTGAAGATACAAGACTCACATATGAGAAAAACACATAGCAACTGCTGACAAAGTTCTCTGGAGTTAGACTCCAGTGAGCCATCAAGAGTGATTTTAGGGGAATCAACATTCGGTTACAATATCCATGATAGTGAACCGTTGCTGGCTGATCCCAAGTGCCAATAGCAGCCCAAGGAAAAGCTACAGCATCTTATTATAATTGAAGAACCAAGCATGGAAAGTTTTGAAGAAACAAAATTCATCCTATTAGGAAACTGTCTTGGAGATAACCAAAACCAAATGCCATACAGCACATTTTCACATTTTCTGTTTTCGCCTTGACAGTGCAAGGGAAACGATGCCCAGAGAGGGGAGAAACAGGAAGGGGTGTGACTACTAAAGCATTATTATGCTTTTCATTTTCTTTAGGTTGTGCTCCTTTCAGCACCTTGTAGGCCATTAGCATGACAAACTCAGGGACACTGATTTCCCTTGTTTGGTTGGAAACGACAGGAAGTGAAAATTCAGACAGCAAGGTACGTTCCCTTCCACAACATAGATGATGACTGTCCCAGTTTCATAAGTTTTATTGCTAACTGCAAGATTTTAACATTCCTTTGAGTTCTATCCTTTCAAAATTCAGATGGGATTTGGACTTTCATCAGTCATGCAAGAACTGTTTTTCATACACTTCTTCCACAGACTCAAGGCAGTTTCTAGTATTTTTAAACCTTTTTTTTAATTGTAAAGTCCAATAATTTTTCTAAAATTTGTAATGTCTCAGCTTTGGTGCTAATAGCAAGATTAACATAGAGCAATACACACCATTCTTTTTGTCTGTGCTGTAGTGTAAAATTTTATTGTGTGTCAAAACAGGAAGCCCAGAAAAACCTGTTGTCTTGTTTTGATGAATAAAACATCAATCCATTTTGGTCCTTTATCCTGACGGCATAAACTCTTGATGTTAAGAAGCAACTCAGCCCAGTAGAAAAAGTTCTCTCCTGAGACAAAAGAGACCTGTGTTTTCTTCCTTGCTCAGCCACAGACCTATTGTGTAGCTTAGGGTAAAAAGGTATTATTTCTTTATTTCCACTTTCTTCCACCTTTGTTCACAGGCTAATTAGACTGGGGGGAAGAGGGGGAAGAAAAGGGGAGCACAAGTCTTTAGTTTCTAAGTTTCTATTAGGTTGCAGAGCTAAGCATCCAAGGCAGTGAGAAGGTATTTGAAGTGTTAGTCTAAACTTTCATTTTCTCTGGAAGTCAAGACAACATTTATATAACATGTATCATCAACTATACTGAATAATAGGAGGATTAGATAACCTCCTCTGAAAAGGCCATGCCACATTTTTGCCTAGTCTTTGTGGACTGATGTGGGTGAGGAGGGAAGGTGTATATTGTAGTCCTTGAGGATTCAGTCCGCTCCACTTCAAAACTTCATTGTTCAGCTGGTACTGACAGCAGGAGGTTGGCCTGCTTGGCAGGACCCTGCCAGCTCTGACATGGCAGAGGCCCAAACTGCACGTTTGAACATGGGAGAGCATCAGCAGACAACACTCCGCAGGTGAGGTGAGGAGCAGGCACAGTAATCCCTGTTGTCAGAACTGGGGGAATAAACTTCAGAGTCACAGAAAGGTGAAATCTCGTGTAGCTGCACTCATAGTAGCCCTCCTTGCCATCCCAGGGACAGGGAGAAGGAGAACCCTTTTACGCCCTGTAACCCAGTGGTGAAAGAAGGGTGTTAAAAGAAGAGATGGGTTTCACTGGCTTGCCACAAACCTTAAGAGACATAAAAGACTGAAAAATGCTGATGGGAATTGGCAGGGCCAGAGGGAAACAGCACAACCGCTTAATATTAATGAACGATACTTAGTAACTTTTTTCTCTTACAGACTGGTAATCCCTTAAGGGGTTTCAGTAAAGTCAGAACAATAACAACTAAGACACCACACAGTGTGCCCACAGGAGCACTTGAACTTAATATTTTTACAGGACACTCACTAAAAGCCTTTAAAAGTTTGCAACAATGTTACTGGGAGAAGAAAAGCCCTGTGCCTTGGTGGCTGCAGGAACCTTCAGACCTCCCCAAAGCATCAGCGTCAACAGCACTATCTAAGAATGAGGTTCTTCTGAGATTTAGAGCGTGACAGCGTCTTGCTCCATCAGCATACTTCACTGCTTCCATCCTTCCAAAGTTCCAATATGGTACTGTCCACAGCCTTAAGGAATCTCCCCACATCATGAATTTAATTGGGAGAGAAAGGCCCACAATACATTTGGGTATGATTTACCACTAGCTATTTCAATGCTTGAAAACATTCAGCAACGTAGGAAAAGACTGTTGTGGTGATTTTCTTCCCACTGAATTCTAGACACATCCTGTTCAAATTGAACCTGAACAGTAATTCAAGAAAACTGGTCTAAAACTCTAAAGATCAGTATTACAGAACTGACCCAACACAGTAAGCTGGAGCTGATCCAGCAGAAACCAGATGTGGCGAGTAATACAAGAGGTGAAGCAGACAAAAGGAACAGAGTGGAAAAGGAAACATATGAATCATGAATATCTCACCATTTCTGGTAAGAATATGAGTAATATTCTAACATTTGGTTGCTGTTTCCTTTTTTTCCCCTTCCTCCCTCAAACTCAGCATCTCTATCCAGTTTAAAAAGTCTTGCTTGCTACCACAGACAGATGTACTTTTTCCTGTTATATCACCTCAACAAATGGTGCTGTAGCAATTTCTAGTTGTGGAATGCTATGGCTAACCAGGCAATCAGTGCTGACAGACATTTCCAGGGCACAAACAGTGCTACAACTTTCTTATCATTTTAAGTCTGTAAACAGCACAACTGTGTTGCTACTTCAGAAGCAGTATTTAGCCCTGACGAGGTATAAATAATGGAGAGCAAAGCTATTAAATAATGATAAAGTGGTCCTAAAAATCCTTTCCTTTTTGTATTATGACATGTGAGGCTTGAGCTGAAATACCCATTGTGCCACACAGACAGGGAAACACTACACCTGACACCTCTCTCCGAGGTGATTGCCTGGTCAAATGAACAGATATTAATACTCTGGAGTTGATTCTAGCACAGACCTAGAGAACCAACTGTGCATTAACTATGACATGCTGTTGTGAAGCGTCACAGTTCTGAAGACTCAACTTTTTTCAGCAAAACACTGTCAACAGCTTCTTGACTGGTTGAGACAAATATTTTAGATTTCTAAGAGCTGGCTAAGGCCCTCAGAAGCAACCTTGCTGCCTTAATTTCAGCTGCTACTCGAGAACACATTTACTTCTGGCTTGCAAAACAGCCTTTCAGAAATACATAGTTTCTTATAAGCATATAACAAGTTAAGAAGGAATGGCACCAACTTGATAAGGCTGGTATCTGAGCAGATCTTACAGTACAACACAGATTGCCATCTGATTTATATCCATAGATAGCATCCACCATACAGGGTAATGCAGACACATACATCATTATGCAAACCAGAACAAATACAAGGACAGCTCACATTACAATTTTGTGTTTTTATCACCCTGTGAGATATTAAAGTCCTCTGGCTATGTCCAGATAGACATGCTTGATTGCATTACTTCTCTTCCTGCCTTCTAGAGGACACAACCTACTTTCCTCCTGGAATTCAGTGTTACAAAGTCACAGCTGATTTAGGTTATAGCCTAAAGCATCATGCTTTGATAGCCATATCACTGCAGAGCAACTCATTCTGTCCAATTTACCCAGTTTCCAGTCAAGTCATAATTTTGCCTTTCTATCTTGCATATTTTACAGCATATCACTGATGTGTATGGGTAGTCCTCTCCCTAGCAGGCAGTATCCTAGAAAAGCTTGAAGCATAGTTACACCTACATCACAACACAATCACACTACTGACACAACCTTGATGTAATCCTAAGGTCATGGCTGAAGCTGCATGATGAGGCAGAGAAAAAACTTGCATCGCTATAATTGATCTTTTACTTGCACTCTTGCATAGGCATTAATGACTTACAGCAAAGTCTGTCAGGCTTGCTGCGGCAAATAAGCAAATTTACTCCTAGGCCATGAACAAACCCAATGTGCAGCAAGAGGCTGGTAAGAAGTATGTATTGTATTCATCGGGTTATAATGCAAACTTTCAACAGCACCAGAAACCAATGACAAAATCATGAAGTCCCTCTGTGTTTGCCCTGTACCTGAACATCAAGTCTACTACATAACCTCATTATGGATTGTGACCCTTTGTCTAAACTCTCTTTCACTCCAATCATTCTAAGTTATTAGCAGCAAAACTGCAAATACTATCAACTCAAGTACATTAACTAACAAAAAATGGAACCTGAGCTGCATCATGCTGTCTTCAAGCAATTCTCATCAATTTTAGTGACAACTTCAGCAATTTGCTCTTAGCAAGAACATGTACAATGTTCCCTTTCAATTTAAAGCACTTTTATTTTTTATCTTAACTGAAGGGTGAAAAGAGAATGCTCAGTGTTTCACAGATGCTAAAGATATTGAGCACATGCAGTCAAGGAGCCTCTCCTATGTTCTCTATTTGACAATCAGTTTCTCAGACCAGACACTTGCTCATTTGCATTGTAAAAACAGGTGGAAGGGATGGTGGGGAAGGAGACGTACGAACACAAACACAGTAAGAAAACTAAATCAAGATCCCAGCTGAGTTGTTCTACAGATCGAAAAGGACACACACAGTCCATCACCACACTACTGAATGTCAGCTTCGAATAAAGCCATAGGTAAAGGCTTCAAGTCATCCATGTAATAAGGAATTGTAACTTAAGATTACACAGCTGATGGTTTTGCAAATGCAAAGGACAGATTTATCATCCTGCCCGTTTCTACCAGAAAAAGACTTAATACCTTAAAATATTTAGATTTTGAACAAAATCATGGAATGGATCAATGTGTGTCCAATTTCAAACAAGCTACCCTTGCAGGAACCCTGCAATTCTTATTTCAAGCTCTGAGTTTAGTCCAGAAAGAGGAGAAACATGCAGCCTCATCCACTGATGAACATTTTCTGAATAAATATGCAAATTAGCCCCAAAATTAATTACAGAACAGAAAGAGTCTTCTTGTTACATATTACACCCTAAAAATAACAGGAAAAAAAATAAAAACCCCACCATGTCCAAGTTTTAAATATGAAGCTGTGAATGGGTCTCAGGGGATCTGTTAAGCCCTGACACACCTGTACAGCTCAATACTGCAACACACAAACATTTCCATCTCTGAAACCCGACATGCACATACCACTGATTGCCCCTATCTTTGAATTAACAGCCTTCTGTAGCTTTCTCCCTTACAGCTTCATAACTTTCCTCTGTACCTATTACTTGATCTTAACACCTAGTATTATTTCAGTATCTAACACAGACAAGAAATACATCTTTCATATTGCTACATGCTGAGAAGACAGAAAATGGAAAAATCTATTGCAGAATTTAATCTCAGTAGAGACAGAGAGTTATCTTTACCCTTATTCCTCCATCTCATCCCAAATCTGTACCCAGTAAATTTATTTATGGGCTTTTCTGTTACTACTTGCATTCACGACTGGGGGTTTTGCTAAGGAAATTTGGTCTTCTCTTTCAGAAAAAAATGGGAATGTGTAGCTGTGATGTCTTTTGCACCAAATAAATAAAAATTAAAACATAACTTTATAATCACTGCTTGCACCATTTTACAATGGCAGCTAAGTTAAGAGACTGCTTTGATACTTCTACATTGAGGTATGCAGCTCAATAGCCTATTTTACTTACCTTTCTTTTGTCTTCATCTGCTGGATCAAATCTGAAAATGGACCGATTCTGTAAATAAAGACAAGAGTTTGTTACAGCCACGTCAGCTGCTACGTATGTAATGCCTGCAAAATAATCATAAAACTTCAGGAATCTGGTTAAAACCAGCCTCAGATAGTGAGCCTATAACCATGTCAGTTCATGCCCTTTTCCCACCCTACCCAACAGCAAGAGCTTCAGTGAGTGACTTCAATGAACAGTTTTACAGCTACTACTGGTGCATAGTAAGCTTTTATC
The DNA here is from genome assembly GCF_003031625.1 of Empidonax traillii. Classification (NCBI taxonomy): domain Eukaryota; kingdom Metazoa; phylum Chordata; class Aves; order Passeriformes; family Tyrannidae; genus Empidonax; species Empidonax traillii. Next base: position 460,108 of record NW_020955384.1, on the reverse strand, counting down.
TACAGGCTGCGCTTCTGATGAGAGTTAACTACCTCACATGTGGCACTGACAGAGTGAAAAAAACCACATTAATTAGAGCCTTGTGTTTTACAAATACCGTATTCCTCAGATTCTTTCCCACGCAGATCTAGTATCCTGCAGTATGTTATTAGTGAAATATTACTTGTGTGACAAAGTTTATTCTGACAGTCAAAGAAAACAGCAGTAACATCAGACAGTTATTTTAATATTTTAAAACTTCCAAGCTAAATGATTAAGCATGATGAACGGCTAAAAAAAAAAAAAATCTCAATTTCTATTTCTAATACGCAATTTGCACATGCAAGTGACTAGAAAACAAAAGTGACCTTCCATAGCACATTCATGGGCCTCTTACCTTTCATGACCCAAGCTTGCAATTACACAGAAAGACCTTGGACATCTACCCTACCACCAAAAGTTACCAACATCAGTTAGAGCCTGGAGGATGGTAGGAAAGTAATTCCCTTCCTCTCTCAACAGGTGGAAAATAATTCCCTTCCTCCCTCTTACAGGCCTCCCAAATGAACCACACAAGTTCAGTAAAATGCCAGTTAAAAGCAGGTGAACATTAAATGATGAGTAATTAACCCAGAGAAGGCAACCCTTGTGTTTGCACATGAACATTTTTGGAAATTTTACAAAAGAAATGTAGTGACAGCAACAAGACCAAGTGCTGGAGGAACAGAGACTTGCAATAATCATTGCAATTGGAACAGCACACAGGAGCAACAACAGACCTATTGATTTCTCTCATTATAGTTATTCTACAGACACCTGCACCTTGGAACTACACTTGATCCATCCTTTCCCCTTCAATTAAAGCACATTAAATTTCTTACTGGGGAAAAAACCTAAGGAAACCTAAAGCCCAGAAGAGGCACAGGTAAAGGTCTGGAAACTGGAGTGCTCTGCCCAGTTTTCACTGTCCCACAGGCAATATGTGATTCAGTAACACCTTGTAGAGAAAACCAGAGGTAGGAAACATGATGGAAAACTTGTAACAAATACAGTAAGAGCAATGTTATATTGAGACAGTATTAAAAGTTTCCCACCCCACTTCAAAAACAGTAGCTACACATGTAACTCCAAGACTTCACTCAAAGACTTGAAATGCCATAATAGAAACTGCACCAGCTCTCACTCTGTCCTTGAGAACTCAATTCAAGTCTAAATAATCTCACAAAGCTGCTGAGAAGGCATAAAACCAAATATAGCAAAATTAAGAAATTATGTTTGTGCATGCTTTTTGACATTTCACGCAGGGTCATTCTGAAGAGTAAGGACAGAGATAAAAGTTCTCCTCAATCAGAATCCTTCCTCTGTACCTCAGAGGCCAGTAAGTTAAAACAGATGTGTTTAACAAACTCCTGGTCTACCAGTCCCTCAGACAAAGGGCCCTGCAGCTGCATTTATCTCTACATTTGAATTTCATGCGCACAAAAGCTCAAGTTTGAGTAAAGAAATCAGTTACTGCCATTGTTAGTCTTAAAACATATTGCACTTGAGACAGCAAATTTCAAGACACCTCTGGGAGGCTGAAGAATAACTATACACCAGTCCACATTAATTTGGCTATGAATCTAAACGTTTGTTCCTGTAACATATTCCTAAATTTCAGCTGATAGTTAGTTCAACATAACTGCATTTAAATTACATCCAAAGCCAAACTCTGAGTCAATACCAGCTTTAGAGACTTGTGCACCAGTCACAAGCATCTACACAAAGGACAGACACCTGATGGGTTGAGAGGTAATCTGTCAAAAGGGACTACGCTGCTCTACTAAAATCCAAGTGTCAAAATGTCCCTATCAGAAGAGGGGGAAGAGGGGGAAATAAAATCCACCTAACACCTATTGTCACTCTGATTTGTATTTTCCTGCATTACCACTTCTTGACTGAGCACACACACGTATCACACTGCAAGGGCAGCGGACACTTGGTACTCCTTCACACGGTGGTGTGGCAGGTGGGCAGGTATCCAAGAGACTCCAGTGTTATTCTGCCCAGCCTCTTCTCAGCCGTATATGTAGGTTAAAAGAGCTGTGAGCAGGTGTACGCTGTGGCTTTTTACAGCCCCGTGACCGACAACCCACAGCACTGCCCGAACACAAGACCGAAGGTGTCGGGGCCGAGCCCGACCACAGGCTTCATCTCCCCGCGACACCCCTGGCTTTGTGCTGCCGTGGGAGTCTGACTGCCCCTGGGCAATGCCCTGGCTCAGCAGCGCGGCACTGCCGCGGTGCCCTGCCTGGCTTGCGGGCGGGAGCGCACGGGGAAGGGCCAGGAGGCTGTGCCGGGCCGTGCCGAGCCGGGCAGGGCAGGGCAGGGCAAGGCAGGGCAGGGCAGGGCATGGCATGGCATGGCAAGGCCGCCTGGGCTGTCACGGGCTGGGGGCACGGCGGTAGCAGCGGTGAGCCCTGGGGACCCGCCGCCGAGCCGAGCCCGGGGGGCCAAGGGCGCAGCCCCTGCCGGGGGAGTGGGACGGCGCCGGTGGCGCTGCCGGGGGCGGGCGGGGCGGCGACACCGTCGGGGGAGCGGCGCAGAGGGGCGGGGGAGGGGACCTGTTACCTCCTCGTTGTACCGCGCCAGGACTCGCTCCACCGCCTCGGCGCCGCCGCGCCCCTCCACGGCCTCCAGCACCGCGCCCAGGTCCGCGCCCGGCTCCGCGCCCGGCTCCATGCCCGGCTCCATGCCCGCCCCGCCCTGCCCCGCTCCGCGCCCCGACCGCCCGCCCCACGCCCCCTGACGCGGCTGACGCTGCCGCGGGAACCGCCCCGGCCGGCGGGCTGCTCTCCCGCCCCATTGGCTGCAGGGGCCGGCGGCGCGCGCCCCCGAGCCCTCCTATTGGCTGCCGTGCCTCCAGCAGGCCGCTGCCCAGAGAGGACTACGACTCCCAGCATGCCGAGCGGCACGGCTCTGGGGCGAGAGGCGGGGTGCGCAGGGCTGTGGTGCCGCGGGGCACGCTGGGTGCTGCAGTCCGTGCCGGGAGGCCCCGGGAGTTCCGCCGAGAAGGGCGGAGGGGCGGGGTGAGGGCTGTGGGTTCGAGTCCCGGGCGGGAGCGCGTGGCCGGGATCGCGCCGTGGCGATGGCCGGTGGCACGTCCATATTCCTTGGGCTTGTCTGCTTTCTGCGACCTGCCCTGTGCATATGTATCACAAGGCGAAAGGCTGCCAAAACCAGGGCTGGCCACGTTTCCTCAAACTTTTTGGTCATTGGGCCCCCACCGCAGGTGAAGTCTGTGTCTGTTCCCTGAAGTGGGGCTTCACTGCAACGTCTGGCAGCAAAACAAACCCCTTTTGCTCGAGTCCAACGCCCCAGAGCAGTGGTGGTACAGGAAAAGTCTCCCTGTTTTGTTGAGGAAGTGGCAGCATAGGAGGGCAGCAGGAGGGCAGAGCAGGGCAGAGGTGAACGGTGTCTCCATAAAGAGCTTTGCAAGACCATGGGTTTAAATTACAGTGAGAACACACATAGTATTTCCATATTCAAGGCACTCTATAATCGAAGTTAACTGTCTAGAGAGCAGAGAACGATATACTGAAGTTAAGAAAAAAACATGTTCAAAGGCAGGTGTGGTCCGTCTGTCGTCAAAATATTTATTCCTTTATTTCAGGAGGTGTTCTGTGGTCACAAAGAGACACCTTTCATCTCACAAGTGACTGGCTCCATAATGGGAAATACCACTGGAGCAGGGACGTTGCACCTGCAGATGAACAGTGGCTCCTACGAGCACTAAAGGTGCTGAGACATGTTACTGTATCCCTGCATGTGTTTAAGATGCAGACCCAAACTACGATCTTTATTTTCTGGTTAGGGGTTTCTTGCCACAATGGGTTGAACTGAGATATAAAACCAGAACAGCATGACTTCAAGGAGTAACAAAATCCAGCCATATCTTCCGAGTGAGATCCATGTCTATACTAATGGAGGTTTTGAAAGAAACCCAATGAAAATAATCCTTTCCTTGTTGGATTTCCAACTCTATAATAAATCATAAGCCTGCTTAGATTTACTATATAGCACAGCAAAACACTCATTTTACTTATACATAGCCAATTATTTTCTTTTTAATTACAAAACCTAAAAAAAAAAAAATTATTACGAAACTGTTACTGCCCTTTAAAGGCACATTGTTATTCATCATCAGTTCGTTTTAGTTTCCACTTTATGTAGCATATGAAGGATTAGGATTTCAGTGAAAGAGGGGGACAGAATAAATTGCATCCTCTACCAAAGAACTGGCAGACCTTTTCAGATGGGTGCATACCGTCAGCCCTTCCCATGTTAGTCAGCTTTATCTAAACCTTCCAAAGCAATGTCTGTCCCTGAATTTCATGGGTTTCAGGGTCAGTCACAACAGAATTGTGGGGCTGGGGAGGTCAGAGGCCATTTTTGTCAAAGGGTAGTGACCTTAACAGCAAGAGGTAGCCTGACAAAAACAGGATTCATGCTACTGAATGGTGTTCTCACTGCTCTTCCCCCGCTGAGTCTTTTTTCTACCTGGTAATGAAAAATCTTAAAGAATTGTAATAGATTTTTATATGCATGCATTCATATACATTTATGTGTGTGTATAAATCTATTTAAAAATATATGTTATGTCAGTTATGCTGCAATATATCATATTGCTTTATATTCTATTATATATGTTACTGATATCTATAATTTATCTGCCTATGTTTTAGGCCATGAAAAAGATCACACTTTTAATAAGAAGTGTATTTCTTGTAAGAAAAAAGAATATGAGCAAGAAAGGAAAAGAAAGAGAAAAAGAAAGAGAAAGAGAAAAGAAAAAGAAAGAGAGAGAAAAGAAAAAGAAAGAGAAAGAGAAAAAGAAAAAGAAAAAGAAGAGAAAGAGAGAAAGAGAAAGAGAAAGAGAGAAAGAGAAAGAGAAAGAGAAAGAGAAAGAGAAAGAGAAAGAGAAAGAGAAAGAGAAAGAGAAAGAGAGAAAGAGGAAAAGGAAAAGAAAGAGAAAATGAAAAAGAAAAGGAAAAAGGAGAAGAAAGAGAAAAAGGAAAAGGAAAAGAAAAAGAGAAATAAGGAAAAAAAGAAAAATAAAATAACAGAAGAAAAAGTGAAATTGAGATTGAATATTTTGGCATGTGGTACGAAAGCTTCTTCAGAAACATTTGTGTAGTCACACACTTACTTTATATATACATAAATATATATCAAGGCAAGAAACAGCACTTTTTAGTTTCCATGGTCAAGGGAAAGGTTTAATTAACACGCTGCAGACTCTGACTCGGGAGATTTGGCAGTTTGTACTGGGATGACTTAAGAGATTTTTGCCCCAAATCAGCCATTCTACCCAGAAGTTATCATCCTCTCAGGAGCTGCCTGGTGTACACCCCTGTGGCCTGAAAGCTCCAGCGGTTTGTATTACTATGGTAGTGTCTGAGCTGTGGTGGCCGGGGAGAGGGCCTGCTTTCCCTTGCAGCACTTCTGATGCAGGTGGTGATGGTGATCTCTGTAGAGTGGCATTTGGCAATCAACAAATTGCTCCCCATGAGTGTCCAGTTCAAATTTCAAAGCCCTCGTCAGGAAGCAGTTCAAAGGTAGTTGGAAGCACACGTTCAGATTCCTGTGGCATCAACACAAGATTCTATACTAATCCAAAATAAAAAGAAGGACTGTGGAGGTTCTTTTGCAAAAGGGTTTCTAAGCCCTATCTGACTGATGATGTTCTTGGTTCTTTTTTTATGAGCAGCTTTGTGGTGCTGCTGTTGGTCAGAACAAACTCTCCCAGGTCTTTGTGCATGGTGTTGCAGTTCTCTGCTCAGAAAGTTTTTATTATTTCTGTGTCCAATATCCATCCTCCTTCCTAAACAGTCTGCCTGAGCTGCTGAAATCAGGGTCATGGAGTTGTCCCCAAACATGTTGAAGGATATGGCATGTTTGTATTCTAAAATAGTCTCATTTTCTCCTCTTTTTCAGTCCATGGGGATTAGACTTCATTTGGTTTAACAAGTTACTATAAAAAGAAACATAGGAAGTGCTTCTGGCTCCCCTTGGGTGGTGCTTGGGTTCACCTCCATCCTGATCTTTCCAAAGACCAGCTTTGAGTTACTGGTCAGTTCTGCCCACAAACATTTTAACAGTGCATCTGTTTGGAGGGACCATGGCAAGTCATGATCCACAGTCCATCAGGTAAGTGGAGATGGATCAACATTCCAGTAATGATGAATCGACTGGTTTGGGTCACATTAAGCTCTTGTCAGATGCAAAGCAATGCAGAGACTTGGAATTCACTGAAGAAAATAAAGTGTATTTTTATTTTGTAGTGCCACCGCCTTTCTCATACTAATTTCTCACAGTCTTGATGAAGTAGATATTTCTATGCCTGTTAAAAATTAATAGGCCAGAATCGATGCTTTGAATTAAACATCTTCAATAACAAAATGCATTGTAGGACTTTGGTCTCAAACACATCAAAACTCTAGTTGCTAAAGACTGGCAATTGACAAAACTTCCTCATGGGAATCTTTCTTCACAATGTAACGAATTTTGCCTGAAGATAACTTGAATAAGAATAAAACAGATGAGTTAGTCTAAGCCTGATCATCCCTGTCCTTAAAAAAAGTGAAGAGTAAAAGTTGATTGGGTAGTAAGACCAGCTGAAGGGGAAAATTTCAAAAGGTCTGTGACACTAACTGAGAGAGCAAGATTTTCACCAAGTACCTGAAGGTGGAGACTGGCTCCCGGTGTGTTTCTGAAAGTCCCACCTTGGCTGAGTATTTAAGGGCCTGGACATTTGCCAAACCTGGCCTGGAGCAGCCTTTCTCCCTCCATCCTTGCAGATTTCCAGCACATTCCTCTTTAGACCCCAAGCTCTCACCAGTTTTCCCACTAGTTAAGCATACAAGGTCTGAGAATTTTGCCCCCTTCATTACTTACCTGAGGAAAAATGACGTTTCCATTTCCAGTATTCCAGTGGCGACACGTTTGTTACCAGGTACTGTGAAGAAGATAGCACATCTTACCTTCCTCAGGGAATACAATGCCTTAGGTGAACAACAGCAGGGCTTAAACTAAGCAATATGGAATCATCTCTCCTGTCATAGCCTGTCAGCAGTCTGTAGCTGCAAGTACAGGTGTAGGACTACTCATTTGCCATGAGCTGTATTTGTTCTCAAGTCCTTCACTGGATAAAAACATGAATGATTACATTTAAGATTTTTGAAGGTTTGCATCTTGTAGGAGTTTTTGTACTTAAGTGAATTTAGATGGCATCTATTTAATTTCAAGAACTTTATTTGGGTGTAAAAATCCCTCATATATCTTGCACAACTGTACAAATAACACTTATGTCCATTTTAGGCATAGACATGGTTATCATCACACTGGGTGCTATCAAAGATTTTATTTACAAAACGATTACTAAAATGCCTGTTGTCATATTTCCATTTATTTTTTTTCTTACCCATAGGGTAATAGGTCCACCATAATTGCTTGGTGCATTTTATAATACAGAAGAAAAAGCTATGTTAATAAAAACTAACAAAAACTCACAAATAGCTACAAATCTGACAGAAAATGCCTAAGAAAAATTGTCCCCAAAATACAATACATTTTTCCACACATACACAGTACAGAATAAGTTCAAAGGCACAGCTTTGAATTTTGCTTTTGTAGATGTATATAGAATTATCACCACGTGAGGGAATCGAGAGAACATTTTCATACCTGTCAATAGGTAAGTAAGTGAATAATCATGTTTGCATTGTCATTTTCTTTATATAATTGCTTCATATCATCATATTTAACATATGTGGCTCTGAATCCAAAATCTTCCCAGTCCCAAGTCCCTTCTTACCTTGTCATTACTGACCAGAGAAGTTAGATTTTTCCAGATTGTGCAAACTTAACACAAATACATATATAATAAGAACAATAGTCAACTTAAGGCAGTGTGTAATTTAATGCTACATGTCTTCTCTTTTGTAAAGATCAAACTTACTGGATCAACAGAAAGGTGCATCAATATACAAAGTTAAGTGTAAACTGAAGCCTACAGCAACACTTGTCTTTTTAAGGAACCAGATAGAGAAACTGATATGAATAAGTGATGACTCTGCAGAATGGTTTTTAAGAAATGCATTAATAGCTTAAAAGAAGAATAGATGACAGAGTTTTGCTGAGAGTAAATTTTCTGTCTTTAATTCAAATTATAAATAGGTCTTGTTCGAGTACTTTTTTGTAAGACTCATGAACATTTGTCAATAAGAGAGGGGGGCAAAAATGGCTCACTCAAACTGACAGCACACAGGGTTGGCCCACATGCCAGAATTAAAAAAGGCACAGATTGGCCCCAAAACTGGTCTAGAACAGCACAAAAATCTTTTTCGGCTACAGGAATGTTCAGTCATACCAGTCTGCAATCTGCCCACATTATGGTCTATGTTTATCTGCCTGGGGTCTTTTCCATCTTCACCTCCCTTGAAGAACATCCATGAAAAGTCCCACACATCACGAAGTTTTTGTGACTCTTTTAAGTATGTGGGCTTAGTTGATAGCAGTCATTTTCATTTAGCCCAGCCTGTAGTGGCTTCCCCATTGATGTAGGCAAAGCCGGGAAAGTGTTGCATGTGCTCGTATTCAGAATTTCTGCGTGTCGTCAAGGGGGTGTACATGTCACTAGAATTTCCATATCTTGTGGAGTGCATGGATGAGCTTGTGTAGCAGGAGTTTGCAGCTGGGACCTCCGGCCAGCGAGGAGTCACCGGTGTGGGATGCAGCCTGGGAGTACTGCTCATCAAACAGGGCTCCATTCTTGATGTTGGGCCATTGAAAGGGTACTACAGTAAAAAAAAACAACCAAACAAAAACAAAAAAAAAACCAACAAAACACACAAAGCAACAAATAAACAAATAAAAACAAATGAAATAATTATTTGCCACATACTTAATTTTAAAATATGGGCTGGCAGTGTCACAATTCTGTGTTTAACAAAGCCAAAATCATATGAATTAGCTTTCCAACAACAAGACATCATACTGAAGGTGGAATATCAGATAACTAGTGTCTACAGTAAAAGTTTCAGGGAAAGCCTTGCAAAGGACTCACTGCTTTTAAATATTGAATTAATTTATCAAAGTGGTAGGCACTGGCAGCTGTATCTGGGAGCAGAAAAATAAATCAAATTAATTTAATATTTTTCTCCCACTTTTAATTGGAAACTTGTTATTTACTAAAAATCAGAGTATAAAATGTCCTAACTGTTGCTAACTCAACTCAGTTTCAAGGGAGGGGAGCAAAAGAATCTTTGTTACTGGGAAAGGGTCTTCTCCTTTAAATGTTCACAAGACAACCTCCCAGGTCCTGCAGAAAAACAGTATGGTCTGGCCTCAGAACGAGCAGCTAATTGGAGAACTTATGAAAAGAGGCAGGCAGAAGAAGAATCTCTCTATTCCCCAGCTATCTGCAGTGAGAGTTGGAAACTAGAAATCGAAGATGCTTGAGAAATGGCTTCAACTAAGCAGAAGATGTGCCAAGGAGAGGACAGACAGGAAAACAGCAAACAGCTTTTGCCCTCTATAGCCAGCAGCAACAGAAAGAAAAGTGTGCTCATGAGTGCTCGCTTAACATGTATTTATCTTGTTGCTGGTCCTGCAGGAGCAGATCGTCTGTGTGTTGTGTCTAAGAAATGTCTTTCCCCATTTTGTCCCCCTATAATCCATCTGCATCACAGAGATGGCTAGGATCCCTGTTTGCCTTGACCAGCCACGTATCTTCAGAGCTTCTACATTTTACATCTTTATGCCTTATCTGCAAAAAGTGTCACAATTTAAAATTTCGTTGTCTTAGGTTGACATTTTAGTATTTGTTTAACTAGAAAGCTGTCACCAAAATAGAACTATAGTAGGACCATCACCTTTTCTGATGCTTACAGGCCTTTCAAGCTGCATGCCAAAGCTTTATAAGGCTGAGGACTGTAAAACCCCTTCCCCGTATTTTGGAGTCTCGTGGAGAGAAGAGCAGCTGTAGCTGCCCCTAGGAGGGAGGTGTCAGTGATTCCCAAAGGGTCTCATTACATTACTCCACTGCCGGATGGGCCCAGGGTTAATCACTTGCATAAGCAACTGTTGCATAAGCCCCAGGCGACTACAGCAATGAACCGGTGAGGAGTTTGTGCTGTCTCCCTTCAGACCACAGCCAGGAAGGCAGCCCTGCCTTGGCAAACCTATTCACAAGCCCCAGGCAGCTCAAAGCCACATGCTGGCCACTCCTAATTAGAGAGGAGGAAAAGGAATACTATTTTTGACCAACATACTGTAGGTAGTGATTTAGCATATTCCTCCGTGTCCTGGGGAGAGAGGCCAGTTGGCAAATGAGAGGGAAGACATCAAAGCTGTATGATGATGCATTATTTAGCATGTACTTCTCATTGCCACAGAGGCTAGATTTACCTGTGCAATCAGCTGCTGAAAGAGTGTTAAATGGCAGCATCATACTGGAATGTCAACGCTTCAACTGGTACTGCTGATACAGCTATCAGTATTGGCAACACTGACAGCACCATCTCAATTCCCATCTTCACCTCACAGAAAGGATTTTCAGCAGGAAAGTTCAGCAGAGCTTACACAATGAGCACATAAAGCTTACACTTCTTTGCAGAAGAATCAAGTTTTCAGACTTGTTGGCTTTCCAAAAGCTTTTACTGGAGATGAGAACTTCCAGTGACTGGCAACAATGAAACTCAAGCTTTGAAGTGTTAACTGAGCTGATTTGAGTTTAGTATCCCAGCTCACTTCTTTAACTCATTTATTAAGGACAAGGTACTCTCTCAAAAGACAACCAACCTGCAAACAGTTTAAGTAAACATGAGAGGTTCCAGAAAAAGTTGAACAATTTCCATATTTTTAGTGTTTGGAAGATTAGCTAATAGATTAAGGATGATGCTTTCCTGGTCTGCACTGGCAATACACAGAAGTCACTTTAGTGCCAGTGCCTGCTGACTAAAGAAAGCTTTTGCCATAACGAATATAGAGGAAACAAGTTGTTTCATAATTCACTATAGCTTCAGAGTTGAATTCATCTCTCATAACTTTAGTTATCAAAAAGTCAGGCATCTAATAAAAGTGAGTCACCTATGCACTGTCTACAGCAACTGGAAGAAGTTATCAAGTCTCAAGATAAATATTTAATACGAAAGATGAACAGTCCTCAGAGGATGGCTCTTTGCTTCCTCCTGCTACATGATATAATCCACTATTGAATTAATAGATAAGTTCTTTGAAGAAAAGTCACCTTTACTTAGTTGTCAAATCCATAAATTGTTTTTCCTGGCTGATCTGAAATGTCCCACTAATGACTGTGTCATCTTTGAGACGGTAAGAGTCAGGACTAGGACAGATGACTGGGACAAAATAATGCATTTTAAACTTTCTGTTTTCTGTATGCTACCTGTGCAGATGCAAAATGAGAACAAAGCTAAAAACTTTTTTCTCTGTCTTCAGACCAGTTACTGTGGTCTTTGCCTTTACTATCCATTGATCTGTACCTGAAGTCACTGTAGATTCTTGTGTTAAAAAATATACTTATAACAATATTAACCTAGACTTCTGCCATAATACACCAACGATTATCTCTTGTCTTCTTTCCAATGAGGTAACTGATCTACTTTGTTGTTAACTGTAATGGAAGCCCTTACCATCCTGACTCAGTGTAATTTTCCTTTGATGTTGTGACACTGAGCTTGTGACTTACAACAGGGGAATTACTTGCTTTCACATCCTTTACAAATGCCAAGAGAAAGCTCTGTCTTCCGCTGGGACAGTTTGCTACTTGATAATTTGTAGACTGCAAAGTCTATGGGCAAGAGGAAGAAAATGAACTCTGGGAATATTGAGGTGGGTCTCCTTGTAGTATGTGGCACTAGGTAGATAAGCAACATCATGTCTCTTTGGTAGTTTGGAACCACAAAATCTGGACCACTGAGGAAATGAAATCTTGGCTCCCAGAATGAACTTCAGGATGCACTGGAAAAGAAAGATATTCCTCCTCCTGTCTGCAGCCAAGAGGCCATGCTAAGGCTTACTAAGAAGGCAGGGCAGTGGCTGTGCATGAGGGGCCAGGAGACAGTGTGCTGCTTTTCCTTTTCATCCAGTGCACCCGATGCAGCTGTGTTTATGATTGTGTCATGAATGTAGAAAGAATAATTGCTTGAAAATAACATGGACTCTAAATATCTAGTATTTTACAATAAATTCTGTTATGACTGAATGCAAGATGGAAAGTTTTGTAACGGTAGGTCAGCTAATCGCAAATGAGTCAGTGACTTCTTTTTCCCTACAGTGAAGAGACTATTGAAAGACAATATTTTTAAAGTACTCATTTGCCCCTGCCTGACTATTAACTCACCCAATGAAGCATCTATTCAGCCTTGTTGGAGTGTCCAAAGCATAGCCATCTGGGCGGATGCCTGCCCATGCTGCCTGAATCACCTTTCACACTCTACATCCGGTTTAATGAAGAGTGCTTAAGCATGCTGAACTCAAAACACTGGGGCCTAGTGATCTTTGCCAGATATAAAAGCGACATTTGTTGGAGGGCTCTTGACAGGAAATTACCATTTTCTGGGTTAACTCACACTTGTTGCAACTGCTGCGTTTAGACAGACAAGAAGCCCTTTAACTCTGGGAGACTTTGAGCAGATTATAGTTTAGGCCTTTCCCAAAAAAGTAAAATTAATTCAATTCCTTTTAGTATTATTTTAGAAAATATGATGATAAATATGTCCTCCCATATACCAAAGGCTGAGTTTCTGCAGTCTCAGAATGGAGAATAATCTCTTTATCCTTATCCTCAACTCACCAAAAAATTATGAGTGGAGGTGAAAAGTGTCTCTGTCCAAACAGCAAAATATTTTCCTTATGAATGTGTCTTTGACTTTACATTGCATTACCTCACACACTTGCTGAATGCTGTAAATAATGTTGTATGTTAGCCACTACTTTAGGGCTTGAAAATAACTCATACCAGAAGCTGCACCGATGGTGAAGAGCTGACCATAAGTTAGGTTCATAAAAATATGTTTAAAATCTCATAAAATGACATCATCTAAACTACTGATTGTGTCTTTATAACCCTTAATTTGACCCTTTTCTCCATATATTGAACCTTATTTATTCTCCTAATTAGGTTGGGTGAAACTTCCAAGTCCATCTGAATGATTTTGTTGCTTTTGGGAGTGGCATTTGGAGCCCTAAGAAAATGCTATTTGTAATTATTTAAAGAGAAGTTAAGACATCTGTTTCCTGTTGCATTCAATACATAATTACTTCAATTACATGCTAACAATCTCGAGTCCGTTACGAAGTTATAGAGTTTGGAACAATGACTCTTCTTGCATGGGTGGGATTTGGACAGTATTTTTGTCTTTCTGTCATTACCAGCTGTTTGATGACAGAGTGGTTAATGGGAAGGGTTTATTATTCTTACTGCATTGCTGTAGTCATGGGTTTATAATGTGTATGTGCCGGGGAGTTAAGAACTTTTTCCCTTCCTTTTTTTTTTTTTTTTCTGAAGTAGGTGGACCAGAACAACAGGAATGGACACTGAAGTGTGGGCCGTCTGGAAGATGACTTCTTTGGCCTCCCCACTGTAACAAAAACCAGTTACCACTGTCTTCCAGTACTGCTCCCATGTAAATCCTGCTGCAGAGGCATATGAGGGGAAATGAAGACACGGTTGAGTAAAATTGTGGCATACAATATTTTCCAGAGAAACGGAGTGGTGCTGTATGCTACATGCTGCTGCACCCCTGGGAAGTTATGTGAGACCACTGCAGTCTACAGAGCAGTTTAGGAGAGTCAGAGCATAAACACAGCTTAAAATCCCTTTAACTATGGTCCAATTAGCGTGCTCTGGGCCTCTGAGTAGTACAGACCCAATCTACTGCATAACACCAGTCTGTACTATTGCAACACTTTCCAGACTGTGGAAGCAAATCATGATCTTCATAAATGCAGGGGGAAAAAAACCTAAAAGCCAGCTTGTCTCTGAGGTACAAACTGCATCTCAAGGAACAAAAAGAGAAACATTGCTATACTACTTCTATGGCTCTCTGTTGAGTACCTACACCTGATATAGACCATTTGGAGGTGGTTGTCCCATTTTTGGAAGTGGCAAAGGAGAAGAGGTAAAATGAGGTTGTGCTTAGTGCAGCATCTAGGAGAGATTCTCAGACCTAGGTGGCTGATCTGGCTGCTTCTTGACTGAGTCCCTTCTATCTACTCTGAGATCAGGTTTGCACAGCTCCATCAGGCTCCCTGCTCAGCACAACTGAGAGAACAGGATGTTTACACGCTCCCCAGACTACACCTGCCCTACAGTGTGCATGGATTCCTTACATAACTCCTGTGTATCTCCTGTGTATCTGTCACAACAGAAACTAAACAGATGGTAACTCCTAACTCTGGAAAAGAGGTGACAGGAAGGAGGTGAGAGCAATAATGCAGATCTGTAATGTCTTGAATGGCAAGAGTAGATAAATAGGGAACGAGTATTCCCTATTCCTTGTCACCCCAATAACCCTTAGGGTGCCCAATGTAGTCATAACAGACTTCAAATTAACAAGAGGATGTATGTTTTGTGCAAACCATTGCCAAGTCTCTATGTACAAAATAGGTCAAAGACAGGGTAATGTAGAGTGGTTTGCTACAAAATACATCACTCCAGCTGCTGCTTCCCACTCAGGATGTCCCTAGGCCAGCTCTTGCCAAACACAGCATAGCTGCACCAGTAAAAGAATCGCTTTCTACTTACCCTACTTCTATGACTCTTCCTGCACACATTCTAGTAATTGCTAGAGAGGAGACCTGGATAAATGGACCTCAGTATGATTCACTACAGCTACACATTAGAGTATTTAGAAAAGACAATGCATGCTTTCTGTTCTCATACTGCTTGCACAGTGATGCACATTCATATGATGTGCATCTCTGTATTACCAGATATATTAAAATGTACACTGATGCAGATTTCTCTAGTTATCCTTCAGACTAAAAGTGCAAGCCTTGAAGTCTACAAAGAAAAATTACTGCAGCATGAGTTTTTTTGTGTTTGAGGAAAAGGTAGAATGATATGAATTGAAATATTTATGAATAGCCTGACAGAGGATTAAGACCTGACCAGCCAGTGTAAACCTTGCAGACAAAAGCTGTGCTCCGAAGCCAGTCAAGCCTACATTGTGGAGGTGGATTAGGTGGTGACATTGGGAAGGGGTTACCTTTGAAGGAGGTACCTCTCTGCTAAAGTCAACTTAGGTTGATTAGACTGCTCAGAGGTTTTTAGAGAGAGTTGTTGCCTATTTTCTACCCTGGCATCTGGTACCTAAAACTGCAGAGGCAGAGAACTGATGAAATACAGCGTCGGTATAGATGTGTTTATGTACAGACATGAAATGGTCCCCTTCTATACAGTGATGGAGTATCATCAGAGTATTATATGCACTTCTTCACTATGGCTTAGAGAATTAGGCAGTAACAGATCAATCTGTAAATCGTTTTCATTTGTGTGTCGGGCTCCTGGCCAGTAAGCCAAGACAAGCAATGAGCAATCAGGCCTGGAATTACAAGGAAGGAACTGTTCTGAGAACTATTCACAGATGCTGGTGAAAGAAAAAAAAATTCAGATTAAGACCAAGGTTTGAACAGACTGTTTCTGTCATCAAAAGAGTCTTAGCCATCAGTGGAGATTAGTCAGCCTATACTGCCAGACCCCCACCTGCACTTTTTGAGAGCTGCACATAGTAAAAGCTGTGTGACTTCTTCCCCAACACAGCCTCACTCTAAAGTTTCCAACAACAAAACCAAAAACCTCAAAGTAGTTGATAAAACCCGGAGTATGTCACTCTCTTCCACAGAAAGAGCTTGGGCATGGTGTTCTTCAAGACCAAATGAGTAGTTTATAGTGGCAGCCTACAATCCACCTCAATTACATGTTGCCTGTTTTGACTCAGCCGCCTTCTGGGACAAGGTCTCTCCCTGAACCCATGTTTGCAGAGAAGAATTTACACCCTCTGCACACATGTATTTTTTTCTTTGGAGTTAACCCCGAGACACTATCCTAAAGAGAATGATAGACTAAAATTGAGCTAGAGTTCTATATTTGGCCTGAATGTAGATTATAACAAAGAGTTCTTTTCAAGAGTCGTGGTCAATGCCTCCTCTTCTCAGCTGATTATACTACCACCAGCTATACACATTGCAACTCCTCTGGCCTCAGTATAGTGGCAGCTCTTGATACGTTCACTGTAAATTTGGCTTTCTGTATTTTTATTTTACAACATCATGAGTCCTACTGCAATTCCTTGCACCAAGTTCCACTCAGAAAGACCACTAGAAAAAGAGTAGTTCCCTGGCAGCTTATTAGGGACACCTTATGAACTTTTTTTGGTAAAAAGTAGCTAATAAAGGACTTATTATCAGGGCAGGAATTTTACAGAAACTAACTTAGCTTTAAAAAGGACTGTCAGAAAATTCTATATCAAACCATTAGACTTTTAAATCATTTTTTGAAAGTAAGGTTTCAGTTTGTAGCTCCTTGTCAGTACAGAACAAGCACATTGACAGGGTTTTGGTAGCTGTGTCCTGCTGTACAATTCCGTCTCAGTTTACAAGCAGCATGAGAAAGAACATGCTGAATACAAACTGAAACCATTTTCCTCTCGAGTGTGATCATTAAAGCATATCTGTTCTTCATATGTTGAGGACAGTTCAAGAGCTAGCAAGAGAGGAAGAAATTATCTATGATCTGACATCTGCACTTGTAGAGACAGCCTACTACAATATGAAAAATATCTGCCTGATTTCAGTGTATGTTACTGTTTGCATGCAACATGTTAACCAGGATATGAGTAAACTGAAAATGTGTTGGTCTTGATTTGCTTTACTTATTTGTTTAGATAACAGGGTAAGGCCTGTACTGAAAAATGAAGGAATACAAACCTGTCACAGAACTCTGTACTTAAATGTCCACTCACTCTTCTAATTGAAGATACAGCATCTGCAAATCCCCTTAAAAAACTGCTCCTCATGTAGTCCAATAGACAAGGTACTACACATGGGTGGGAAGTTGTAGCTCATCCCTTCCATAAACTAAGGAGCCATTGCTGAGCTGGTCCAAATGAGCATGTTGGGTTTGTACAGGACAATCTTCCTAGCAGATCTTATAAAGCTTTAAGGAGTTGAATACCATTATTCTTATCTTACAGCTAGGGAAAACAAAGCATAAAAAGGAGATCTGACTACTCTAAGATTACGTGGCAGACCAATAACGAAGACCAGAATGAGAAGCAGGTTTCATGTGCTCTAGTTCAAAGCATTACCAAATTCACATCTTTGCGTCTGGTATGAAACTGTTCTGGTCCAATGCTGATAGTTGAGCCTGGCAGTCCCCAATATACTTGTATAAATTTCCAATAGATAGAGCTTAAGTGGTGCCATGTGGGTGGAGTATCCTAATGCCTTCATCCCCTCCCTGTATCTGCCTTTTGCAAATCTTCCAACTGAGAGCCCAGAGAGCAGCTGCCTATACCGTGAAAGCACCAGCTGCATGAGGAACTAAAGCCCTCCTACAGTGGCACTACTTTTGAACTACTGCCAGATCTCATCTTCACACTTAATCTGTGCTGGTTCCTACTGGCTCAGTTTTGCGAAGTGAAAGAGTTACTGACATAATTTCTCAGCATTATAGTAGGAGATTATAGCATATGGATTAAACAAAACCTCTGCAGTGGTGGATTGAAGTTGTTCAAACTATTTGCAGAACTCACTAATTTGGCAAATTCCTAAACATGGATATTCTCAAAAGCAGAGACCCCAGAAGATTCTACTACATCCCCTACATCTTCAGCTGTATGAAAACACTTTCATTTCTTCTTAAGAACCTCTTCCTGCTCCCAACATCTAAGAATCATACAGCTAGTTATATTCATTTTTGCTTTAGCTACTCCTTAAAATAGAAACACTTTCCATGATCCACACTGCTGGATTTTAAGGTTAGTACTTTATGTTCGCAATTTAAGACTACTTCTGCTCTCCACCAAAATGAAAAAATATCTAGGTAACATAAGAAAATAAAAAAATTAGGGGCCTTTTAGACTGATGACAGCTTATTGATTTAGACAGCTGATAAATCTACAAATATAAATTTACTTTAAATAAGTATCAATAAGCAATAATTACAACTTACCTGTGAAGAGCTTCTGTGGTAAGCTGAGTAGTGAAGTGGTCCAGAAATAGCAGAATCATGTGGTAAGGACGGATACTGACTCTGCATTGGATGGGGATGCTGGTTGCTATAGCTACCATAGTTGTAACTTCCTGTGTATCTAAAATACATTTAAAAACACTTCTAATATGCACAATAATTGTATACCAACTAATAATTCCAGAACTTTTATGAAACATACAGCTGCAGTTTTTTGGAATAGGAGGATGATATTTTAAATCTTTTTAAAAAAGTTATTTCACAGCTCAGATGGGAAGCAGATGCCACTTAGTGAAACTATGTGTCTAACACAACAGCAGAGAGATTCAGCATGTTTCTGTGACTAATTTTAAACTGAAGACTCAGTTGTGCACTTCCTAAGGAGAAAGTGTCTTTCCCTTCTATTGTTAGTTTAGTGCCATGTAAATTGCTATCCAGGCTGAGGAAGTATGCTAAGCTTTGACTTAAAGAACTATACTGACTTCAGCTATCTCCTTGCACTGTGGCAGATGTTCCTTTTCTGGGAGGCAGAGAGGTGTGTTAGTTTGCATCTGAAACATACAACACACTGCTTGAGCACAGGCAACTCAATAAGAGAGCGGGATGTGAGGCTGGAGAACTCGTCTACTTTCTTTTTGGATTCCCAGCCTCCTGTCTAGGAACAGCCAGAGCAAAGGAAGGAGCAGTTTCTGTAGTTATAGGAAACTGCAGGGTCAGTGTTTGTTGGCCTCCATTATTTAGACCATTCACTAGCAGAAGGTGCATGGACGCTTTCTGCAATTTCCCCATCTCTGTGTAGCCATGTGAACATTTGATCTTCGCTGACTTTCAGAAAAGTTGATTCACCTAGATCAAAATGTTTCCTTAAGTCACCATAATCAATCAAACACCAGAGGCAAGAGATTCCTTTAGGAACAATGAATTCTCACGTATTCACACACATATGTATTATATACACACTACCTTACTGCGCTCTGTTCCAACTCTTGCATCCTGTCAGCTCCTGAACCTCCCTGCTGCCCTATTTCTGCCTCCATCAAACAGTAAAATTGCTGGATAAGAGAGGTGTTCCATAACTCTATATTCAGGTATTTACCAGTAAGGATTTAGCAGCGACTTTCAAAAAGGTATCTAAACCCAACCACATCCAAGAGGGAAGAAGATGCACGGTTCAAATTAATCTACTGCTACCTTCCAAACAGTATAGAATCTTCCACATTGGGAAAACACTTCTACAAGGTTGATGAGTATGCAGTGAGACCGAGGAACTCAGTGAAGCCTTTTGAACCTCTTGCATCATGGCAGCACCTGGGCATTTTCTAATCTTGCTGTACACCTGGCCTTTTTCCACCAATTAGTTTGTGATAGTTTCTCTTTAGTTACAGATATCTATGAGTTATACACTCAGATGTGGATGACGCAGAAGTGTTGCTTGATGAAAAAAAGACTGAGAGACTAAGTCTGTCTGAAGTATTTCAATATCAAATAATTTTACATACATTTAGAATTATTTTTATATATATATACTTATTTTAATTTTAAATTTGTAATTATTTTAATTGAGAGCCTCGAGCAACTTGTGGTGATGGAGATAGGATTAGAATATTATCGTGAAAATGTTAACAGCAGTCACTGAATCACTAAGGTTGGAAGGGACCTGTGGAGTTTGTTTAGTCTAATCCCTCTGCTCAAAGCAGGGTCAGCTAGAGCAGGCTGCCCAGGATTGTGTCTGGATGGAGTTCATATATCAGCAAGAGTGGAGACTCCATAGCTTTTCTGGGCAACATGCTCCAATGTTTGATCACACAGTAAAATAAGTTTTTTGTTTGTTTACGTTTAAACAGAATTTCTTGTATTTCTATTTGTGCCCGTTGTCTCTTGGCCTGTCATTAAATACCACTAAGAAGAGTCTGTCTCCATCTTCCTTACATCCCCCAGCAGGTATTTATATTCATTGATAAGATCCTCCTTGAGCCTTCTGTTCCTGATGCTAAATAATCTCAGTTTTCTCAGCCTCTCTTGCTATGGCAGATAGTTCAGTCCCATAATCATCCAAGTGGCCCTTTTCTGGACTTACTCCAGTGTGCCTATGTCTATCTTGTACTGGGGTGCACAGAATTGGATCCAGATGTGGTCTCAGCAGTGCTGACCAGAGGAGAAGGATCACCTCTCCTGAGACATGGGTTGTTCTTTAGACACGTCTAGCTTTTGGGATAAAACGTGGCACAGGAAAATAGAAATCAGAAAAAATCTATTGAAGCCTTCTGTTTTAGAAAATATCCTCCAGGCCTACTGTGGTTTTAAATAGAATTAAATGAGATTATAAAACTAAGACATAATATAATTATACAACAGCAACAACAGCCAAAGAATTATGATACCAACATCTCTGCAACACAGACTGATTGCATCAAGAAATAGCTTTCACAGTACTTAAAAAAAAATACCTAAGTTTATCAAAAACCTCCAAAAAAACCTCCAAAACAAAACAAACCCCAAGCCCCTGGAAAGTGACTTACCCATGTTCTTCTCTGTGGGGATAAACGGGTATCCGGTGTGTGACAGATGAAGAGGGTACATGTGGACTTCTCATGCAGGGCAACTGCTGGGAATTTTCAGCAGGTGACCCAGCAGCTGTTGTCACAGTGTAGGTGAGTGACCATGTGTAGGATTGCATAGCCCCTGCAGGCAAACAAGTGTTAAAGGCACACAGTTAACATGGACTGCCATCCACAGAGGTGTCATTCTTTGAGACAATTATAGGAAAACAACTCAACCGGCAATCATAATGGAAAGTGCATTAACCAAAGCGAACAAACCAGTCATATCCTAGGCATAAGTAAAAATACATTTCAATCATTTGGAGTGTGCAAAGATCCAGAAGTATGAAACGTATATGGGGTGGCTCACACTGTGAACTTTCAGTGTGGTGTTGAAATAAATTTTCAGAAAAAAAAAAACTGGGATGGGACTGAGAAGAACACCAGTGTTAAGATTTCTCAGGCATGATACACCAGGCCCTGAGGTCTCTCTCACATGAAGTGGGCTGCCTGGACTGAGGCAAGAGGCATGATCAGAACAATGAAGGATTAGGAAAAAAAGCGGGTGTTGTGCAAATAAATTTCTTGAATCCTTTTGCAGTTTGTACCTGTTCTACCTAATCAGGTACCAGCCCTTGTAGTGGCAACACTTCAAAGATCTCCAAATTATAAGTATATAGGCTGAAATTGCCTAGCCTTTTCCTTCCTGCAAATAATATTTCTTTTTTTTTCTTTCCTTTTTTTTTTTTTTTTTTTTTTTTTTTTTTTTTTTTTTTTTTTTTTTTTTTTTTTTTTTTTTTTTTTTTTTTTTTTTTTTTTTTTTTTTTTTTTTTTGTGGCAGCAGGGACTTGACTTAATTTCTTTTTTCATGTAGAGAGTTTATGGGAAGAGTAAAGAGCAAAGAAGTGGATTTTCCATTTTGCTTAGAAGGTGGTGAGTTTTTTAATCATCCTGATTCCTTCCAGGCAGGAACTCCAGTTTCATGAGCCAGCTGCTGAGAAACCTTTGTCCTTTGCACACACCCCTTTCACTCAGGAGGTTGACAGATCCATTGTTCCAGCATAACATAGCTCTTGCTGGAGGTCATGACCATACTGGCTGAGATTACCCTGCAAATGAGGACCAGAACACTGAATTTAGCCCAATGCGAACACAAGTTTGGGGGTCTCTGGGCACTCTTGACTCTTTTTCATCTGCTAAAAGGAATTGCAGGTGACTCATTTTTGGTGGGTTTTTTTGTTTGTTTGTTTGGTTTTTTTTGTTGTTGGTTTGTGTTTGTTTGTTTGTTTGTTTCTTTTGTTTTGTTTTTGCTTTGTTTTTTCCAGTATGGATTCTAGGACTTCCTGTAGTATCAAAGGGCCTAATTCAGAGGGGGAAGTGATTATTCTACCAGGTCTGTGCCCACTCCATGGCTTTGCAGAATGGAAAGCCTATCTCAGTTGTGCATAATTTTCCTCAGCTACGTGTGATTCTATTTGGCAAAATCTGTCAATTTTTTTCTTTTTTTTAATGGGAAATGCTTAATTCTGGGACTGAATGAAGGCATTCTGAGCTTCACAAGGTAAGTCCAGCTTGAAATACTTCAGCAGAGTGGGATTCAGTGCTCTTATAATAGACATCCTTGGATGTGCTATGGCCAAGGATATTTGTGATAGGTCTGTTTTCACCTGCCTGCATTTTCTGCCACTGACTCTTGAATTTTCAGTCTTTCATGTCCTTCCATGGCAGAGGACCATTGAAATCCCTGAGACCAAAGAGAATCCAGCTCATGACTGTTGCTGTGCATATAAGCAGTCATGGTTCCTTGAGCTGAGGTAAATGTTTAAGGAAGCCTGCCTTTGCTAAAAAAATTTATGTGGAAGGGGCTAAAACTGCTTATGTGGTCACCAAATAGCTTCATTTGAAAACAAGAGAAAAACTGTTTTGAAATTATCAACAACTTGTCTACAGAATATTTTTATGAAACATTTCAATTTCAAAAGGTCAACATATTTTCCGAGTGTTATCTTCCAAAAAAAAAAAAAATATTGAAACTTTGTTTCCAAAAGGCAAAAACAAAGAGAAAAAGGAAGAAGGAGAACAAAGATGGTGAAAAGACCCAAATATTCATTTTTAGGAAACATTATTTTTTGAGAGGGTTTTTTTTGCTTTTTTTTCACTTCACCATAAACCACAATTTTACTTTGACTGGATTTTATTTTTTCCCCGAAAGAAATCGGCCACTAATCCAAAAATCTCATGACCTTCCTACCTCTAGCATTAAGCAGTAAGAGAAGGGCCAAAAGATCCTTTGCATTTTATCTAATATTGTATCTAATATGCCTATGTCCCAGTCCTCTATGATTAATTTCCTCAGCTGGTCGCAGAATTGAACTCCAGGAGATGAAGTTTCTTTTAGATACGACTGAACCCAACTGAACTGCTTTTTTGAAATAAGCAAAAACAATAGTGATTGAGCAACAGTTTGCTCTGCTTTGTGTTCTGAACATGCAGGATTTGATTAAAATAGGGAAATTCATTTATTATCACTCATTTTTCTTTTCTCCTTAAAAAAAAAAAGTGATTTTGAGGATACTAACTGAGAGGCCATCTGACCTTCAGGGGAGCCAAATACAAAAGGAACTGCTCTTGGTCCAACAACAGCCCTGTTGTTAGTGGTGCCATCACGTACACCAGTGCTGAAAAAACCCAGAAGTTCTTCATGGTGCTGCATTTATTATCTGCTTAATGCTGGAGTAAATGACCATGAAGGCACAAGTGAGACCCTCACAGCATTTTGTATTATGTCTGGTAGTAAGCAGTACTGTCAGCCTCAAGCAATCAGAAATCCGGAGTCAGACCCCCATTCTGTCCTCACACAACGAACAGATTACCTTGCCTATCAGCTTTAGAAAAGCACAGGTCCTTCCATTTGAAGGGGAGAATTATCTTTTGAAGTTGGAGCCCTTGACTTTTACACTCTGCAGCTATGAGAACTGAACTCTGATTGCTGGACAAGAGGTGATGTTCTGAAATACTCATGTAGGTCCAGGAGCTAAAGCTTTCTGAAAAAACCCAGAAACTTGTTCTACTCATACACACAAATATGAGAGGTGGCAGCTCTGTGCAAGTACTCCCAGACCTGTAACACCTACTCTAGACTTGGAAAAACAGTGACCCTTAATGACCATTGTTGAATCGAAGACTTATTTTAAGTATATATTTTTTGAAACTGAACAGTAAATTCAATAGTTTAATAACATATTAGGAACTACTTACAATTCAGAGTTAATTCTGTGCTATGTAAAAATGATTGCATTGGCAAATGAGTTATAAAAGCTTTAAGAGGGGCTTTAAGAGAGAATAGTCAGCCATACCGGTATCACTTTTATTACAATATTGTTGCAGTTTGAACAATCATTAATCTGGCCTTTGTGATTTAGAAAGGATGGAGACTAATCAGCCTTTTAAATGTCTAGTAACCTAACAAAAGGTTTTAAATAAAATGTTAGTGATGCCGTGCCAGATGTTCTATCACAGAGGGCGATACACAGCATTTACCTTTCTTTTGCTCAGTAACGTGTAATTGCAACTGTTTAACTTGCTGGTTTTGCAGTGACCGCTGACTGAAGGCAAAGAGGTTAAAATGCAAGTTTAATAGTTAACTTTTATTGCTAATTCCAAAAGCAAGAAAGAGTTAATGATGCCTTAAATTGGGGAACTGAGAGCTAATGGTAATCCATGGAACTAATTCTCAAGATGTGCAAAGTATTTGCAGTTTTACATTTACCTCATAAAAGACACATATGGAAATCAATACTTTAAAATACACCTTTCCAGAACAGAGGTTCCTGTCCCAAAATATTCTTTTCCTTAATGCCACAGATCTGTATATAAAATAGTTTTAGTGTATGCAATGCATCTTCAGCACTCCTATTTTAAAGTATAGCAATTTCCTATATCTGACACACAGTTGTTATTTCATATTGCTTTATGTGAATGAACAATGCATTCCATGGTGTAATGGTTAGCAAACTAAAGAGGTGATCAGTCCATCTACATGATGAGCACAGGAAACAAAGGTATTATTAATTGCCCAAATTAAGAACAAGACATATTCATATTTAATCTTAACCAGACCACTACTTGCATAAACAAATTTGGCCTGTGCTAGGCAAAAATGATTTTCACACTCACAGAAGTGAGACTGCACCAGGCAGCCAGAGTAAAATCCAATTCAACCAAACAAAGTTTTTAAAACAGCCTAAAAATAATCACAAATAGTTTTCTTGCCTAAAAGTTCTAATGTGGGAAAAGCTACATCAGGTTCTACTGCCTGTACTGTGGGAGTAGGTTCTTACACAACTGCCCCCAAACCATCTTGTTTCTGGCTTGAGACTTCACACTAGCAGACCTTGGTGTTACCAGGACATACCAACATACTTACATCTGTAAGTAAAGATCAGGTTCAAAACCCTCTGAGCAACCTGTATGGCCATAAATGGGATATTTATGTTGTGTGGGACCCAGTGAGAAGCATCCCAGTCTCCTGAGGAAATTGGCTGATGTAGTTGCCAAGCCACTCTCCATGTTATTTGAAAAGTCATAGCAGTCAGGTGAAGAAGTCCCAGGTGACTGAAAAAGGGGGAAAACTGTACCTATCTTTAAAAAGGGTAGAAAGGAGGACTCTGAGAACTCCCGATCTGTCAGCCTCACCTCTGTGCCTGGCCAGATCATGGAACACATCCTCCTGGGAGCTATGCTAAGACACATAGAGGACAGGGAGGAGATTTGGGACAACCTGCACAACTTTGCCAAGGGCAAGCCTTGCATGACCAATCTAGTGACCTTCTATGATGGAGTGACTGTATCAGTGGAGAAGGGAAATGTTACAGATGCCATTTATCTTTCTATAAAGCCTTTGGCATGGTCCCCCACAGCATCCTTCTCTCTAAATGGGAGAGAGATGGATTTGATAATGGACTGCTATGTGGATAGGAAAGTGGTTGGACAATTGCATCTAGAGGGTAGTGATCAACAGTTCTGAGTCCTAATGGACCTCAGTGACATGTGGTGTCCCTTGGGGTCCTTACTGGGAACAGTGTTATTTAATATCTTAATGACACAGATTAAGGGATTGAGTGCACCCTCAGTAAATTTGCAGACGACTCCAAGCTAGGTGGTGCAGTTGACTCATCTGAAGGATGGGATGCCATCCAGAGGGACAGGACAAGCTCAAGAAATGGGCCCATGGGATTGTCATGACATTTAACAAGACCTTGTGCAAGGTGCTGCACCTGGGTTGGAGCAAACATCAGCATCAACACAGGCTGGGGGATGAACAGGTGGAGAGCAGCCCTGCTGAGAAGGACTTGGGGGTGCTGGTAAATGAGAGGCTGGACATGACCTGGCAATGTGTGCTCACAGCCCAGAAAGCCAATTATATCCTGGGCTGCATCAAAAGCAGTGTGGGCAGCAGGGCAAGGGATGTGCAAGCACCTCTGCTCTGCTCTGGTGAGACCCCATCTGGGGCTCTGCATCCAACTCTGGGGTCCCCAGCACAGGAAGGACATTGATGTGTTGGAGAGAGTCCAGAGGAGGGTCACCAAGATGATTAGAGGGATGGAGCAACTCTCCAGTGAGGAGAGGCTGAGAGAACTGGGTTTGTTCAGCCTGGAAAAGAGAAGACTTCAGGGTCACCTAATTGGGAAGTTCCAGTACCTGAAGGGAACCTACAAGGAAGATGTCTTTCAAACTGAAAGACAGTGGGTTTAAATTACATATTAGGAAAAAATTCTTTACTGTGAGGGTAATGAGGCACTAGAACATCTTGCCCAGAGAAGTTGTGGATGCCCCATCCATGGAAGTGTTAAAGGCCAGGCTGGATGGAGCTCTGTGCAAGCTGGTCTACTGGAAGGTATCCCTGCCCATGGCAGAGAGGTTGGAACTAGGTGGTCTTTAAGGTCCCTTCCAACCCAAACCATTCTATGATTCAATAAAAAAATTAGAGAGAGAGAATAAATCAGACTCTAATAAAATAATGGACAAGATGAAAAAAAAAGAAATTGTAATGTTTGTATGAAGCCATTCCTTTGTATTACTGGTGGGATTCGGGGGGATACATAAAATTTACAGTTCCCAGACCTGTCTAGATTTGTGCCTAAGTCAAGTAAGCCAAAGGTGGAAGCTCAGATAGCTGACAAAAAGTCCATTATAGAAATAAGGAATAAGCTTTGGGTTAACTGTTATGCTATAGTCAGATAGATTTATGGTATCTGCAGTCTTAAAACAAGTCCCTCAAGTCTCCATTCCTGTCAATGGCCCTGGAGAGCACACTGCTTCCTTCTTTTCAGTCTTTTACTTCTGGGTACAGCCCTGTATCATACTGAGTTCTGGCTCTAACATCACAACAATCACATTGGACCACAATACCTACAGATCAAACTATCTGCAAAATCAATGTTTTAACAACAGTCAGAGGTAAACACCATCTCCACTGTTGCCTGATCTAAACCTGTGCCATGTCTGGGAATCATTTGTCTCTTGTCTAACTGTCCTGGACTTAATACCATCCCATTTCCCTCCTAAAAATATATTGTCTCCGGCAGTGAGAAAACCTTAAGTTGTGATGTAGGGACAAATGTTTTTGAATCTCTTTCCACCACAACTATGCATTGTGCTTCCCTGTGGCGCCTTGGAAAACAGGAAAAATATTTTTCAGAAAGATTTATTGGTTCTCCAGCCATTGCCAAATTCTCTAGTGTGGTAAATCATCACTTTATGACATTCTTTCAAGAAGATTTTGTAACTTTTCTAGTACATCACAAAAGCGATAGTTTCCACACTCTGATTATACACCCTTTTCACTGAGGAGCAGCAAAGCTGGAATTTCACCGCCTGAAATGCTTTCTGAAAGCTTCTTTCCTTGAATGAAGAAAACACACTCTTTTGTTCATACATGCAGATTGTCCTGCCCACATCCAAAAAGTAATGAGTTTTACATTAGGGTACAGAGGATGATGGCCATTTATACAACCCAAACAAAAAGCTAGTTTTATGCTTATTGTTTTCTGTCAATCCTAATCTCAAATTTAAGACAACCTTTAAGTGTAGATTTTTTTAATCTATGGGCCCACCAGAATACAACAACCTCATAAGTTGCCATAACAGAGAATAAAACTGAAAATAGGCTTCAAACATGTAATTCTTAGTCTCTAACATTGACAGATGAAATTTATCAGCTATATGTAAAACATTCCCAAGAGAAACTTGCACAGCTATTTAAACATATTTGGGTGGGAAGTGAGTTGAAAGATACCCATCTCTCACTTTACCCTCTAGGGATTCCTGAATCAGTATTGAATTGGGATTTTGAAAATCTCACAAAACCTAAAGTATGTGGCACATTTCCTTCCAGTGCATAAAAGCATCCAAACATCATATCTTTTTCCTGATAGACTGCACATCATGGCTGGATACAGTGAGAACAGATTTCTGGTTTAGGAAGGCTTCTCATGTCTTGCAAGCCAGCACATCACCTTCTCAGGCTCAATATCAGGTCACCAAGTGCAAAAGCCACCTTCAAGCAGATTTAGTTGCCTAAACCTACCTACCTGTTGTAGCTGTAATGCCACCATACTCTGGGGACTGATTGCTGATGGGTGATGGGGCAGAGGGCACTTCCACTGAGGTGGCAGATTTAGCAGGGGAGAATGGAGCTGGGGAGGGAGTTGGAGGAGCTGCTTCACTCAGAATAATTTCTTCTCGTATTTCTGCTGCAGAAAGAGACAGAAATCATAAAACAGAGCTAAAGGTAGACTCAGGGGACACTGAGAA
This sequence comes from Empidonax traillii, assembly GCF_003031625.1. Lineage (NCBI taxonomy): Eukaryota > Metazoa > Chordata > Aves > Passeriformes > Tyrannidae > Empidonax > Empidonax traillii. The sequence goes on along the minus strand of NW_020955384.1, from coordinate 431,518 downwards.
ACTAAAAATAAAAAAAAAATAACGCAAGCAGTTGAGTTCCATAAAGCGTATTTCAAGAAATACATAGCAGGAACCACAAATCTTTGAAAGAAGCACTTCTGTAACATTCAGCATTACAACCTTCAGTGTACCTTCACAAGACCTGTTAAAGGAAAGTACTATTTTTGCTATTGTATGGATAGGAAACTTATGCACGGACAGCTTAAGGCTTATATTCCTGTAACGTACTACTACGTATCTAAAATTAGGAGTCCACTCTGAGTTAGGCACTCTTACACCTTCTAGAGACCTGGGAAAGAAACAGGAATCTCCAGGAATATTGAAATCTCCAGGGGATTCCAGCGGTTTTTGGTCATGATCCTCTTTGTTGACTAAAGACGATGACCATCCTGGATGGTTTTAGCTGCTAAAGGTATGTGGAAAATATACAGGGATAAGCAACTTGTTTGTTAAAAACTCAAGAGGCTATGGCATGGCAATGAATTAAATTCAAGTCTTTCACCACATAGAAGATATTACTCTAACCACTGAAATGTTCCTCTTCCCGTAAATCTACAGGGTGAGAAATTAACCCACAGCTAAAATGGAAAATGAAGCTTTCCAAAGGTGACAGAGAGGTTTATCTGGCCAAATTGAATGGGAGATTCAAGGAGGGAAGATCATTGAGATCATCCCTCATTGCAAGGGATTGCCCAGAGTAGAAATACTAAAGGCAGTCTATGCTTGCTTCTGTTCTGGCAAGGCAGTGTAGAGTGGAGCAGGACTCAGAGTCTCCTTCTGTACAGGCACTCAGAACATAAGTGTATCAGAAACAGTAGCTTTGGGGTTTGTCTTTTTCTCACTTCTGGTATCTTTTTTAGACTGGTCAAAATCCACTGACATCACTGAATTTATTAACACTTGGTCCACTGAAATGCAATGGTCAATTATACAGATGAACTAAGGTAAAAGCTTCAGTACAGAAGTTTCTTAGTGAAACATCAAGTGAGTGCTTAGGAATGGGATTTCAGACATCCAGAGTAACACTGGGAAACAGGCAGGTCTCTTCCAGAATGTATTAATAAGGGATACGTCCCAAATGATTTATTTCACATCATGATAGAACTGAAAACCACCTTGCTCCTAGATAAGCCTCAGTGGGTTAGATAAGGATAAAGAAATGTCCTCACATAGAAAATAGAGAAACCAGTGGAATAAAACAACAAATGATGAATGAAAGAACAAACTCACCTGTGCTTCCTTCTCCTTTCATTGCCCTCATTAGGTCATTAGCTTTCTCCTGACAGTGGAGTGATTCTAGCAGGTACAATACGTAGTCATCAAACATCAAGTGAATAAGGTGAAACGACCCTGGTAACAAAGTGAAAAAATGAAAAAGCCATTGACTGTCTCAATACACTCATTAAATCAATTATTATGGTGCTCAACACAAAGAGTACTGAGTAGGACTGCCTCTGTATGTTACTGCCACTGAATTATCTCCTTTACTGGAGGCAGGAGAGGTCAAAATAAAACTGGTGAGTAGTAAACTCTGCTCATTCCTGGATTTACACAGGTTTCTACAACCAATTGTGGTCTAGGGTGCAAGAAAACCACCTAACTTAGAGCTGGAACTTGATGGCTTTTTCTTCTCCTACATTAGCATTGAATGTCAATATTGACATTTGCACTAGAGTGGAATGGTTTCCTTTTATCTAAAGGATCAGATAGAATTATCTGTCAGCAGTAGAATCCCAAACTGGCTGCCTTAGTGACACATCCTAGTATGAATTTTCTGAACTACCTGTGCCAAAAAAATGAGAGACTAATCAATAGGAGGGTAGAAACAACCTTTCAAATCTCCTGATGCTGTCTCCCCAGTGCAGTACCCGCCAAACATAGAGACAATAGCAGCAACTGTAGATATCTCAGAGGAAAAGATTTGTGCCAAAGCTTTGCTCTGGCATGCTTCTTCTACTGAAAAGTTCTACACTACCTTTTCCTAATTATCAGCTTGAATCATAGCAGCATGACATTTGGCCTGTTTCTGTTCTTAACTATGGAGATGCCCTTGACACTACTGCCTCTTAACTGCCATTACAGGAATGTGACAAACTTAAGGACGACAGGAATTAAGTGAAGAGTATGTGCAAAAGAATATGTGGGGTATGGAGTCAAACAAGTGCTTTAAAAATCAGTAATAAAAGGAGATTATGTGGATAGCTGTCTGCCACAAACCCTCAAGTAAGATTTGAGTACAGATGGAGAGCTTGCTTCAAACGGAGGACTGGGTGATACTATGGACTAGAGTAATGGAAATGAAGCTTAATAGCATACTGTAAGAAGTCCTGCCCTTGGGGATTTTTATCATCCTCTGGTTTATAGAAACAGAAATATTAATAGTGTTGCACAAGGCACTACTGAAACCTCACTTAGAATCTTGCAGCCATGTTCAAGAGACATTAGTACAAGCTGAAATGGGTATAAAGGAGATTATCACAAGGGTGTGGGCAATAGATAATAGATTTTAAATGTCTAAAAATGCACAGTTGGCTTTATTTTGCAGAAAGGAAGTGAGTTGCTTCCCATAATTTATGAAGGATATGTATCAGGTATGGTGAAGAAATGTTTGCCCTAGAGTACAAATAGCCACAAGAAAAAAAATATGTAAGAAAGGAGCATGGATGCATTTCAGGGAAAAGTAAGAGGAGCAAAGCATCAGAGCTGAGATATTGTGTGATGCCCTCCTGAACAGACCAACACCCATCTGCAGGGGAGGACTGACAAGTATCAAGTTGGAGTTGAGTCCGTTTATGCAATAGATTCCATGATGTGAAGTACCTGTAATGGCTCCAGACAGGACTTTATCATACAATGGGGTTTTTTAAAGCTCCTCCTGTGTTTATTCGACTTGCATGGATTATTTAAAACATGTTCACATAAGTAACTAAATAACTCTGACAAGTACAAATACAGTCAGGTTAAAATAACAACCTGTCCACAGTTAGCTTAAACTAAGAGAAAGATCATCAGCTGAGCTGGAAACAGAGATCAGCTACTGCCAGACAAAAAACAAACAAACAAACAAAAACAACAAAACAAAAAAACCCTCCCTCATCTGGATGTATTCCCTCGGGAATTCCATTACTACATTTGAGGAGAAATACTTCCATGAGAAAAAGATCAAACAAGTTCCAAATGCAATCAAATTTCATAACGACTGGTTTCTTCACAGCAAAGGTTTATCTTGATACACCAGGTTTTATCACAACGAAGCATAACTACCCCTACTCTACCTTCTGTACTCAAACATACTGTTGAAGGGCAGAAGTGGTTTGAAAGACCCTATATCCTTATTCAAATCGAGCTGGCAATTCATCTTTCAAGACTCTGAGCACATTCTTTTTCTTTGTGACTTGGATGGTCTTTGTGTGTCATTCTCTCAATCCACGCCTGCATGGCTTCTGTCGTCACCGGTAGGAGCTGAGCACACACCCTGGGAGGTTTCCACTGGGCCTCTGTGCTCTTGGGCAAGGCAGCACAGAAAAAGGACACAGTCATTGCAACACCTCTGCTATGAGGAGGAAACCTTTGGCTGCTCCATTTGTTTCATGTGACTGTGCAAATCAAAATGATAACAAGTTTCCCCAGCCTTTCAAGGGTAAATAGTGGGGATCTGCTCTAAACTACTGCAGAGAACATGATTTTAGAAATTTTTTTTTGGCTCAAAGTCTTGTTAAATAAAATACCAGTCAATTAAGCAGTGCAACAAAGATGATAGACGTGGCTGATCACCTTGTTATTGGCTTAGGATTTTCCCAATGGAAACCTTATCAAGAATCTCGACAAAATGCTCATTCTTCTGACTAGAGATTTTCAGTTGAAAGTTTCAATTGACTCTAGTGTAGTTACTACCAACAGGTATTTTCAAGGTAAACAAAAAAAAAAAAAAAACAGGACAAAATGCTGGCAAACTTCATGTTGTGATATAAAACTCAAGGTATTTAGTATTTTCCATCTAACTCCTTACTCAGCTTTAACTAAAAATAAACAATTAAATTAGAAAAGTTGCTCATAGTTTCATAAATGCACTTTGAAGTGTGAACCTCAAACACTGTAATGGCAGCAAGCAAATGACAGGAACCCAAGATCTGCTATTTTAAAAAATGTGTTTGCTTTTGGGGGGTCTAATGCTTTATTTTGAAGACTTGGTGTTGGCAATACTGAATGCAGCACTTAAAAACACTCCAGTGCCCTTGTCACTCTTTTGAATTTCTCTCTTCCTCTCCTATTATTTCTCCCACTGTGTATTTTTAAACACTGCACAGAGTTTTTGAGCCCAGAATTTGGGTGAAAGACACCAGACAAACAAGTTTTTCGTACTGAATGAATGCAATATTTTTACATTCCTAAATGGGTTGAATTAAATATAAGCTATAGACTGAAACCAATACCAGGGCATGCATTTCAGCCTCGCAGTGAATGGCTATTCAGCACGATGTACCATAGTTTATTCTGTGTTTGCAAGCTACTGTTTCTCACATGAAACTCTAATTCTCTCAAGTGTATCTTTAAATACTGAAGTAGATCCAGCTGTGGCTGGCAAACCAATTACTTCTTTAGGAAAAGGTAAGAAGTCATTCAAGAGACCGTAGTTACAATGATAAATAGTATTTGGCTCTAATTTTCAGGAGTTAACAGAAACCATGGCAGTGATTACCCAGCTAAGGCACGGTAAGTATTAGCAACTACTAAGGGATACAGCAATTAAATGTAACTAGCAAAATAACAGTGAGATTTCCAGGAAAAAATCATGGAGCTTCTATTACTAATTAGTTACTTTATGCACTGGATGCATTACCCAAACAGTGCCACCAACTGTGCCTTTGATATGCATAGGCAGGAAGAAGGGAGGGAGGGAGGGAGGCAGAGAGGAAAAAAAAGAGGGAGCAAGAGAGAGCAGCTTTTTTTTTCTGCCAGAGATTGTTTCAACCTGCCCATGCCACCACACTTAAAAGCTCTCCAGAACCAAATCTCTGTGCCAGTCACTCCAGTGCCAGGTATTCCAACTTCCTTGGTGGTCTAAGAACCAAAATCTGACAGGTGAAAAAGAATTATCTTTGATTTTATTTTTGAATAGATTTCTGAATTTGATGAAAATCACAAACTACCTCAGCTTCACACTGAGCACGATTATTTGGTTTCTTTAAACTCTTGAGCTGGCTGCCAAACTGAAAAGCAGTTATTGATCCAGTTCCAGTTATAACCACATGCCCATAAAAACATGTCAGCTATGGCCAGTCCATTCTTTTCCAGACTGTAGTTACATATAAAGACACCAAAATAATGTTCAGAGGTGTGTGTCCATACAAGAAGACTCATGCATTTGTACACACAGATACACTCAGTGAACTCAAAAGACAAACAAAACCTCAAACCCTTCAGCTGAGCAGTTAAAGTTCTCAAAAAAAAAAAAAAAGAGACAAATTCAAATGCCAAAGTTTTAAGAGAGACAACAGGTAAGTTATTTTTGATAAATATGACATATTACGTTGTAGTGGGTCTCAAACTTGAAACAATGAATAATTCTCATCCTTCTCATATTCTCACTATATAGCAAGTTCATAAAGGTTTCCATTAATAAGTAAGAAATCACAGCTGAGGATCACTGTACAGACTATCCAGACAATTGGTGGTCTAATAAAATTCCCATTTGATTACAGATGTTTTGGTGAATCTTGCTCTGAAGCAAGAGGATGCTTGATTAGGTTACAAACATCTCCTGAACATGAATAAAAATAATGTTGTAAGGTGCATTTCAGTAGCAATGATGAATCCTGAGGAGCAGTTTAAAGTCAGTATTTCCTGAGTAACAATATAATCTCGGCACTGCTGTAACACAGAATGTTATTTCATTTGTTGTGTACCGGTGTCTTTCACAGGTCAGGACTGTGCCTGCACAGAGAAGTGCTGCAACACAAGGTTCTAGAAAAGGAAATTCAGCATTTGTTTGGTACTCATGCAAAGGGATTTTTGAACACTGGGGGAAAGTATACTGTTAAGAAGTATCAGTTACTTTTATGCCCACATTAAGAGAAAAGATACAGTGACTTAAGGAGCAAATGAGTCCTATAGGAGGTGGAAAATAAATGTGACCAGGATATCGGTGCTGAAAACACAAGTTAGCAGATGGGACACTCACTATCCTAAAGTCTAATGATGACTCACTAATACCTGTTTGGAAAAGGCTTTTACAATGGGAATGCAAATAGTTTCAGGTTAAAATACAAATAATTTATATACAAACATATAGTATATATACCATAAATATATAAGTATATAACATGAATATCATATTGTGCCTATCTGACAGTATCTGAATTTATGCTGCTAGATGGTTCTAAAAGCATCAAGGACTTCAAAACTCTGCTGGCAAAAATCCTTGCAGTTGTTCAATTCATTGCCCATATAAAATCATTCTCTATTGATCTTCTACTAACATATTCAGACAAATGTACATTTATAAAAACCATCCCTGATGTAAAATCTGGTCTCAATAGACCGTGAATGCTCACACTCACGACAAAGCAGTCTAAACACTCTTGCTTTTAACTTATTTGAATCTGAACTGTTCGTATCCCAGGACAAAGCCCCATTTAAATCTCTGTAGAAAAGCAAGATGCTTTTTCATTTAAAAAGTAGAAATCTATTTTTCCGTCCTGACTAACATCTTAAAAAAATGTAAGAGAATCTGTCCAGATTACAGAAGCACACTTATTTTGCAAAGACCAGTTGCAAATGCTATGTCCTTTAAAAGGAGAGCTGGCAAAGTGGTTCACTGGAGAGCTTTTCATCCACTTCAGCACTGTCATCTCTCTTGGCACAACATGTGGTCAGAGTGATTTGGGTAACCAGGCTCACTTTGTGCTGAAGTGCACTGGGGAATGCTCCTTTAATTGACTCCTCCAGCTGCCCTGGGACTGATCCCTCCAGCTACTGGCTAACAGCAAACAGAAGGAAGCAGTAAAGTTTTCAGCTCGCCTGGCTAGATCTTGAAGACAGACATCTGTCTGAGCATTACTTCCAAATGTCAGTAGCCCCAGCTTATTTTTTAATGGTGCCCTGGACATGTGAAAACTGGTTATGTTTTCACTTACACTGTACATTACAAGCTAGGATACAGATTTTTTTGACTGTGGCATGCAATTATTACAACAAAATCAAGGTACCAAAGCTGGGTGCGCTGTGCAAAGTCATATCCCGAATCACTCGAGTGCCAAAACAGGACCACATCAGGAGGAACTGCTGAGCTACTTTCTTCAAAGAGCCTTGTCTCTTGGCAGCTACCTGCAAGAAGACAGATATGTCTGACATGGAGAAACTTACATTTTTACCAGCAATACAGCTAAATGATGCACATATCCATCTTCCTTTTTTATACTGAAAAACTACTTACCATTATATTCATGTTAAAATATACACTGTAAATTACTAAAACCCAAACTCAAAATGGCCTAAGACAGAGAACCACCATATAACCATATACAACCTTCTGAAAGATAAATTAATAAGGTATTATTCAAGGCTGGATCTCCTTTATAAACGATGAAAGGACTGCAAAAAATTTGCTCTGATCTTTATCTTAACCTAATTACTTCCATGTTCATTTTTGCTTCCTAGTCAAGGAAAAAATTTATAATCCATAATGTTTGATCTACACTGAAAATTTTTATTAATATTTCAATTAAGGTTTAATATTGAGTATAAATGCTTCTTGAACTCAGGATCATACAACATGCTGAGTTGGAAGGGACCCACACGGATCATCAAGTCCAACTCCTGACCCTGTATAGGACCATACCCAAGAGTCACATCATGTGTCCAAGAGTATTGTCCACAAAATTTTTTGTTCCTTTATGTTTTTATTTTTGTGAATTCACTTAGTCATTTAACTAGGAAAAAAACTTTACAGAAAGTATTTTTTAGGCATTAACTCTTCAAAAATTGATTTATTATGGCCATATGTGACTTAAAGAATTAGGTTTCCCCAATCAGCTATTAGAGTTCATTCATTAAATTTAATAATCATGGTCTAAATTTCAAATTGCTTTTCATTGACTAGAAGAACAGTTCCCCAAAACAAATAAAGTATTTCAAGTAATCCAGGGAATTATCTGTTCTTTTCAGTATGACCCTTTCGCAGCAGAGAGAGAGGCAGTGTATTTTGTTTTGGTTTGTTTTTACTTCTGAGCTTTAACAACTAGGCCAGGAGTTGGACTCAAGGATCCTTGTGGGTACCTACCAGCTCGGCATGTTCTGTGATTCTGTGAACTGGAATGAAGAGTTGAAATCTTAATAGAACATCCTAATGCAAAATATTGTTAGTGACAGAAATTAAAGTAGTCAGTCATATGTCTTCATACTCTATGTAAAATCATGGTGATGACTGACTGCTTTTGAAAATACATTTTAAAGCTTGGTGAGTAGTTTCCTGCATGCACTTAAAATTAAAATAAAAGTCTTTGGTATCCACACCAGCTCAAAAGGTGACACAAATATGTCCTTGATTGAATGGTAATATAGACTTTCATCCTTACGTTTGATTATATATAAATGAATCGGCTAGCTTAAATATTGTTTTCATCTCAAAAAGCTAGATCATGCTTTTATTTGTTCTTTGTCATTAGGACAACTCTGACTCTCAATCCATTTCTCCATGTCCCTGAAACATTGATTTGACTGGAAACCTCAGCTCTGTTCATTCTTTTGGGATATCTTTTGGGATAAAATAAACAAGTGCAGAATAAAGCAGAATCCTGAATGTGAGCAATTCTCCATGAAAACCAGTGAGATTTTGCCCACTGCTGCTTTACTCCTGTTTATTACCAATGCCTTTTTGTTCATTTTTTTTTTAATTATTTTTATTTGTTCTAAAAACCTATGACCGACTAGAGCTCATAATGCACATCAGTGACTCAGGTCCTTGCTCCTGCTTACCAACCTTTACAACGCATCTGTCCACCATGGAATCCAGCCACTCGATGTACGACTCAATGGGGGACTGCTCCTCCAAAAGGTGATCAAACTCCTGATACACTGGCAGACAGAACAAAACAACAGCCCACCTCAGTACTTGGATTCCATTTGGGACAAAAGGGAAACAAATCAAAAAAGGCTGCCAATATCATAACAAGTTTGCTGTGTCTTTTTTTTTTTTTTTTTTTTTTTTTTTTTTTTTTTTTTTATTTTTAATAATGGATTGCCTAAGCGTAACAATCGCATCTTTCTTGGTGCTGACCCAAAGTTTGCTCGGTCTCTTATCTTGTTTCTGTGAAGTGATGCAGACATTGGAAGTGGTATTTTCATGTGGGCAAATTAGAACCTATTTCTTAAAATTAATATTTTGATTTAAGCTTCAGCTATCTCGTGTGCCTGGAAGTTAAATGTTTGTGGCCTTCTCTGCAAAGAGTGAGAGAGTAGGCATTGACCCTGGTGACAAAAAAATGTCATGCATGGTCTTGATTTAGAAAAGCATAAAGAATCTTCTAGGCACCAAGTGGATGAGTAGTTGATAGGACATAATACATATATATATGTATAATGCTGTAGATGCAAAAACATGATTTAACTGCTGTAAATCATCTCTTTGCAATGCCAGACACACACACAGACACAGAATTTCCATAAACAACTACCTCTTCAAAGCAAATTGTTATCAATGCAGAAATGCTATACTTATTATGAAGAGTTGCAAAAAGCAATCTGTATGCTTTTTAAGCTTTTCCAAATACACTTTTCCAATATTAATATTTTAATACAAAAAGTAAAAACTAGTCATTCAAGGGCAGCCCTTAAAACTACATCTCATTTGTTTATGCAAACCAGTGGCTGGAAGACAAAGAATCATGTATTTTGACACCTTAACAAACTGTTCTTCAACTCAGCTAAAATAAAAGTCACAGTAAGTCAAGAAAGATACTTTCTCCCTGCTGTGTTGCAGGATGATTTCCATGTGCTATGCATTTCCATTTCTGCTTAATTATAAATAACAGGAGGAAGGAATTTCCTGCCATAGGAAAGGTAGTGAAGGAGGCAAAGCTTAGAGATGATAGCTAGAGATGAGCCAGGGAGGCTATCCGAGAATAAAGCGAAGAAAACCTCCCTGGTCTCTTAAGTGAATCAGCAAGATGACTAGGAATGCACTTGCTTCGCACCTGACTACAACTTTGTTTAACTTAGACTTGCAAAGGCTGACTTGTCAGCAACATTAGTCAGGGAAGAAGGGATGTTTAGGCCACCCTCATCTTCTTTCATTCTTTTACTGGATGGGCAACCTCCCTTTATTCAGAACAAGATCACAGAGAAATCTAAATGTCTCCTTACCTGAATATTTGGCTGGACAAAAACTGCCTGATACAACAGATGAAGTAATTCATATGCTGTGCAAAGAGGGGAGCAAGAGTGGAAAAACAAATCAGTTGCTTGCTTTGATGCTGGAGCAATACAACTGTGTACAACAACCTATTTGAGAAAAGTAAATTTTTAGCCTTTAGTGCCTGTCAAAAATACCTCAACAGGATCTGAGAAAGAGCGAATAAAGAAGAAATCATGTCACAGATAGCTACCAGAGCAGAGTGGGAAAGAGGTTCACTTATAGCCAGTGATTTTTCTCTGTTTCTCTCTAAGCTTGTTTAAAGGCTTACAAACGTTTGCTTTTTTCCAGTAACAGAGGCTAGTAATTGTATGATTGTTAGTACCAAGAATGTGAAAGCAGGCCTTAAGGTCATGTCATACAAGTCATACAGAGTGCAATCTTGAAAAAGAACTTTGGTTAAGTAGAATAAAAGTCAAAGATGGGGGAAAAAACTCTAAGTTCTAGAATAATTTCTCTACGTATAAGAACATCTCAGTGGAATCCCATCTCATGATGAACATTCATAACAAGTTAACATTTTCAAGTAACTACTTACTGAACTGTATGAACCTAACACATGAAAAAACTTGCTCAAATCCATTAGCATTTGAGAAAATTCAATTTGATTTTATTACACTAAAGTTTGTATTTAAGTAGTTAACACATATACAAGAGGTTTTCTTAAACATTAAGGATTTTCTGAATGGCAGCCAAAACTGTCCCTGCTGCTAGGGAGTATAACTTTTGGAACTCTCTCTTTTAGGCAGTGGGAGGATGTTGGATAGATAACAGAAACAGAACAGATAACAGAAGGATGCACTCAGCCTCTGGACTTCTATCTGCTCAGAAGGGAAGAGGGCCATGTCAGGAAATGAATAAAGGGTTAAGAAGGAGAGGAAAGAATACCAAGCACCTCTCACTGGAAAACAGAACTAACAGGGAATGCAAGGTCTATCCCTGAACAGAGGAGAAGACTTCTAGTGTTAACACAGCGGAATGACTGTCAAAGTCAACATTGTAGGGTTCAGTCTACACGTGAAGGTGTCACCCTTCCTCTTCCCAGCCACTCAGTGGAAGAGTTACCCCACTAGTAAACCTAGCCTTGCTGGGCTCCCACAAAGGATTGCCCAGGCTGCATCCTGTTAAGGCTGGATCTGGACAAAAGATGACTGGTGTTCTCGGGAGGGAGATGGCAATACAGCAGGTGGATTCCCAGGGAAGTGAGGTTGTGAATGATGCTAGAGGCAAAGCTCTGCTTCCTCAGATCAACAAAACTCGGTGTGCTTCGTGTTACACCTAAGCTTGAAAACATGCAATACTAGCTGGATTATGGAAGGCATATTTTATATTTGCAAAAGATCTTTGATTCTATAACCAATTTGCCAATATCTCCAAAGTCACTTTTAAGTCCATGACCTTCACTATACTAGACAGAAGCTAAATTAGCCAATGAGCTTATTTGATATGGGACTTCCACTTACTCACGAAAGTTCAGGGTGAAAGCTTACCCCATCAGATGATCTTGTTTATGAAAACACTGTGTAAAAAGGACCTTTTTATAAACAAGATTACAAGGGACTCAAATACACAGCCACTTGAGTGTTCAAGGCCTTCAAAAGACTATTTTCCTGCAATTCTACAGCAGGAAAGAATGGATTTTCACATACTCAATGGATTTAGTTTTCTCAAGTTCATGGAAAAAATCCTCCTGAATCGGGGTGAAAGTTTTGTGCCATTGGCTGTTCTGGATACTAGAAAGGAAGAGTGCCAAGATCTATGCTGCAAAACATAAGGCCTTGGCAGGGCCTTGCCTTACATTTTGGTAAATATCTCTGTATTTATCTTAAGCCTGCAAAGCAAACCAAGGGCTGCAAAAATAGTGTTACTTTCTCTGAGCTTTGTTTGCAGCAGGAAACCAAGTTCACCTGGCTTTATTTGAAGGTTCTGCTCTTACATTGTATGATGAGCTTTCTGTGCTCCTCGCGTGAGTCCTCCATAGTATAGAGGGTTTGTTTGGTAATGCTATTCAGATCCACATTCCTCCAGTCCTCCAGCATTTGAAATGTGATGTCTGCACTGTGGATCACTGTTCTTGATGCCTGTAATCCAATCCAATCTATTCATTAGTTCATGCTTTATTAGGTTAAAAAATAGGCTTTATCCCCTTTTACGCTTCCTTAGCTAGGCTCACTAAGTTGATCCTCCTCGTGGACCCCCACCCACCAGCTTGATGTCTTATGGATATTACAAGGCCCTCTAACAAGAGACTTCTCAAGTAATTTTGCCTAATCAACTACAAGTATTTTGATTGCATTCCCCACAAACCCCAAGGAGCACCAGTAATCTGATGCTGCCATTGCTAGACCCCTCAATCTCTAACAGCTCTGTTGGTTTTTATGGCAAGCTTCAGTTCATAACAAAAAAGCAACAAGAAAAGTCAAAACACAACCAAACAAACTCCGCTCAGGTTTGCGCCCTCCCCTCTCCCAAACTATGAAGGCTCTCATTCTTCCTTCAGCCACATGAGAAGGTCAAAGCTCCTTTGCCTCCTCATCAGATCTGTGTCTTGGCTGACTGAGTCAGGGATCTGTTGTTGATAATGGGGAGGATGGACTGAGAGGAAAGGAAGTGACACAAGGTCATGGTCATATAAAGTACAATGGATCTCTGTAAGTTAAGCAGAAATTATAAACCCCACTAAAGTTATCTGCTTCCCCAAGGAAGCAATGCACTGGGAAGAGTCCTTCACATAAGTAAACTGTTTGATCCCAGGTCTGATGCAGAAAGTTGTGCTCTCTTTATCTTGATTTCCTCTGAGTTGCTATGGACCTCCAAGGTTTGGTGATGATCCACCATATTTGGGGAGGGGTAGCACTGGTATCTCTGCCTCCACCATTAAAATAATGGAGGAAGAAAGCTAAAAAGAATTCCTTGCAGGAGTGGGGTTTTTTCCCCCAGGACTTCACCTCTCACAGGTTTAACCAGAGGCCTTGGATACACCTTCCAAAAACGGAGATTTCAGCGTAACATTGAAAAAAAATATCCCCTCCAATACCTGGATGAAATATTAATTAGCTCCATACATTCTCCCCCTTTTATACTACACAGAATTTGGCCTCATGACTCTTTGGTAGGTAATTGTGGTGTGAACTGGTGAAAACCAAACACTTCAGAGCAGTTTCTATATTCTCTTGTTATGGTTCCATGACTATGTCTATTTAAAACCCCAGCTGTTCAGCTGTTTTGTTTTTCCCAATTTGCATTTGATTTGTAATATACAATTAGACTTGAAATTTATTGTTGAGCAGGTAGAAATTTTTCTTGATTTGCAATTGGCCTAATACATACTGCTCTGAAAGCAATGAAATGTCCCTTATTTATTTCCTGGAAATGAACCATCTCTTCAAATCAAATAATTTTTTTTTATCATGAAATTACCCTGCTGGATTTAATAATCAGGAGTTACCAGTTATCTAGAAAAGCATTTTTCACTGACTATTCTTTGGTTTTGTAAAGATGGTCACAATAAAGATTGGATACAAACTGCTAATGTGATCTCCTCCACTTTGAGTAAAGTCCAACCTGTCAATTCATAAAATTATTTGAAAAGTCAGTAAAAATTGCATTCATCAAACTTGGGTAACCAAAATATTTACTTGGCAGAGATGATTTAGTGACGTCTGTCGCCGGAGTATTTGTGAGAATCTTCTGGACACTGCAGGAAAGAAGAGATACATATTTACATACTGTGCTAAATAAAGAAAATTACTCCTGAATGTATTAAATTAAAATGAGAATAAAAATAAAATAAACCAGAAAAAAAAAATCTCCAGTTTCCTATATAAAATTGTGGCCACATAAAATTCACTCAACCCAGTTTTCACGTAATTTAAACATTGACCTAAAACCTTAAATCTGGATGCTCGATCAGTTTTAGAGAGGCATATTACAAGCAATGATTTATAGATGCTGTGAATAATGAGGTGACAAGAGAAACGTGGAGGACAATGGGAGGGCTTTGCTTTTTCAGCATGGCAAATTTTCTCTTGCTACACAAAAGAACTGAAGACCAGAAAGAACTGTTTAATGGGAAGAAAAATGATGGTGCAAGAAGAAGTGGGCATAAAACATCAATAGCTACCTTATGTGTGGAAATGAGAAAAGGTGGCTAAATCTTAATGCAAACAAGTTTTGGAGGAGTCTTTTGACTGAAGTAGTAGGAGCTAAACTCTGATACAGTTTCAGGTAGAATATGATCAGAGTTTCTGAAAGTGATTGCATGACATGCTAATACATTATGGACCTAGGTGACCCAGGAGGTACTTGCCAGTCCTCTGCTCCTATTTTAGCTCTTTGCAAGCAATATGGACCTTGTATTAAGATATACATTTCCTATACTTGGAAAATGAACTTATAAAATGCTGTATTGTGCATGTTTTGTCTGTAACCTGTGACCCTGGAACTCCAAACACTACCAAAGCTTGCAGTTACTCCTTTCAGTACCTCCATTGGCTGCGTACACTATCGCCAATTCTGATGAGGAGGAAAAAATTGCAGAAGCAACAAAGGCTCATGTAAAAGGCAGGATGCACACAATATTTTCCTTATATCAAAATTACCAGACTTGTAGATATATCCAAAGGGAAGTTAGATGTGGCCGCAGAGTGTTTTCCCTCTGTACTGTACACAGGGGCAGTTAAAGAATACAGACTGAGAATGACGAGAGGGTGCACTGCCCAACTCTTTCTCTCTGCCTATAAGACTGGAAAAGATTTTGTTGCTGAAGATTCTCAGCATTTTTGAACTGACAAAGATGTGGTAAACCATATTCTTAGTTCTGATTTTGTTTAATTTTTAAAACAAATCAGTAAACAATTCAAAACTCCCTAAAATCAGTTGTTCCAACTTTCATCCTGACTGTTCTCAGTAAAATATACACCTAATTTTCCACGCTGATCAAAATAGTTAATCCTTCTCCTAAATTAGTTTTTTTTTTTCTTTTAACTTTGTGGTGTGGAATTTAGTGCTCATGAAAGGCAAAGAATTGAGAGCCGTGAAATAAAGCAGGCTTTATCAATAGGTGATGTGCACTGCAGGCATCTACAAAGCACGTCTGAAAAGGACTAGTGCCCTTTCCTGTGGTGACAGGGTAATTTGATCTCCTTCATTTTTAACTCTGGCACTTTTTTGAGTAAGGGCCTCAAGCTGTATTCAAATTCTGCTAGCCTAAAGGTTTGTTTAATAATTTTCTTTGCCTAATATCATCCCTAATGTTTGCTTACTATAAACAAAATTAATTTCTTATCAGAATCCACAGGAAAGGAAAAGAAATTCTCATTTTGAGTAGCACCTCCTTTCACTAAATGAGGTTGGTTCTCATGAACAAGTGAAGAGTGTGAATGCAAGATTTATAATGATGACTGGTTCCTAAAAGAGCACTCATCTCACTTGCAATTACTTTGTAATCAACAAACACTACACATCCCAGTTTAACAGGAGAGAGATTGAGCAATACATACATTCAAATTTGATATTTCGTAGGTTTTCTGGCAAATCATGGAGAGCTACTTTCAGCCACTCATCCAGTTGCTTTGCAAACTTTCGGATAACCTGCGTCAAACTGGAAAAAGGAATCACTACGTCAGAACACATTTACTCTCTGCATTATACTATAAAATCTGAACATGTGGGGACCACGAGTCATTTATTTACAACGCATTATTATGCAGAGTTGTTAACATATTTAGTCCATAGGCACAAAGAACAACTTCTGAAAACTTTTGCAGCAAAAGCAAAATATACCACCATGTTCAAAACCTCACAAAGAATGAAAGTCTCTGTGTGGCACTGCTTTAATACTTACAAACAGTATTCTTACAGGAAATAAAATCATTCATACTCTGTACAAATATAAGATCACAACCATTTAAAGAAGATAATAAATTGAAGTTTCGATTTCTGCTCAGCTGTGCCCACATTTATACAGACGTACACAGGGATGTTCAAGCAGAGCAACAATCAGCTATGCTGCAGGCCAGAGCCAGTGAGTGGGGATGATGAGGGGGGTGGTGGGGGGAGGAATGTTCAGGCCAAGCCCACACAGGTGGGGGAAATAGGGGTGGAGCAGGACCTGCCTGCTTAGCTCTGCACAGGACTGCAACTTTCCCAGACAAGTGAGATTTCTCTCTTCTCCCTTGCTACCCACCCCTGATAGATCCATAATTTCCTGTTAAACTTTGTAGGAGACTCATTCTGCTCTTCTTCTTAGAATCTCCGGTATAAGATGACAGTTTCCAGAGTGTTGTGCAGGGGACCCTAACAGCTGGATCTGATAGACAAAGCTGAACTGCCTGTAGCAATAGTAGAGACTCACAAATGAGAGAGAGAGAGGAAAGGTACAAGGAACTTTCCTCTTCCAACCAGGAAGTTTTTTCTGTTTGTACTCCCACCACACTGCACTGAGAACAGATGCAGTAAAATAAACACGGCCACAGGCCTGCTCTGCTCCCCAAAGACACCTAAAGGGGAAAAGGGATGGATGACAACTGCTGTGCTCACTAAAAAGTGGCTTTTCTGGATAGCCAGAATTTGTTCCCAGGAAGTATCTCAGAGGATTCTGGCTGAGTCAGCAAGATTTCCTGCAGGAGCTTCCATTGCAATGAGACCCTTCTTCACCCCCTCCAGAGCAGGCTATGGCTTAATAGCCACAATCTGGCCCTTTATATGCATTACAAAAGTCTATATTCACACTCAAGTCTCTCCTTATTTGCTATGAAAGAACTAAGCAGCTTGAGAAAAGGACTGCTGTTCTGTTTAATCCTTCCAATGAAATAGATTTGGAGAGGGGGGGGGGGAAGAAAAGCCTGTAAAAATGTACATGTCTTATCAAGAAAAGCCCATGCTTATAACAGATTCCTTGTGTAAAAAATACCTTGCCTGTAATTCTGTACTTTAGCAGTCATGAAATGCACACAGGGGAGCAGAAAAACATCCTAAAAACATTTTCCATAATTAGAGACACTTTAAAATCTCGGGGGCTAAATACACAGCACCAATAAGAAACTCCTAGAGCAATATTCTTAACAAATTGCTCCACGTCAGGAGTGCATCAGCCAAATAATACTAAAGATGTACAAATATATCTAGAAAGATAGTTTCCTGATATTCATTTTAGGAAAACCAAAGGGGGAGTCATGTTGACTCCACTCAGTGACTACACTTTTTGCTGTGGACTGTCGATCTTTCCTACATAAACAAGACTGGTAGGAAGAGAATATCTGAAATCTACCACATGGATTGGAAAAGTGAATTTGGCTTTGAAACAACACAGGTAAACACTTCTTAAATAAAGTGATCCTAAGCCAATCATGCTTCTGTTCTTCATAGGATAGCATTAAAATTAAATCAGCTTCTTCAAGGTTTCACAGGTATGATCTTAATGTTCTATATTCCTGGCAAGCAGAATAACAATTGGGTTCCAAGACTGTATACAGAGACAAATGCTTAGGTTGCAGTGCCTGAATATGCATGGGAATATTTACAGAGTGGTCAGGCCATCTTCTCTAGTCATGATGATCCAGAATAGTTATGTTGTTATCCCAGACTAGGAGAAAAGTGTCAGAAATTTTCAGAAGATGGTGTGGCACTCTGCAACCTCTAGACTTCTGACATTCCCTGAAAGTTGCGACAAAACTATCAGCTGAATGTTAAGAAACCAAGAAGGTGGTATCCTTCATCCCATAGAAACTCCAAACCCTCCAAGTTTTTCATAATACAAGTCTTATTAAAATCTGAATGTTTCTTGAGGAACATGTAAGCTCTTCAACTCCTTTCAGTTGACACCGTGATTTAAACTCAGAAAATGGGCGGCAGCAAGCAGCTTTCTGAGAACTGGTGTCATTCTTGAAGAAAACACATGCAACAAAGACAGCTGAGCTAGAAAGGGTCAGTGCTGTGAGCTATACTGACCTGTCAGGTAAGGCTTGTAGTACTGTTGGCATCAAAACTCCAGAAATTGCCTTGTACAGAATTGAATCACAAACTCCCACTATATTCACTACAGTTGAAGAACCCAATACGGGCAGCATATGAGGAGGCATCCCTTGCCAAAAGTGCAGAAGAAAACTTTGAACCTGCAATCACGAGAAGAAGCAGGGATGTTTAAATTAAAATAACCAAAGGCCACAAATACCCCTCTCTTGAAAGGATCCTGCTTACATGGCATTCGTTTTAGCCCCAGAGCTGGTCTGGTGGTGTGCCACACAGGCAAGGCATATTCCTTAATTAGACAGGCTCATACTGTAACACAGCACACAGTGGAATAATCAACCAAAGGCTGAGGAGACATTCTGAGTTGGTTACTGGGTGTCTTTGTGTTACTACAGCAGAGAGACCCATGGGAACCACTGTATTTTTACCTTCCATCAGTGGCTGGTGAGTGTAACTCTTTGGCTTCCACATGTCAAGCCTTTTTCTCTCTGTTTGCTCTCTGACCCTGTATACAAAGGAATGCAATCTAGGATTTGGTGTAGTGAGGGAGAGGAGGATAGCACATGACCTAAAGAGGTCAATACACCATTTTCTGCCTTCATTTTGGAAAGAACACTACACTTTTGGATTTCTTCTTTCCTCCAGTATGAAGGAAAAAGAAGAAAAAATGGAGAAATGCAAAAAGAAAAAAAAAAAAAAGGAGATTTCGGACACAGCAAAATATATATATGAAAAATTTAATTTAGGAAACAAAGATGTTATTTAGAGAATGAGAGGATCAGTTCCACAGGGGTCAGAACACTGGCATTCATGAATAATAACCTGCATGCAACCTGTAGTGAAGTAAATAACTACACCAGGTACCGTATGGAATATTTGCCATTTATGTATTGTTGCTGCTCAACCCCTTCCCCACCACTGATCCTGATAAACAGATTCCCTAACAAAATATAGCATCCTGCTCTTAAGAAAGTATTCTGAGACTCACCCAGCTATATTTCCCGAATACGTATCACATATTTTTCTCACAGGGAAACTTCTAGACTGGGTAACAACAGTGCAAAACCAGATTTAAACCAGAAGATTGTGAGAATTAAACAATGAGTGGAAGAAAAGCAAGGAATTTCTTCCCATTGTTCAGAAGACAGAGTCAAAAGACCCATTTCCTTTGATTTTTTTTTTCCAGGACATGAATGTCATAGTTGAATCAGGTCCTCAGCATCTCTACTGTCAGATTTGCTTTCCTGGATTGAAAGCCTTCTTCCCATGTAATATAAAACTGCTTGTATTCCATTAATATTTTTTTTTTTCAGCTCTAGTTACAAAGCTGCCTGCATGCACTGCCAGAAACCCCTCAGATTAGGTCAGATATGCAACAGCTACAAACCTTATCCACCTCTAAGAGATGGCATTAGCTGCCAAGCAGTGTGTGTGTTCCTAGCTGTGCTGCAGTACAGCTGAGCAACTGGATACTTCAGCTACAGTTTTCTGGGATATTTGGGAGGCTGTAAGCCCCCCATCACTCTGCATCATTGTTAACAGACCAGGAGAGCCCACTGTTTTGGCTGTGACACCCGCCCTGGGTCTGTGCTGAACGCTGAGAGGAATTCCTTCAAACTGCTCAGTCCCAACAGAAAGCTTCGAAAAGCTGTGGTGGACACACTTCTTGAGTTGTGGATTGTCCCATGTCTTGTAAGGGGATATTGCTACCTTAATCCTGCTGGAGAACAAAGGGACAGAAACATTTCCACTGCTTTTGTTCCTCCAACTCACACAGCATTAAAAGTGAGATTTAGTGCTATCACTCACAGAGTATACACTCAAGTATACCTATTATTCATTGTTCATGAAAAGGATTGACCACCACAGAACTGTAAGTTTGCAATATCACACACAAAATATGGTCTCAGATCCGTTAATATCTTATGTGTAATCATTAAACCACAACTGTGACCATACCTCATCAAAGTTTGCTCTTATTACAGTGTCTAGTATCCTCTGACAGTGAGTCCTATACATCATAATGAAGGTAGAAACCTGAAAAAGAATGAGGGAGACACACAAAAGATCATTCTACTTTAAGAAATCTGCTTTTTAAAAATCAGAATACAGAACACAGAAGAAGTAAGTTTTTTCTTATCTTACCTATGTGCAACTGCAAAAATAATGAAATCAGTTAGCTTCTGGTTAGATTAGTTATATTAGCTGTAAAATGAGTTTTCTTCTTAAAAGTAAATTCTCCCTTTGAATTCATGGATTTTTCTATGTCAATGGGAATTCTTCAAATGTGAGAGGAGCAAAAAGCCTCAGTGAGATCAAAGACGAGAATGTGGCCCTAATTAGGACATAAAGAACTATAAAACCCTATTCTTTTGTCCACTTTACATTGATACTACACATGTGAATAGAACCAGAAAACTAGCAAGCTCAGCCAAGAGAAGCCAGAGCATTTTTGGCATATGTGCAGATAGGATTCTCTAAATTTCTAGTCTTGAAGGATAAGAAATGCACTAAGTCCCCCTCTGCTCAAGAAAGCATCAGAACTGTTGTTCAGTTTACCATCAAATGTGTTCACAGATTAGAGAGCTATAAGGTATTTAAAAAGTTGCCCTCAAACCTCACCTGCTGTATGTAGTGTAACTTTTAAAGGAGTGTGCATGGGCTTTAGAAATACTGCACAGCTGATAGTGTCCGCTGCCTATTTTAGGGGAAAATATTTCTTCCTATTAGATGAAGTAATTCAGTCCCCCATAAATCAAGCCAAAGCATTATTAAACTTACTCTAATTTAAAGTCTTTATATTGTAGACAAAGCTTTCATCCAGAGCGGGGAAAAAAAAAAAACCAAGACAAGCTGAGAAAAGATTCCCAAAGTGTTACCTTCTCCTCTGGCAGACTGGCTGGCAGATTTAGATCTTTGACATTTGGAAACTCTGGCAGTAACGTTCCCAGTTTGGATCGTGGTGAATACGCCACTGTCTGTTTGGTTACTTCTTTTTTTCCTGTTTCGTTGACCCAAGCTGCTCCTTTTTTAGAATACATCACATCATAATACTGGGAGTTTTCTTTCACTGCAATTCCGTAATAATGGTACCTGACACACAGAGATGTATATTTTATAAAGTGGATTGTTTGAAATTTAAAAATAAAATATATGGAGGCAAGACAAACTGATAATATTAATGATTTGTACAGGAAAACACATTGGACAATATAGTTTGCATGTTATTTTTTATAGTTTGCATATTATTAACTAGTATTGATTAACAAGTATTGCAGTAATATATTGAGCTTACTTATTTTCATTCTTTGTGATTCTGTTGCAGGGCAGGAAAAAAAGGAATTCCATTTTTTTCTTCTTAGTTAAAAAAAAAAAAAAGGAAAAAGTGTACTAAAGCTACTTGTTGGCAGAGCTCTGCTGTGCAGCTGCTCCTTTAGTTCAGCAATAAGCAGAAGTACAGACCCTCTGGACTGGCTCTTCTGTTGTTATTTCAGTTCCCTGATTCTCAGACTGTTGAGGGCTGGTTTGGTCCCTGAAAAGCATGAGTCTTTATTGCAAATGGGTTGGTCAGAAATGTTTCAAAAATTGAAAACACTTCAAAGAAAAGAGGAGGAGGGGGAAAGGCTTCTGCTGGAAATCAGTGAATGGTAGGAAATGTACAGTTCAGATTATTTCCTTCATATCCTACATCAGCATATCTAGACTTAGATCACTGAGGGATGCTATTCAACACTAACAGTCTCAGCAGACCACCCTGGGAATTTCACAGTGTGGTTGTGCTATAAAAATGGATTGATGGCCTTAATGCACAAGTTTATTCTACAACTCAGCTTTATTGGAGGTGCTGATGGAAGTAGTGATTATCAAGTAAAACTCTTGCATCAAAGGAGCAAAGGTAATCTTAGCCTTTCCATAATTTCCTAACTTCTACTTCAGTTTCTCAGCTTTAGGAACCATCAGCTAGATTTGTAATGATTGCAAAAGGCATCATAAGATTGTATTGCTGGTATACTTTTGCATCAGCCTAATTTCCTAGACAGTGTTTTCAGTGGTCCTCCACTTTTCAACTTACACCTATCAGATCACAGTAAGACATTGTCTTCTGAATCCCACTACAGTGGCACAAGAAGTTATAATCTCCGGATGTTTGTTGTACTCTCCAGTCAGTTACTATTTCAGAGTGCTGCCACCAGATCTGTTCACTTGAATAGACACAAATTTAGGTAAAACTGGCTGGTTCTACAAAGCTCACCAATTAAACTAATGAAAGAGTAGCATCTAACTGATGGTACTTTAACTCAGGTGACTCTTTTTTCCTTTTTTCACTTGGTTATTCACCCACAGGTCAGTGCATGCCAAAATCCCCCTCAGAAAAATGGTGGCAAAGAGCTAGAAATCTAGTCTTGTCTACCAGCAGAGATGGGCTGAGAGGAGGCCTGGGGAGTTGTAGCAAACTTCTAGTACATGATGCCCTTGCCATGCCCACAGAGGACATTCCATATTTTCCTTTAAAAATAAAAGCTATTTTGAACTCAGTATTGAATAATCCAAGCTAAATTTATTAAAACATCAAATTGTCATGTTATGAAAGGGATTTCCTGTCTTCAAGACCTTAGAAAGCCACACTGTTGGCTCCAAGTATGCCCATCAGAGCTTAGGGCAAAACATGCATTTTGTACCAGAAACCAGGCTCCAGGCTGTTTGTGACCTGTCACAGATAACTAATGGCAAGTTTGTGCTGACACTGGGGTCATGACACCAGCTAGAGAAGTTTGGCTTTTTAGCTTGAGCAGTAACACCCCAGTTTGGTCCCTGGCAGTTGCCACATATACACTGCACATGAGAGCCATAAAACTTCTGTATGTCCTCTGTGCTACCTCTGGGGTAGGGGAAACCAGAAGGAAATGCTACAGGGAGTTAGCACCAGAAATTGCTGAGGGAAGGGGGGGCAGAGGGAAGAAGTGAGAACAAGCAGGACTGTTAAGTTTCTAGAAGGACTGAGAGGTTTGTATAATATAAACAGAGGTCAATCTTATATCAAGTTTTGTCTTAAAAAAAACCAAAAACAAACCCAAACTGAAAAATGTAGTAAAATTTCACTGTGCATTATTTAATTCCTAATATATTGCACTTGGCAGTAAACTGTACAAAAGATTTTTCTGTGTAGCTTCAAAATCATATAGACAGCAATAGCCAAATTAACGCCAAAGTTTTTCCGGACAGCTTCTTCCTTCAGCAATTTTACCATCCCAACTGGCCAAAACTCACTGGAGTAGTTTACACAGAGTCTTTTTCAAGCATTTTTTGTATTTCTATCAGGAAAAAAACCCCAACCAACCAACAACAATAAACAAACAAAACCCCAAACAATCCAGTAAACAGGGCTTGAAACTTCGATCTGCTGAATAATAATATGCAGACAACATAATTCTTTTTGTGGAATGCTTTTTCCCCTCATGTATAACTCCTTTAAAGAAAGAAGCAAAATTCCCTTCACACCATGTATCTTCCATAGGTTTAACTAACGTCTTGTGTTCGTAATTGAAGAGTTTCAGACTACAGAAAGAAATTTCAGTACAGAAAGAAATTGGCTTTTCTGTTTAGCTGCCTTCTCATGGCTCACCTGTGGTGGAACTGTATTTGAGCTCGGTAAGACAGAGAACAGCTGCATGCTTACACCAATAAACCCGGCTGCAGGGAAGAAAGGCTCACAACTGATGGCCAGGAGAACAGCATCATTGTAGCTCTGAACTTTGTAATGTTACAAGGCAGCTGTGCTATAAAAAGACTGAAGGCAGAGCAGTGTGAAGTCAGATAATCTTAACCACTTCTGCGGCAGAATTTCCTTTGGCAGTAGCAGGGAAGTGGAATGAAAATCATACTGGCAGCAATCGGTCAGCACAGTTGGTGATAAAAGAACTGAAGTGCTAATGTCTAAAGTAATTTCTTTACGTAACACTTAATTGGAAAGCAGTCAGATGTTTCTGAAAACAAAACCAGAGCTCAGTTACAGCTGTGCTGGGTCTACCACGGAGTGTATTTATCCTAAAGAATTACAGCATGCATGTGGTTTCTCTGTGTAACAGAAACCCCTTCTTATTTGCTATATAGGGAGCAGAGCCGTTGCAGAAGTGGCGTGAAAGGAGCATGGGACCTGAAAGCTGCTCTGTCAGGTAGGCAGGTTAGGGGGAAATTATGCAAGAAATATTAAGTCTCATTGATTTTTAGCCCCACTGAGAGTAAAGAGATAGCTTTTGGAGGTGCAAGACACCTTAGTCAGCAGATCAGGAGTGTTTTGCCCCTCTGAGACTCCTGGAGCAGTGGGTGGAGCTCCAGTTTGGAAATACAGCAGTGCTCACTCCTTTCATTAAATGGGAAGACAAATAACAAAATTGTAGCTCAGGTTAGAGTGATTTGATGGCTCACAGTGGTACTCTCATATTGATGCAACCATAAAGCAACTTGTGCACACTGTCACTCTGTCTTTATGAACCTCCATGAAACTTATATTCAGTGCTAAATCCTGATCCTCTGATTCTAGACCTGTCATGTTTTCCTAAAATGCTGTTGGACTAACCCAGAATTTCCACCTGAGAGATTTTTGGTGGCTTTTATGAGTGATGATACACTAAATCTGAATTTGCATTTGAGAATGGATTTCAAATCTTCAATTAGCTCCTTTAATATGCCTGCTCCAGAAAAAGAAAGCTTAGTTATAAAAACTAAGAAAATATCAAGCTGGGGTAAAGGATATTTTGTCCCATCAAAGAGATACTGCTTGGCAGGTATAACTTTTTAGAAAACTACAGTAGAGCTATTTTTAATGGTATTTCTTTTAGCATCTTAGTTTCTTTTTTCCTTTAAAAAGTAGGTCATTCTAGCTTGCGTATATAAGTTCAATTCTAATAAAATAATTCTTTCTCAGCATTTAGGAATATTATGTTTCTAGACTGTGTCGTGAAAGAGAAACTTTAGCAACAAAATTCTGCAAACACACCATCTCAGATTTTAATTTTCCTCTCCACAGTTTTCTGCTTGTGAACTACAGACACTGTCCTTATGCTACCCTGTAGGATTCTGTGAAGGTTAATCAAGAAAAGTAGATTTTAGTATTTTACGGGCTTTACATTTGCCAAAAGAAGATTTAAAGCTCCACTTGAAAAATTTCATGGAGTCCACAAGCAGAAAAAAAGTATAAAAACATTACTGTATCCACTTCATAAATTGATAGAATTACATCCTGTCAACAACCGGAAAAAGTCAAGGAAGGGCATTCTTCATTCACAATTAGTTTCTCATTCTGGAATTCGGATGAACTGCTTTCAGGAAGCATAATCTTTTGGGTAAGGCAATAAATTTAATCCTTTAATCACTTAGAGGTATGTTGGGTTTCATTACAGGCAAAATGGAGATTAAATACCGGTGTGTGAACAATTTCATTTTAGGCCAATGCGTGTTCCTACCTAAACTCTGGATAGCATTCTGACACTGGTCCTCTAAACAGAAGCATGATGCTAACCTGCTGCCATTTCCCAGCCTCCAACAGTAGCTCCAATACTCCTGGATGTGAGTATGATATCATTTTAGTGATGATATCCTGGATGTGAATGTCTTTCATGTTGTGTAAAATGAGTTGAGATGAAAAACAATATAGGAACAATATGGAAAATATTGCTGATAAAATCAGTAAAAAGCCTCCACTAGACCACCTTTGCAGGATCACTGCTAAATCAATAAGACAGTGTAAAGATTACAATGAAACCTCCATCAAAGTTGATTTAAAGTCCCCAATTGGACAAATTATTCCCTGTTCTTATACTATTCTATTCAGTAAAGCAAGAGCCAGATGGGGCCCTGTGCAGGATGATAATAATACCATACACAGCTTACTTTGATTGGCCTCTGGTTCCGAGTCTTCTTGTTGTTAGCTGTGGAAACTGTTGTCTTATTATCTGCAATTAAATAGGAACCAATATTAAGAAAAATGGAAAAGTGCATTTATTAATACTTAATTTAATATGGACTTTTAAGACAGAAAAGCAATGTCAGCAAAATACATGGCAGGAGAAATCAGAAATAAAGCTTTTTATTTTTTCCATTACTGAAAGAGGGGAGACTTTTAAACCTTAATATAACTCCATTAATTACCATTAATTTAAATACTTTTGGAAGTTACTGGAGTAGAACATATTTCCTAAAAATCTCAGATCAGTTCTGCCTCTAAACTAAGGAGGATTGTAATGAGAATTGGCCTACTGTTTATTCGTTAGCTTGCAGGATCAACAGAGTTCTCTATGGACCTTCACAAACCTGTCATTTAACACTTCTTTTTCTGAAAGATGATTCTCTGAAAAGATTTTGATATTTGACAGGGACACCATTTCTGCCAAGGAAGACTCTCAGTGACATTTGTAAAGATACACGTAATCAATTAATCCTCTATGGCAAACAAGTGCATCTCAAAACCGGCAGGATACTATCAAGAATCCAGACTCTAGTCTGTCAGCAGGCATTGAAAGAACATCGTTACTGTAAAACAAAACTTCTTTAGTGTCAGTTGCATTTAAGGAAATGGATTAATGACTGTAGATTGTGCCTTCAGTCATCAGAGCCTCTATCAACCAGGCTAATCCTGATGAAAAAGCTTTGCTGTAGTTGCTGGCAAGGAGGTGCTCAGAACCTCACAGGATTAAACCTGATTCTCAGTGTGGTCTGAAGTAGGAGGAAAATTTTTCTGCCAGAACAGTCATGCAAGAAAGACTGCAGCAAGCCCTGAAGAATCACTTGCAAAGGAATTTCTTCCTTTTAAAATTTGTAATCCATTTTAATTGTGTTTTCATTATTTAAATTGCTAAATGCTTCCTCTTTGGGTGGGAACACCAACGAAGATTAAAGGAAAACAAGAATACAAGATGGAATATAACTGCTCAGCTAGAAAAAAAGTCAATTCAAATTGATTAGATAATATAGATTTTTTTCTCCATTAACCATTTTACCACAGTGATAAATATTTAATCCTGATTGATGACTGAAAGCTTTGGAACATGTATTTGGATCAAAAGGTGCTACATAAATGAAGACATTACAATGTCACATATTTGACCATTTCAGTAATTTTTATTCTTTTTTTTTTTTTGCAAAAGGTATAATCATCTTTCATTTTTATCATTTAAAAATTGACCTGTGTTGGTTTCCAAGAGCTTTGCACGACGTGGCTGATGTCAAAAATGCAGTATAGACTCAGAGTCACTAGGTTGTTCAGCTTTAATTTCTGGAGCAAAACTTCAGCAAACAGTAAAACACTTTTGTGGAGCTGTGAAAGTTCAGCCTAGCTGTTTGATAAATGAGCAGACAGGCAAGCAGCCCTTCTTTCTTTTTTTGTATGGATTCAATGAAGCCTGCCTAAAGAACACCACATGCTGTTCCAGCTACTGATCTAACATTCCGCAACATCTCAGCCTTCCAAATTCCCTTTAATTACACATTAATCCCACCCCTCTCTCTTTCATTTTCTGCAGACAGGGTTGGGGGCTCCACAAGGCTGTGGGAAAAAAGGCAGTGTTGAAGAACTACTTTCTGAGGATGGTTTTTTTGGGCAAAGTTTTTTTTTTTTAGGGTTGGTTGCGCAGGGGTTTTTTGGGTAGGGTTTTTTTTTGGTGGCTATTGCCGTTCAGAAAGTACCATTCCTCTCCAAAAGTTGGTTTTTCAGCATTTAGCTTAATATTAGAGGTAGTTTTACTCTATTTTTTCTTTTGGAACGGGATGAACCCGTATTACTTTCAAGTCTTTCTAGTAGCAATGAAGTGTTACAATGCATACTGTAAGTGCTACTTTATGAACCATATGCCACCTGAGTTTCTGGGATTTAAATAAATCAGCCAATTTCTACATACCAGGGCAGAGGTGATAAGTAAAAGAGAAAAATAATGAAGCAGTTGATCAGATGATCCCTTTTTCTTTTCTTTATTTGTTTCTTTTTTAAATCCAGCTAATTTTAAATGAGATACACCTTTCAGAATACATCACTTAAAATACCATTTACCAATACTTTAAAAAGAAAAAAAAAAAAAAGATAATAATCTAGGAAACCTCTGGGAAAAAAAAGTCAGGATTTTTTTTTTTAATCTAATGCTGCATGTGTAAAGTATGTATAACATGACATATTCATACCTAGGTGCTTGTACACATAGGCACAGGTATTAATGTTTATGTTTGGAATAAAACAACACAAGTACTAAGAAAACTATCTGTTCATATAAATGTTTATATTAACTTATGTTTATGCAAATTGCTGTGCAATGATGCTGGTAAAGGCAGGACAAAGTGGAGTTCACCGTGTGCTGAAATCAATGGAAAAAGCAATGGGTTCAAAATGTTGATTTTTAAATCATTCTCTGAAAAGTCACTCTATAAAATATGTCATCATAGGTTTAATGTTTATTAATTTTTAAAAGCCTACACAGGAAAAGAGTTAATTTTTCGAACTTATGGGGAGGGAAGAGAATTCTAATTGTCAGACATGAAAATTCAGGTTTGGATCTGGAAACCGAGTTGGATCATTTTCCTTTCATCACTGCAGTGAAGTTGCACAAGCAAATGAATCAAGACCAGACCACGCAGTTTGAGCTGCTTTCTGAATGGAGCCCAATCCCTTTTCTCACAGAAGCTCTGGCTTCTCAACAGAAGCAGTGGTAAAAAGATCTCATGGGTGGTATCCAAGGGAATTTTGGAGTGAACGGACCTTTTTACCATTATCCTTCAGTGGAACTGAAATTTCATCTCACACTTCTCCAAAGCGAGCACAATTCCAGCTGCCCTATAAGATCTGCTGAGTAAAAAGGTACAGGTTTTACATTTTCCAAGCAAAATTTCACCTAAATTACATGGCAGTTTTGACTGCTGAGCATTATTTTGTGTTGGGTGTCTTTCTGGTTTTAAGACAGATGCAGGCAAGGAGTTTCACATGGAAATAACTTTTATCCCTACTACATTAGCCTCAGAAGCAAATGCTCCTGCAAATTTTTTCTCAGTTTCTAAACTTCAGTGTATTCCCTCTCTCTTTTCTCTGTGCTCTGCTTAAGACCTGATCTTACCTTCTGCCTACAGAAGACCTTTTATGCCTTTCTTGAATAAAAACATTAAGAACAGACTTATCTTTTCCCATATCCACAGTTCTGCTGGTGAGTGCCTACTGCACACATAAGAATCAGGCAGAATTCATTACATTATAGAACAATACATATATAGTTTACACCTTTTCAGGGGAACAGTATGACCAGGCCAGCATTAGTTTAACTCTTTTGCAGACAATCCTGAAACATGATTTTAAGAATGTCTGTGCAGGTAAGAACAGAAGGGTTCTTGCTGATGGGCAGTAACCTTGACAGTCTGAATGTATGGGACAGTCAAAGTGAATGCAGGAAAGAAAGGTCTTCTCATATTCTCCCGCACTGAGATTGCAAAACTGGTAGTACAAATTCAACATGTATTGCACAAATCTTGGAGCTGACAGGATTTTCATCCCATTTCCGCTTTTTAAACCAAATAGAGGCGTCTGAATAAACTTGAATTAAGTATCTAGTTACTTGTGTTTCTGGTCATCCTTAAAATAAGGCAATAAAAATTAAATGGGTTACTTGAGCATCCATGTAAAACACAAAGAGCTTTATGAGCAACAGCTAGAAAAATGCACTTCCTCTGCACAGTCTGCACAATCTATTAACCTTAGACATGGCAAGCTGCAGGAGCTTTCCTGTAACCCACAAGCGGCTGCAAGGGTGCATTCCTTCAACCTGATGACTGCCAGCTGTAATTTCTGCCACTGCCTCTCTCCTCACATCTCCAGTACTGTAACATTCCAACACAAGCAGAGCCAGGCCCAGATTTAAAATGAGGAATTGTAGAACCACAGAACAGCTTAGGTTGGAAGGGACCTTAAGGATCATCTAATTCCAAACATTCTGCCATGGGAGGGGATATTCTGCTGTCATCACTACACTGTGACCCATCATTTCTCATCACATTCACTATCAAACTGTGAACTTCACGTTTCCTAAGTATTCTATCTAAATTTGTCTAGGATATGAGATGTCAAAACAAATCAGGGGAAAAAAATACTATAAAGCATCTTATGTGCCTGTCCTAATGCAAATACATAAGAACAGAAGAAACCTGAGGTCTGGAAGTTTCTGAAGTAATTTTTTTTCCTCTCTTCTATGTCAAAACACTAATTTTTGCTCTAGGGGAGCAATAGGCAAAGGATGGCTTTTAGAAGGCTTTTCCTGGAACAATTTAAATTTCTGCTTTTCAAAAGGCACGGTCATTTTGTCAATGCATCTGTTCTAGAGGGACATTATTCTTCATGACTCTTATTCCTTTCTATTTGAAATAATTCTACCTATGCTTCTAGTACTTCAGAGTAATGTACTAAAATCAAACCAATTTGCAACCCAGCAACTGCCCTCTGCCAGAATGAGAAACAGATTCCAGGCTCTGTGCTCCCTAACTCTGTGAGGTTCTAAAGAGATTCTACGTACACTGGAATAAATTCTCTTTCCTCTGATAGCAATTCTTCATAACAGGGCCTAGCTCTGTTTATCTTAATTCAGATTTCAAGTCCCATACCGAGACAGTATGCTTTTCTTTTACAGAGTCAGATACAGAAGATCTGTGTTTATTTACCAACTTTTATTGTAATGTTTCAGTTTAAATCTTCTTTGCTATTGCACCAGCAAAGAAGCCAGTGATGGAAAACGTAAGTATATTGTCATAGAGCTGTGTTTTCCTTATTCTCATTGCTGTAAAAAACAAGCAATACTGGTATCCTCAGTCTTGAGTGGTAAGGGCAAGATTTTTCTGCTCATTCATCTTTGACCCAGTCGATACTGCTCCAGCTGGATCATTCTGGGGTTTCCCCTTCTGCTTCAGTACTTTTCAAAATCCTGTCCTGAGACAGTCTATTATTATTAACTGACAGATACCTTTTGGCTCAAAGATGGCTTGGGGCTTGTTTAACATCACATTGTCTTGAGGAAAGGGTCAAGAACGCTTGAACCAAGAAAATCCACCAATAGGAAAGAGCATAATCAAAGTAGTCCATTACAAAATACAATTCCTGTCTCTAAAATCCACCAAAACATGTAAAGTAAAGGAGAAGAGCTGTGACTGTGTCTATACCCTCTTTACTCCTTGCTTGCTTATTTGCATGGCCAGGAGGGAAGACTGTAATGTACTCTTGACCACAGTCCTGTGGTCTGTTTAGATTCAATAACCTTCCCATTTCTCTCCATTCACTTTAACAATTTTTGGATTAGGGCACAGTCTAGCTGTAGCGTAAGAACTTATTTCTATCACTGATACATCTCAACTGATACTGCAAAGCAAGGCAGAAAAGCCTGCTTGCACTTTCTCTAATGCCTGTGCCCAATTCTGCCTGTTATGGAGATCAGATTTTGTGAGGAACTCCAACTGAACTGGACCCTTTAGTGAAACTTGTGAGATATCTCCTCAAATTCATCTATGCACAACAATATCCTCCTTCAGCCGTTCCTCTGGCCAGATGGAACTCAGCCTAAGGCACAATCAAACAGTTTACTGCGTCCCAACAAAACTGCAGACATCAAATGCTCTGACTGAGATCCTCAGCTGAGCTGCAGCCACTTTGGTGCTGACTTGCTGAAGCCAAGCAGACCTAAAGCCCTGCACAACTCCCCTTGCTCTGTACTGGTGTCGGCCCGCTTGCTGCCACCACCCAGCATATCTATGGGGAAAGGCTGAGCACCAGGATCCCTGCACTCTGGCAGACCCGGTGATGTCAGCACAGCCTCGGGGTCGTGTTGACAAGGCATGAGGTAGAGCAGCCCAGGCCACTCTACTTCACGCCCAAAGCCTAACTGAAAGGCAGATGCTTGAAGTGGCAAAGCCACTAAAAATCCCACTGCTACAGGGCATTGGGAAAGGAAAAGTCACTCCAGAGAAATGCGGGTGTGATTGCTGGTTTCCTTACTCCCCGGTCTCTTGGAGAAAATGGCAATAGTCAGCAACCTGCAATAATACAAGGGATCGGTGAAGCAGAGCCAAGGGACCAAAGACCTTTCCAACTACACTGTAAGATCACCGTTCCCCACACCAGCACGACTGCTTGCTTCTGCAACACTTGGGTTACTACGGTCTCATCAGAGGAGCTTGGCCTAGAGGATTCTGACTTGGGAAGAAAAGTCATACTGTTGTCAACTGTCTTTCAGCCAGGAACCTCAGCTATTAAAAAGGGATGAAGAAAAAGCAGGCACTGCTCATATAACACTGACAGACTGATGCAGTCATTCGATACAGTAACAGAAAGCACATTCTCAGATTTAGATTGATTTTTTTCCCCAGGTTCTATTTTTGTGTTCAGTATTGTAGAAATTGTTCATAATAAAGCAAGGGCTACTCTAGTCTATCAGAAGAGAGCACTAGGAGTAAACTTGACTTTGCTAAGCCATTTACTATTGAGGCTGCTTAGGAGGAAATGGAGAGTAAAGAAATAAAAAATATATCTTCAGGAAAGTACGTCCTTACGAACAACAGGCAATTTCCTGATGAGTACATTTCAATACAAAGACAAATCAGAATGTAATCCCATCACAGTGTCATTATCAAAGAGGTGTCAATAAAGGACTCCTGTGTCCTTTTTAAACATTAAAATCGTATGGTATGATAGCATGAAACTATAAATCCTGTTTATGTTAATTATGCTTAGAGCAGAAATCCTGCTGAAAAAATTCTGGGTATAGAGACAGTGCATCATGATAAAAACAGAATCTGGCTGGTACAGCTTGTGCCACCCTGGAGCAAAGCAAACTACCGAGAAAAAAAAGTTCTTTCCTAACCAATCTTACTAATCGATTGTAGACTGCCCAAATCTAATTTTCACTTACAGCAGAGACAGTCAGGAAGCAATAAAATTGGTGTGAGCGTGCATCCATGTTAAACCTCTTCATGCTGCCAGAGAGATGCAAAGGGACCTCAGGTTCGGGGAGAACCACCCTGAAAAGTGTCAGCATTCTTCATTTTCCTTTCAAATATTAATTTCTTATTGCTTGTTAAAAGACATCAGGAAAGCCCCAAAAGAAAAAAGCAAAAGCGAAGAGGAAAGTGTTTAACCTCCAGGGGGCACATGGGAGTTGTGGGAAGAAGGCTTTCTGAGGATGCAAAGGAAGTTTCACCAGGAGATATTCACTGTTCTGTGAGCGAGGTATGGCAGGGCCGGGCAGGGGACTTAGCACTGCACCGTAAATTTAAAGCAGGGAACTGAGGACACGTGAAATAGGAGAAATCACGGCAGATGAGGAAGATTACATCTTCAAGGATCTTGATTAAGAAAACAATGTACATAAAGGGTCAAAAAAGAAACGAGAACAAAAATCGGTGTTGGAAATGCAGGTGACAGAGAAGCTAAAAAACCTGCCAGAGAACAGCTGGGTGGCATGGTCCAGCCAGGAGAGCCTTATGGCACCTATCCGTGCACTATGGCTACTCAGGGGCTTGGAAATACTCAAAACGTTTTTATTTGATTCACTGAAGGCCCCGATACAGAATGATTTAGCTTTTGCAATTAAACCCAGTAAGAATGGTCAGAGTCATCACCCACCACCATAATTCTTAGCTCACTGTACTAATTATCACTGGTGTTTTATGTTAACTTGTTGCTCAGAAAAAAAACCCCACAAACCAGGCATCTGCACTCCCTGCTGCAGGCAGTGGCAGAACTTTCAGTTGGAAACATCTTAAACCTCTCTCTCAGTCCACAAGATCCCACAGCAGAGCCCAAGGCATTCGCAACACAGGGCTGAGGGGCACAAGGCTGCCGTCCTTTTGAAGTGACCTCAGCAACAGGGCTTTCACTCCTTCTGCCTGAAGACTAATTCACAGTCTAAACACGTTCCCTGTGAGAGAGCTTGTTCTCATATGCAACATCTAATTGTTAATAACTCAGTGACATACCTGCCCTCCCTCACTGTACCTCCCTGTCTTTTCCCTAGTTGCATGGAACATTTTTACTTATTCTGCTTCATTTTTACATGAAACCATGACCCTATTGCATATAATATGCTTTACTGTCTACAGTAAGAGCTTAACACTGCAGTCTTAGCTTGATGCTGAGCTGTAACCAGCAAATTACAGGGCCCTCACTAGTCACTACTAAGCTAAGGTATATAAGAAAAAGTACTGTTATGGCAGGCTAGGTAGCACAGTAGATTGGCAAATGCTAGTATAGATAAAATTGCCTTTAATTTTCACATGTTAATTGGGTGAGTAAAACACTAAAATCTTGGCTAACAAGTTAAAGTTACAACTCCTTTGTCATATAGGAATATATCACATTAATAACAATATTACAGTATTCCTAATTTCATATGTACTGTATGTGGCCTAGGAGCATGACTAACTTTTTTAAAGGTGTTTATTTATACAGTAATTCTGGCTTTTGCTCTTCTTGTTCCTTCAGTTGCTACTAGCCTGATTCCCTCAGAAATCAGTCTAGAAAATATTACTGTCTCTTTGTTAACCTCTCCACCCCTCCAGACCAGTTTTGGTTTCACTAAGGCAATATTACCAAGTGCCTGGTGTCCATGTCCCAGCAGTATAATAGAAAAAGCTGACTGGATAGTGGGGAGAACATACTGATGTTAATGCTGAGGACAAGACAGGGAAGAAAATCTCAGGTTTTAGCTGATCCATCTGGCCCTGCCTGACTGGACAACCATGAGGATGAGGCAACCAACCAACACTTCTATTGCTCTGAACCACCCACCCCATGTGCTGCTTCTTGCCCAGCTGTCTGCATGGAGAGGGGGAGAACAGATGAGACAGACAAATAGACAGACAGATACGAGGGAATCTAAAAATAATGTAGAAAGAAGGTGCGGAAGCTACGTAAGAAAGCTGGAAGAAGCAAGACCTCGATGTAGTGACTGGGACCTGGAAATGATTGAACGTACTTCAGGGAAACATGTTGGTATTATGCAAGATTTAGGTAAGGCTATGGATTTAGGGAACATAGGAGATGGTAAGATGTCTCATTAGTGCAGCAGTTCATGAACAAGTTGTCTCTTCTCCCTGCCATGCTCTGTTGTGGATATATTTGACTTACATCAGGCTTAAGAAGAACATGTGGGCTGAAGCGCTGTCTACAGAACCCTGATCTGGAGGCAACATTTTCAGATAAGTTTCATATGTCTCCTGTGGTAGCTTTAAAAGTGAAATCAACACTGTTCTGTTAAGTGAGATGTAACTGAGTATGGAACAATACATAGGATGTTAGTTGTTACGGTTTGTTTTAATGTGCTGAACTCCCTGTCTCTTTCTAAAAACTACCAATCTGTTGAAGAAAAAGCTTAAATATTTAACATTGGCCACAGAGCTAAAGTTCAAAGATGAATCATAAATTCAGTGTGGTCTACTGAAAGGCGAACTGTCTACAATTTCACAGAACAACTAACTCCTTTTTCTGGAGGAGATGACAGTTGCAGGGCTCTTCATGTTTCCCAATGAGGACAAACATGTCTGGGGTCTCTGTTTCAGCAGCTAAGTGCAGAACCCCTTAAAAAGCACCTACTTTACTGCACTGCCTCAACTGCCTCCAAGGCATTTGTGCAGCACATCTTTGCAAGATGGTATTTAAGTCACATAATAACTCTGCTGGCTAAAACTGCATCCATCTACCTTCTTCAAAGGAGAAGCTGACAGCAAGCTATTGATAGAATGAAGTGGAGGTGTGCCTTGCAGATTTTTATGGTTGTGCAGTACGTTTTCTTAGCAGAAATGGGTTGGAAAGAACCTCTGGGGTCTGCTCCAGGTTCTGAAGATGCAGAAGCCTGTTTCACTACGATATTTGTCCCAGTACTGTCTGAGGTTCCTGGACACTCCAGTGCAGAAGCATCAGTTCCCAGATGCAAAAGTAATGGCCACATGAAGTACTAGCGTGAGACAGTATTATGATGATTCTGTGTCGTTTCCTTCCTCTTCTTAACAAGGTAGAAGAAGTTTCATTCATCACTGCTTCAGAACTTTATAGCAATCAAGTGAGAAACACTTGGACAGCATTCGAAGAATGCCATGATTTTTGGGTGGGAGTCATTGTACCTGTCCTGCCAGGTCAGGGTATTCCTA
The DNA here is from genome assembly GCF_003031625.1 of Empidonax traillii. Taxonomy (NCBI): domain Eukaryota; kingdom Metazoa; phylum Chordata; class Aves; order Passeriformes; family Tyrannidae; genus Empidonax; species Empidonax traillii. The sequence goes on along the minus strand of NW_020955384.1, from coordinate 394,983 downwards.
CCAATGAACAGGGGTGTGTGTGAGAGGCAGGAGAAGAGGAGGATGAAGGATTAAACAGTGTAACCAAACCGCCACATACAGAAAAATTGTGGAATCAATCCCTGGTCAAGTTATGTTCTGATGAAATAATTTCAAAATATTTACATACCTTACAATTTACAGAAGTACTTAGCAGCAGAAAAATTAACATGGTGTAAATTTGAGCTTTGTTCCAAATGTGTTAGCCTACACAAAATCTGTTTCTTGCTCTCACTGTGCCTAAATTAATTGTTGCCACTACACTTAGTATCAAGACTACGTACAATGAGCGATTTCATTCACACTTATACATTGTATTTAAACAGAAAACTAACACAGAATCTTCTGAGCTGTGCAGGTCTTCAAGACACAACAATTTACTTTCCCTACAAAACTACGTACCTAAAGATGCACTACAGCAACTGTCACCTCATTATTCTTCTCCTTCACCTACTCTTTACACCCTAGGAACATTTTTCCTTCTCTGAATATCCAGCCCTTCTACAGAACAAATGTTGCAAACACTAAAAGAGAACAGCTTGCAGGACAACTGGCTTCAGACTCATGCTTGCAAGCATTTCAAAAACATTGGCAAACTCTACACTTTGTTTTTTTCACAGCCTACAAGTTTTAAAGACCTGTGACACATTCTATACTAGAATTTCAGTTTTAAATGTCACTGGATGTGACATCACCTAGCCAGAAAATCCAAAATATTAATTTTATGTAACTTTCTAGCCAGCTATTAACATCTGCTAGCGGTGTAGAGCACAAGATCTTTACTGCTCATACCTGGATGATGCAGAGGTGTGTCTATGGTAGAAGTGCACTTCCTCTGTGAATCTGGAATTAACCACAGTGGCTCTTACTAGAGCAGGAATCACAGTGCCAAGATAACTTGGCAGCCTGCACCTGCAGGGCCACAAAAATGCTGCTAGATGCTTTCTGGACTTTCACATCTGGAAGCATTGTACTCCACCGTGTGCATTTGCCATATCATTTGATATTATTAATTCAGGGATCTCCATATCATGCTACAAGAATGGGCTAGACATGCTCCAAAATTCAATGACTGATATTTTACCCTTCTGTTTTAAAAAATTATATATTTGTTTAAGCAGTGCAGGTCACAATGCAAATGTACTTACACTGGCTTGTATTCAACTTCCAATTCATCTTTAACTGCCAATACTGTATACCATGTCACTGTCAGCTAGGTTGCAGACTGAAGAATTTTGAAGCTTAGCCATGATTAGAAACGATTCCAACCATCAAAATACTTAAAATCTTAGCCTTTGTCCAATAACTTGAATACATAAGATATTTAATTCAAAATATTTTCATTCAATCTCAAATGGAAGATTTAATTTTTTTCCGTAATATGAATTCACATGAACCAGATGAGAGCTTAAGGTGTCATCCTACTGCTTTAGACTTACCTTTCCAAAGCTGGCAGCATTAACTGGTTGTGTGTCATTTTTCTCACAGAAATCCAAGTAATGCATGTAGAGAGCGCTTCGGGGAATGCAAACTCCTTCTGCGATCTCATAGTTCTCCTCCAGCCTTAAAAAGCAAATGTCAAACAGAGAGAACTGCAAGTATGTTGGATGTCCTGTACTGTAAACAGTACACAAAGCTGCATCATTTAAGACCAAACATTCTGACTTCCTCTTGTCTACTAAATTTACTTTGTTCCTAAGCATTCCTTCCAGTTCATTTCCATAATACTTACTTGCTTCATTTGGATCATACTTGCTATTGAAACCGTAGGCTGCGAGTTCTCAGTGCATCCTGCAGCAAACAAATATACATACGACTACGAAACAGTAAAAGTTCTCTGAGGGGAAGCATTCTCTCCTCCTTTACAGACAGGTCACTTTTGGGTTATTACACTGTTTTCACTCCTGTCCAGCTGCAAAATTGCTTACCTTGAGGAAGCAGATGTGGCTAAAGCAAGTTACTTGCAAATACTCAGGAGTGTGCATGAAATCTTGCTGTAAAATACTTTCTTGCTATTGTTTGTGGACAAAGTGGGAAAAAAAAAAGAATCTGTGATCTGAACACAATGCTGAAAAAAACCCAGTGAAATACCATCCTCCTCATCCTTTTAAAAGTAATTATCCATTTACACATGCAAATATGAAAGTATAAAATTTTATATTATGTGTCAAATGTATGAGTAGACACTTGCTTCACCTTTAAAATTTGAAACTGGGCTCATTATAAATCTATAGATTAAAAGAAACATTCCTTTGAAATGAAATTTTTTTATTGCTTATCCAAAAATGTTCAAGAGATATTTACATACACACTTAACTTTAAACCATAATTAATCTTGTCATCCGTAATGTCAGTCATATGCAAACATGTGAGTTTGTGTGCTTGTCTGTCTTTCTGGGTAAGGGAAGATGTAGGTGTAGGTGTAACTTCCTCTTAAATGTGTTAAAAAATTATTACATATTCCTCAAAACCTTCAATTTTACAGCAAATGATCCCCTATCATTTTATAGCTGTAGAACACCTTCTAAATATCTAGTTTCTCTCCTTCATTGCCTTTTTCAGGATCTACCTACCTTCCATTTCAGCTACCGTGATCATTTGTGACTGCAAACTATTTTAATAAGATATCCGGCCAGATGAATGGACTCAGTTTGTATGGGAAACATCTATTCTTCCTTGGTTTCTACAGAAATATCATCATGGCATCTTTCCTCAAATTCATAGCGCTTTAACAAAACCTCCTTTCAAAACCTGGAGAGTTCGTTTGTATACTATAGCTGCTAATTGGAATGTCAGCTTCCATGACCAAGACAGGACAGAAAGAAAAGCAGTTAATTATTTCTCTTCATATCTGATGAATTTTTCCCTTTTTCTCCTCTCTTTCACAGAGAGTCATTAGTCTGACACGGAACAATGCCCCATTATACCTGAACTTTTTTTTAATGATCAAAAACCCATCTTGCTCCACTTCTTTTATTTTCCTGTCTTTTATTTAACAACTTTATCATATTTTGAATCCAGCTTCATTCTACAGTATTGTAGAAAGATAATGAACGTAATCTTCTACCTACCAAATCATTACCAGAAAGAACATATATATATATATATATATATGTATGTATATAAACACTTTGAATGTTGTAATAAAGCTACGTGAAATCCAGTAGTTCACAATGAGACCTTTTGTGCCACTACAGTACAGGAACAAAGCCCCTAATCCTTCCACAGGAATGACAATTTTATCTGTCCCTGTTGCTACTTCCCTCTTTGTACACTTATACAGGTCTAGATTAAATGAGATTATTCTGTAGCAGAATCAGATCTGTAGTTTTGTTCCAGATTTATTTTTTTATATCAAGACCACAGAACAACTGTGATGTTAACAACTGCTAATCACATAAAAGATTCCAGAACCAATTAATTTTGATGCAGTAAAACAATTTCTGGGGAGGCATCGGTCTGGGGAGAACCCATTACCTAGCAATGCTTTAGCTTTCTCTTTAAGTCTTTTCATAGTTGTTGCAGAAAATAGAATAGTTTTGTTGATTTTAGCTCCACTATACTGTTATGTACACTGTAAGCTACAAAACTGCATGGAGCCAAGCCATAACTTTGCAGATAATGATGAACACATGAACATGGAATAAGCACAGGATGCTTAGATATTGCTACATTCATGCCTTAACCTTTAAATTCAAACTTACATAGTTTCCCCAATTATGATGTATTTGGCAGTTTCCTCAATTATGATGTAATTGGCAGTAATGCTACATTTACCAGGCCTTTCACTTCATTTTGTGTCATCAACAAAACAAAACAAAAGCATCATTCCTGTTTCCAGGAAAAGGATATTTAGCCAGGCTGACAGCCATCCAGACATGCTGCTTGGCTTCTTCAGCTGTTCTTCCTTCTCCACATTTAAAATGTTCAACATACTTCGCCTTTGGAGAGGCACAAACATTGAGGATAGATCCCCATGAGATTGATATTGTTTGCCCCTTTCAGGCAGATGCCAGACAAGAAATAACTAATAAAGTTGATGGCAATATGAACCATGTGACAAAATGTACATATTTCCCTTATGTCTTGCTACACTTTCCCTACTGCTTTCTTCCTCTTCCTTTTCCTTGCAACTGGCATTTCCTCTGTTTCTGTTCTCTGACACCGTGTTACCTTCATTAGCTGTAAATGATAGAAGCATCTAACAGTAAAAACATGACCAGCTTTAACATGGCAGACGTCAAATGCTGCAGACAACTGTGAGGCTTCCATTTGCCAGAACAAGGGCGGTTTGATGCTGTATCCTGAAATCTGGTCAGTAATTTACTCCACCACTTCCACCTCTTGAGTCTGGTCAAAGATTCTTGTAAGAAGGTAGGACACATGTTTGCCCAAGGCACGTCCCAGTAAATTATTTTGTCTTTCCTGAATGTGCAAATACTTGGTGTGAGGTCTGATCCTGCTTTCACCTGAGATAGAGCTAGTTTTTTTCCCAAGTAGATGGCACAGTGCTGTGTTTGGGGTTTAGTATGAGAATAATATTGATAACACAGTGATGTTTTAGTTGTTGTAAGCAGTGCTTACCCTTAGTCAAGGACTTTTCAGCCTCCCCTGCTCTGCCAGTGAGGAGCTGCACAAGAAGCTGTGGGTTTACACAACCAGGACAGCTGATCTGAACTAGCCAAAGGGATACTCCAAACCATGGAATGTCACGCCCAGTATATAAAGCAGGGGGAGTTGGCTGAGAGGTACCCATTGCTGCTCAGGGACAGGCTGGGCAATGGTCAGCAGGTGGTGAGCAATTGCGTTGTGCCTCACTTGTTTTGTCTTGGTTTTTATTACTCTCTCTTTCATTAACACTACTATTACTATTATTATTATCTTATTTTTATTTTAATTGTTAGTCTGTTCTCATCTCAACCCACTGGTCTTATCTTTTTCCAGCTCTCCTCCCCATCCCAATGTGAGCAGGAAGGGGAAGGAGTGAATGAGTGGCTACGTGATACTTAGTTGTTGGCTGAGGTTAAACCACAACACCTGAGCAGGCCAAACTGTCAAAAACTTAAAGCTAAACCTACAGGAAGCACTTTTACAGTGCTGTTCACAACTGTTTACTGACCCATGGGTTGCTAGGTGCTTCTGCAGTACAAATAACTGGATGCTAATGTGTCTGATACGGCAGAATAGTGAAAACTCCAACATCTTCACACAAAGTAAGCTTACTACTTCAGCAATTTGACCCTAACTTTTGAGCTTGTAATTTTATTTAGGTTATAAAGTCCTCCAGGAAATACAAATTCAAAGCTGCAGTACATATGTTGAAAAGCACATGGAAACCATCAGAAAACTGTTTGATGGTATGGCTACTAAGCTGGTAAGCTTTTTACCTACAGGCCTATTAATAAACGAGCCAATTGAATAATTCAGTTTGACAGCAGTTGAAGATTTTAAATGTTAAAACTTCTTTGCTTTCTTTTCCCTCATGGAACTTTGGGTGGAAAATGAATGGAGGAAATTGCAGATGTTCCAAAAGAGTCAAATGAGAGAATGTTTGACCTACCTCAACATGTCAGAAACCTACTGCAACAGACACGTAGTAAGCCATTACACTAGCTAGAGAGAAGGGAATAAGATATAAGCAGCCTTTTCAGAATCAAAATTTTAGGATTCTCTTGCAAACACTGCTGAATGAGCATTGAGTGTGCAGACTACATTCCAGCAGGGCTCAATATCCCAGGAGTTTAGGGATTTACTAACCTTTATGACTGAGGAAGCTTGAATGTATTTGGCAAAAGACTGTTTACAGTATTTGCATGTTTTCTGCTGGGAACAGTATCATTGGCGCGTTCTAATTAACGCTGGCTTCTTGGCTACAGCATTGTTTGCTCCTCTGGAAAAGGCTCTTAACTGACTTCACTGCAAAATAAACACTGTTCTGAATTTGGGACTGGTAAGCCCTGCTTGCTCCTTTATTTTAGCTAAATAGTTCTTTATTTTTTATTATCCTATTTGAACTATGTGGAAGTTGTGGGAGTGTGTAATTAAAAAATAATAAAATTTCTCTATGAATTTAATAATTTTCCCTCTGACTCCCTTTCTTGAGTGTCTGTTCAAGGAAAGTCACTTTTCTTGAATTTCTGAAAAATGGGACTTTTGTAATACAAATAGGTGCAAAGAAACAATAGTTCCCAAAGAAATGCCTTAATTTATGTTTGCCCATCTTATTACAGATATCCTATTTTGGGAAAGGAGCTGGTAAAGGTGAGCTTCATCAGACACTGAAACAAATGTGAGTCTTGAAAAAACCCTCAGTACTAGTTTTCTTTTTGTAATAAATATAATGACGATGGCAAACCACAAATCACCAGCTGGCAAGGTGGCAAACAAATATGCCAAGTAGATCTTCTAAACTATATCAGAGGTTTCCTCTAGTCAAATAAATCACTTAAGAGTAAAACATTTGTTGAGAAATGCTGTACAGGGTACTAGTAGCACATTAAACACTTACAGTGAAAGTATCTTTAGAACTGTATATGATGTCCAAGAGCTCTATTCTCCTCATCTGAAAAACGCATAGCAAAAAACACTAACAGATTTTCTTGATTTTTTTTAAAAGGCATCTTACCATTGCAGTGTAGCTGGAGTTGAGTGAGGTTTCGATGCTCTATTATTTTCTTTTTCCTCGTCTGTTAAGAAATAAACAAACAAACAAAAGCTATGTAATTTCAGTGGGAATTTCCCAGGCATTTATGAACTGATAAGGAATTAAAAAAAAAAATAATTTATGAATAGTAAAGAATTTAAAAAAAAATTTTAAAATCATTTAAAAATATTTTTTAAAAATTTTTCAAGTACCAAAGCTCTCTCAAAATATCAGCTAAATTGTGGAAATGTTAATAAGATGTTCCCTAAACTACCATCTGTAGATACTGCTTAAGGCAATAAACCTTGCAAACATCACTGATAGCAGGAGTAGAGAGGTGCCTAGGAATAATGACACCGAAAAGGATAAATTTATATGGAATAAAAAGCAACTCTGAGGTTTCTAGCAGCACTTGAGAACATACAAACACTTTGACCTACTTTAAGGGAACTGTTGCCTTACCTAAGTTTTATATTAGATAAGGCATTTAAACTAATGGGGGTCATCCACTGTTTAATCCTAACATATGGTATGTCCTAGCTGTTTATAAATGTACAAAGACTGATTCTGAATGAGAAGAAATGTATATTCTGTAATATAGTTTATTCCTTTTCAGATAGTTTCTCTGATAGTGTTCCTCATTAACTGCTTCCAAGGTAACTATGATTTGCTCACTTTAAAAAAAAATTGAATAAAAGATGAACAAAGAAAAAGATAATTAAAATAAAACTTCAAATATTGGTTTTTGCTAGTTTGCATTATTTCTTTTGAAACAATTTAAAAGTATGCACAGAATATTTCCTAATAAATTGTGTTTCGTAAAACATTTAAAACATTCCTAGGTGAAAGCTGGAGCGAAGCACAATCAGCAGCTCCAGAAGGGTACTCTTTGGGAAATGCTATTGAATCAAACGCGGCTTGATATTTTAACAACTTCGTCCCCGATTAAAGCTTTCAGCGTAGAAGACTCCGATACCTAAACTACGAGGCAAACCACTGTGCCTGTAACGCCACACTACAAGTTTAATTTCTTCACGCAATCAACTTTTTTGAAGGTATTTAAGCGATCCTTTAGGATGCCTAACCTCAAGGGAGCCGATCTTACCAGCGACCTCCCCTGAACATCGGACCCTGCCGGGAGGTCCTTTGTGCTGTCCCGAGAACCCCGGCACACAAACAACACCCCACTTTGGAACGCTCCGTCTGCAGCCTCCGCACCACAGCGTTTCTCCCATTACACACAGGGAAGTTGTGCTCACCGAACATCCTTTATCCCGCTCGGCCGCTCCCCTGAGTGTCAGGAAATCCCATTTTGCAGCTCCCGCGGACCCCCAGCGCAGCCCCCCTTCTGCATCTGCATGACAATGGGCCCCTAATTATTGGGCCGCACACTCCCTCCCTGCCTTTCAGGGACCGCTTTTATTCAGCGCACAGGACCAACATACACATCTCAAATCACTTTTAAATTGTGTTTTTCATTTGTTTTTCCCAAACAAACGGTCGGCGCGCAACAAACCCCCCGGCACACGGGACCTGAATGCCGAGTGGCCGTGGCTGCTGCTCCTCACGCTCAAGGACCTGTTCCTGGGTGGCTTTTACCTGTGCTAACCAGACAGAATTCCCCCCTGGATATGTGACGCTCCATCAGACATTAAGTCAATATCTAAACTGCACAATATTAGAGTCTCCACATCCCTTCCATCCCTCCCCTAGCTGTTTTTTGATTGCATTAAGAGTGAGCACCCTTGAGCAGGTCCTTTACCTGCCCTCACACTTCAAGCCAGCCTTATTCAGCTCCTCCCATGTAAGGATTTGTTTTAATAACACAAACTAACAATTGGATCATAAGCTGAAATTTGTATCTCCCTCCTCAGATAGGTTTGCTTCCTGGAGATCCTTCTTCAAGACTCTCCAATACCCTCCATGAACTGTCCTTCAGTACAAAGTAGCAGAATGATGGACTCTGAAAAATTCTTTAAGCGTCATTTCCCATAAAGTATTACCCAATGAACAACTGGGTTTTCAACAAAACTAAATTTTTCACAGGCTTAGTGCTTGTCTCCCCCCAAACCAATTCTCTATACAAGAACACAGAGTTACTTTGTTTTTTGCCAGCAGATGAGCTGTCAGCCAACATATTTCTAATTTCCACTTTCTAAAGTATTTATTTTCAGAAAAATTTTTCTGTTAGATGGAAAGAATTGCACATGGTATAGGAATAGAGAGGATCTAGAAATACAAACTTGCAGCATTACATATAAAAGTATCTTTTTCTACTTTGTACAGTTTAACTATATAATCTCGCAGATAATTGACTAACAGAAAATTATAAATATCCCTATTTATTATATTTTGATTGGTAGCAACACTTTATGGCTTCCATATTGAGCAAGGAATGTTTTCTGTAACTCTTGACTCAGGTCTGATCCCACATCTCTTTGTACAAAAGAAAAGGGAAGGGAAATACCACTTCTTACTTTTTGGCCTGTTTCTTTATCAGTCTCCGTCAGACCAACACTGTAGATTAAAATGAACTCGTACCTTTTAAAATCCAATACTCTTAAAATTCAAATGGATAAGACTCTCAGCACAGAAGGGGCTTTCAAAGATATTAAAACCAGGGATCACCACAGAAAAACAGAGTTGGTTCCCAGAGATATTAACAAATCTTTTTCTTCTCAGCTCCACATAAGTCTCTTTGATAACAGCTCTATCTTTCTACTTTCGAAATTCTGTTTCAAAACCACCAGAGCAGAGTTCTGTTTGTATCTTTGCAGCTTTCCCCAAGCTCTAAGTGCTATCCTCTAATCTCAGTGGCCTGACTTTAGGTACAGCTTGAGGGACTTCTTGCTTCTTGGGGTGAGACCTGGAGACAATAGGAGCTATGCTCGGCACCTCTTTGAGCATCCTGCCCTAATCACGGTGACTGGAACAACCCAAAGTGAAGCCCCTGCATTGGCACCCCTTTTTCTGAAGTGTTTGTGTTAGTCTGTCATAACTAAAATCGAGTAAAGTTCTTCTTTCCACTGTGAAGGTAACTGAAGAACTCTCTACTTTGCAGTGCTACCTGCCCTCAAAAGCAGCTAACATGCTGTTAGTAGCTTTATGCAGATAAAATAATTCCCTTTGTTCGGTTAGCTCCACACTTTTCAGAGGAATAGCCTCCTCCTCCATAGCTCTTGCAGGGCACATTCTGTCTATTCTCAAAGTGATTTGGCCTTAGCTAAAATTTAATTACAGTAAGAAGCTATCTTGTCTCTTTCTTACATGTAGCTATACGTGAGATTCAGGCTCATTAGCATGTATTCCGTGCTTTTAAAACAGAGGGATTTTTTTTAAACTCTCTGAGAAACATAGGAGCAGAGTTCTCATTGAGTAGGTATGATTGAAAAAGAAAGAATTTTCCCCAAGGAAAATTTCAATTAAAACAAGTAGCTCTTTTTTTAACTTTTTTTTTTTTTTTAACAGAAGAGTAAGAAGTTTAGTTCAAATAAGAAAAGAAGTCGCTGGATAAGTCCATTTCAGCTGGTAAGAACATGGATTTTGAACACTGATTTTGAAGTACAAAAGTAGTCTGAATATTTTCTTTTATCTCATACGAACTGCCTAACACATTCATATTTCTAAATAAGCAAGAAAATTTGGATAAGCAATCCTTCCACTACATCAAGTAGCACCATGATTCCTTGCCAATGGAACTGAAGTTGAAACTTTCATAAGCCTTTATTTGTATTCTTCCAGATCCCTATTTCAATTTGGCTAATCTGGCTCAATGCTCAGTACACAGATAATAATGTGAGGGTTGTTGTTTTTTTTTTTAATTATTGAATACAAGGTTGTACCATTCCCTTCTCCTTGAGTCTTTTGACTGATATGCGGAGTGTGGAAGTGGTAGAAGGAAAAATGTTAAAAAAACTGGAAAGTGAAATGAAATGTGCTGATAATTTTTATATTAGAATGTAAAAGTTGTTTTTTGGAAGAGGCAATAAAATGTTCCAAAAGGGTAAAAAACACCCCAAGAAGCACAGAGATCACGAGAATCCTTGGCTGTGAGTCATTGCTTCCTTTCACAATTTAATGCAGGTTTAAGAGGCCTGGAGGTATCTGGTTGAGAATAGAAGGGCCCCTGTGGCCTGAAGTATGGCTCTGTAGCATACTTCATCAGTAGAAAAGGAGACCAGCTAAACTATTACTCCTGTCCTAAAACCCTATTAACTCTAAAATCATCCAGGAAAAAACATTCACAAGAGTAAGCATGATGCTCAGTAAGAACATTATCGGTTCACAGCACAAGTTCTCATAATCTTCAGTGGGTATAAGGCCAAAAAAACCCCAACTAAACACTAAACCCACATTTTTTTTTGTTGAGCCCAGCCAACAGCTACCTAATGTATGTAAAGACAAAAAAACTAGTCAAGGGAAAGATGGATGATGCCTTCTTTTGCCTGCAGATGAAAACTGAAGCTACACTGACAACAGCAATTTGGCCACCATTTCGAAGAATTCAAATAGAGTCACATAGGTTTTCTCAAAACATTTTGCCTCCTGCTGTTTGCAAATGTATGACAGAGTCTGGACAAAGAGTAACACAATGGTTTGGAAATTTCTTGATTGATGTGTGGGCACTGTTAGAAAAATGTTGGAAAGAACTCCAGCGCTGGAAAGCAGTATAGTACAATAATTTCTAAGGTGGAACTTCAAGTTTGCTCTGGATTTCACAGATTATTGGTCTTGCTGCTGTGTAAGTGGTTTATTTTGCTTTCCTACTCCTTCCTCTTCGCCTTCTCCTCTTCCTCACCTCCCCCTCAAAACAAGGATGACTTTTCAGGTGGATTAATGCTCTTATCTGCACTACAGAAATGCTGGTAATCAGTGCAAAGGAAGCATCTGGTGGAACTGGCTATTAAGAAGGAAGCTAGATAAAATCAACTCTCACTCTCATTTGGGTTTCCATAATATACTGTGACAATGTCTTCTGCACATGAATAGCGGGACAAATTCATTTCTATATTTGTCCCATCACTTCTGAATTCACTGCCTTTCATTAGCATTGCTTGGCTCTTAATTCCAGTCCCAGAAAACAGAAGGAACCACTATCCCATCTTCTCAACACCACTGTCTGAAATACAGGCTCTTGCTAACCCACACAAGTCCAAGGTAGGTGGAAGTTTCTCATGTTCCCATTTAAAGCACATATAACTAACTACCAAAAGTTTCGGCACAACCTGTTTAAGGCAACAGGTCTAGAGCAAAACACAGAAGGAGACTTGTAATAGTGACATTATAATTTTACTATTAATACAGCTAGCAGTGATAAATAATTTCCTTGACAATACTGTCTTGAAATGTGAGATTAAGAGAAGTTCACTACAGTCCTAAATTCTGACCCTATTAAGAGTCTGAAGTCACATCTCATTCATCGCAGATTTCTTTCATCACTTTCTCAGCAGCATCAGAGCAAAATGAAATTCATACATCTCACAGGTTCTCATAAAATGCAAATTAACAAGCTGATGTTTGTATTTTCACTACAGATTTTTAAAGATAAAATAATTTCTAATTCCTTCATTTTTAAAAACAGAAAAAGCCAAACCTCTCCCAGTTTTACTGTCTGTCTCTAAGGATTCTTGCCCACTTGGGAGTCATAAATAAATAACATGTTTCTACTAACATCTCCCTTCTCCTTCAGAAGAGATATTGCCTCCAAGGTACTCCTAGACAAGTAAGAGTAAGGCCACACTACAGCAAATTTCATGTTCCATTACAACACTGTGCTGCAAGGCATGTAATTTTACCCTGATATCAAAATAAAGTAATTTTCTTAAAATACAAAAAATGTAAATGGGACATTCAGCAGTTAAGAAGTTATTTAAAGTATACTTCCTAAACTTCTATTTAGGAAATGTGAGCTGTTGAACTAAAGAATTCAGTCTGCATCAATGTCTTGTAATATGAACAAATATATGAATTCCTGAGAGTAAAACTAACATGAAGAGCATTCTGCTTTAGGCAAATGAATAAGAATAGATATTGCATGAACAGGGAAAAGTATTGGTAAGCTAGAAATTGTCTTGCAATTTTAAAAAGAAAAAATTTGGTTATTTTAAACTATTTTGGAGTCTTTTTGATTACCTGCTGTTGTTAAAGATCTGTAATTACTATACCTAGAAAAGATAAGAAAAAAATAGCTATTTTAAAAACAGCTAGATTGGTAATTGTTTCCTCTCTGTGACTAAAAAGGAATCAATATCATGTTTTAGTATATGATGTTTTAATGTTGTAATTGTTTAATTCTCAAAGGAAAGATTTTGTATGTATGTTTTGATATAGTAGAATTGAAAAGCAGCACATTTTTTACCGTATTTCAGCCACATGGTGTTCACCAGTGAAAAGCAAAACAGGTACTCATGAGCTAATATTAACAGTACGTTTTAAAGGTCATCCAACCTTTATTCAGTGACATACAAATTCTTCTAGCTGTTTCAAGTAATAGGTTTATTATTTCCTTAAAAAAAACCCCACACAAATATTAAAAAATTAAACTACTGGATATGTCAAGTGAGTTGACTTTTCAGACTATGCAGTGCTAAAAATTATCACCAAGGTGTAGCAACTTATATAGCAGAAAATAAGCACTTGGACATGTTCACACTCGTTTTACATGAATGACAAGTTACTTACTTTCATCGTTTGAAACATTCCCCAGAGAGGTGTGACTGGAATAACGTTTGTTTTCACTTTCATTGAGACATCGTTCAATCCAGCTCTCTGAAAAAAAAAAATAAAGATGCTCTTTTTGTGTGTGTTTGTCTTTGCATAAAAAATAAACTGGCAACAGACAAATCTAAATAAAGTACTGGTTTTCAACAGATGGTGTTCTGTAACATTTCTGTTAAAACATGCTCAGTCTGACATTATTTAGCAAGAAAATCCTTTCTTGCTTTCAAACTTAGCTGTTCTTTTGCAATTTCATTTTTGTTTGTTTGTTTTTAAACTACAGAGGCTGAAACACTTCTGTGTATAAAACAAAGGTTCTCAGGATATTCTCTCCCCTCCCCATCATGATACATTTAAAAAAAAAAATCAATCGAAACACAGAAATTGCAATAATTTCCAAGTCTTAGCCTGGCAAAGACATATTCCTCAAGTATTTCCACTGGTTTTGAAAAGAATCTTAATGTGTATAGCATAGTATAATGTGTATATCCATGTGAAGTCTGGTTATAGTGAGGATCAAACTGTGCTCTTTGAATTCCAGTCCTAAGACCCCACTCACACTGGTGGAGTCCTGGGCCCTACCAAGATCTTTTCCTCACTGGTGCGAGTCCAATACAGCAAGTCATCAGCCACTGAGCTGCCCAAACCTTTGTCAATCCACACTGCAAACTTCACCACTTCCATCCTCCCTCTCTTTCCACTTTCAATTTATTTCAACCAGTCAGATGAGTTACCTACAGCGTTACATTGATTTGACTTTGCTGTTCTTTCTGGAAGCTATAACTTACATCCCCTGATGACTTTAGAGGATGCACCAGACTCAGCAGAATTTACAGGTCTTCAGGGCAAAAGTTACACCTTCTTATGTGTTTCCTTGGACAAAGATTGAAATATGAGCCCATGAGTTTGTCTGGAATCCCTGGGCATTGCTATAACAATCTCACTTCCCTCAGAAGGCTATGTTTCAAGGGTGTGAATATGGTCAGAAACGAGCTTATGCTCATAGAGCTCCCTGCAGACAAAGCAAGAAAAAGAAGGGACAGATGAGAAGGCAGCAAGGGAACCCCACGAGTTACAACAGGAAACAACCCCACTGAGTGAAGAGAGGCACAAGAAATAAGGGGAAACAGACCTCGCTGTCAGCAAACTGCCAGAGCCAGAAACACCTTCAAAGACATGGAAATGGCTTCAGATTCCATTCCATAAGCCCCCCACTCCAGACACATCAGGCTACCTGCTCAGCGCAGGCAGCAGTCTGCCAGCCAGCAAAAAGGGAAAGCAGGAACCCAGTGTCTTGGGAAGGCTGCCCATCTGGTTTATAGAAGATAAAAGTTGATATGACTTCATTTCAGCATTGGATGCCAATAAACAAATAGATGAATAGTCATGACCAAATACATCCTACAGAAAAAAAAAAAATGGTTTTAAACTCAGGTAGTTGCACAGCTTTGTATGTATTGCTCTGCCGCAGAGACAACCAAAAGGGACAATTGCACCTGTGCAGGATCTGAAAAAGCATCTGCCAAGAACCCTTTGAGGCTGATTTCCAGGCCCTGCCACAAGACTTCAGGTACCATTACTTTGTGCACTTCTGGTTTTCAGGCAGTGCTGTGGCAGCCCCAGGCTGTTCCCTTCCCTCTGCCTCTTTGTCCTTGTATTCAGAGTAGGAACATGCTGTGGTTTTGCCTTCATCAATACAAGCATGTCCCTGTGTGCATCTCACTCATTCACTCAAATCGCCTTGTGCCTAAGGACCCTCACACTGCCTCTTCCCTACAGCCTGCTCCTTTGAGGCACTTCCCTGAAAAACAGCAAAAATAACACTTGTTGTCAATAGATTTTTTTTTTTTAAGGGTATCTCTCCTTCCATCAAATTCAACACAGCTTTGTATAAAAATCACTTTAATGTTGCTGACACCACAATGTAAAACTTGCCAGTGATGCCTGTGCTGTCTGATCATCCCCTGCCCAGTTACTAACCCACCAGCCTGTGGTGACTCCAACTTTGAGGCTTTCCCTGCTCATGCTGCTCAGCCCCCTCGGGCGGGGGTGTATCACTTCCTTGTCTGAGGGTCAACACAACGATACAGCTGCTTTGTGCCAGATTTCTTTTACTGCCCCAAACCGGAGCAAATAGCATCTCTCCTGTCCCATTTTAGTACCATGGGCTGGAGGGCAGGAGCTTGGATCCCTACAAGGTGGAGAGAAACGTGCTGCCGAGGGCAACATCAGAGAGAGGTGCAAGAAGCCTTGAGAAAGATTACCCTTCCTCCTCCTCCTCCTTTCAGCACACAGCCATGGCTGTATATAATTCCCTTGGCTCTGAGCCCAGCTGCAGGGAGTAAAAGCAAAGGCAGCTGCCATTAGCGCCAAGGAGAGACCGATGCCCAGCTCTGCCCTTTCTTTTCCTCCCTGCACCGAGAGCTGGGAAGCTGGGACGCATCCTCTTCCCTCGGCAGCAGGGAACTGGCAGCAGCCATTTTTAGCCACATTCCCTGCCTAAGTAGTGGGAAAAAAAACACCACAACTTTTTAAGTGCCACTTGATAACGATTCCCGCTATCCTGGTTCACATACTATCTCTGATAACTGCACACATCCCTCTTTTCTGCTGGCAAGGAACACAGTTTACACTGGCAGATATGCTCTCTGGAGTAGGGTGCATTTACTGTTTAATTATGTGCTGCAACTCCTTTGGTCCTGAATCACCCTGGTTCAGCTTGCTGCAGCCTGAGTCTGGCTTTCTCTTTGTGGCCTTGCATTTAAATAGCTGATAGAAATTCTTCAAGCCTGAAAAGATACATGACCTGTCTAGCACCAAAGAAAGAAGAAAACTAACTCTTTTGAGCAAAAATGTCAGGGAGTTTACGGCAAATTTGTCAAGTTATTTGGCAAATGACAAAATGTGACAACACCAACTAACCATTTAAAGGTTGTATTATCTCATAAACCAAATTATTTAAGTATTAATAAATAAATACACATTCTAATTATTATCTTCATTTAATAAGTAGCTATTTTTTACTGTTTTATAGCGAAAAACATTTTTACAAGGCTTTAAATTCCCAATATTAATAGCAATGTCTTCAGGTATTAAAAGACAATAAAAATACAACTACAGTTTTGCTAACATTTTAAATATTTCCTTCAGCAGCCTGCAGATCCCAGATATGATAACAACTGCCTAAATTAAAACCAAGCAAAAAAAAAAAAAAAAAAAAAAAAAAAAAAAAAAAAAAAAAAAAAAAAAAAAAAAAAAAAAAAAAAAAAAAAAAAAAAAAAAAAAAAAAAAAAAAAAAAAAAAAAAAAAAAAAAAAAGGCAGAGCAAACAAAATAAGAAGTCATAACTAAATCTAACTTTAAGAAGCTCTGTAAGAGCTAATAGATCCTGCTCCAGCATAACAAACACGCTGGGTAAAGCTCTGTCCCTCTATGTGTCGAATGCTCTTTTCCTCCTGACACATGGATGTACAACTGGGCCACACTGGGGCCTGTCCCAGGCAGTCTGGCTGCAGAGCTGAGGGAAAAGGTCCACAGTAAAACCCTGGTGTCACTAGGCTGAGGTTCCATCCCTTGCTCCCAAGGCTGACACCAATCATATCGCACCACTGTTCTAAACACGCATTGAGTCATATGGCATGGAAGGTTTAATGCGATTAAAGCCTAAATTATTGCACTTGGACCTTACAAACTTCTCACAGACAGGTTTTCACGCCAGGAACAGTCACAGAGTAATGGAGAGTTCAGATATCGACGAAGTAGAAGTGCATATCCGACTTCATAAAGTGGTGAATCATTAACACAACATGTGGAAACCCAAAATTTCTAGCAGGAGATGCTTGTGAGAGCAAAAAAAAAAAAACCATCCCGTCTAATACAGGCTGTATTTTTACTCACTGCACTTTCAGTGTATCAAGCCTTAAGGCATTTCCTCGCTGCTCTCAGGGACTCCTTCCCACCCTAAGCCCCAGCATATTGTACCCTCAGTTGTACCGGGACAATGGTTGGAGCAAGAGTCACCCCTAGTCAAAAAACATCCAGGCAAAGTAAATAAATCAATTAGTATCTAGTAGTAAAATGTAGTATATTCACATGCTGATAGCTCTGGACTGTGATACAGTATGGAAACTATCACAATCCTATTAGCAAAGAAAGCAAATAGTGTTTTTAATGGCATTTTGAAGCTACATCTTTAAATATAAGATCAACTATTTAATTTCTCAAAGATCGAGACTGAATTACAGCGAAACACACAACTATGTTCCTCAGCCTTCAAAGTTTTACTGTATAATTTTGTATACTACTGAATACAAACACATTGTGTCTTCTGCAGGATTACTACAAGAGGGAGAGGAGATGGTTATTCAAATTACAATCATTTTTCCCATTGTCAATTTCCTGGTAGAATAACTTACTGTGACAAACAAATAATATAAACTGTTCCCAATAAAGTGCTGAAAGATGGATTAAAAGAGAAGTGTGGAACTACTCCTGGCCCTCATTTTGCCTCTTCTCTTTTTGATCCTTATCTTCCTAAGACTGACATCCACTGAGCCTCAAGCACAAGACTATTTCATCTCCACTGACTGTGCCCACCACACTTTTAACAAGTGAAGTTTAAACTGAACTTGTTTTCAAAAGCAGGCAGAGCAGAGGTTTGTGTAGCTTTGCCCTGTCTCCACCACGGCTTTTCTCCTCACACCAACAAGCATATTTTCATTTGTATGGTGTTTCAAACTTTGAGCTGGGAAGGCACGCCCAGCATTCCCCAAAATAGATGGAAACACACAAGAGCTGCTCAGTGGTAGGAGCTTACATGAAGTTTCAGAAATGAGAAGCACAAATCTTTTTCCAAATATAACTTTGACAGGTTATTTTGACATGTCTTCTTCAGAAGGAAGCGTTTGCTCCTGAAGACACCTTTGCAAAGGCTTCTCCCTACAGAGCCTCAGTTGAGGTGAGAGAAATACAACAGAGGTGCCTGTGTACTGCCAGTACATTTAATGAGATAATTACTCCCTCTTGTTTGTAATGGTTGTTGGCTTAGCATATTTGCAGCCGAGGAAAGGAAGCACTCATTGCTCCCTCCTGTGCGTGGCCACAGCAAGAGCAGTGCAAGAACCACCCAGGCTCTGTGGACGAGATGGACCTGATCACAGTTGGCAGTGGCTTCTGCTGCTTCTGTCCTGCCGGAGGGTTAAGCGTTGCTCAGTAAAAGCACAACCTGTAATCAGATTTCTCCTCTGGCCTTTGTGAGACACTGTGTCCTGCTCAGCACTCAAACAGGATGCCAAAAGCTGCTGGAGGGGCTGTGCCGCAGGGCTGGGAGGTGAGTGTACCCAGAGCCACTGGGTGCAGCCCTGAGGGCGTGTGTGTGCATCCTGAAGGGAGATTAAGAGATTTTACAGGCAGAATGAAACCCTGTGGTCTTCTAATCTGAGCTGCATTTTGCTCTCCCCGTCCCCTCCAGTGGTGTGAGCAGCACTGGTTTTCCCCAGTTACACCATATTCTCTGATTGGGATGTAGTCGTATCTCTGGCATAACTGTGAATTGCTTTTTTTCTGAAAATGTATGAGAATCCTCGTGTTCTGGAGAGATAGTTGAGGCTTTTGGTAATCACAGTAGCAGTCTGCACAATCATTTATTTCACCACAGCCCTAGCAATGGCATGAAAATCCCTCTCAGAAGCCTTCAGCTCTAGATTGGTTCTACCATTCCAGATTTTGAAGCAATTTGCAAATAAGCCTGACAATTTACATAGTGTGCTGCACATGGACCAGCATTTCTTCCCCATAAGTTTGCTTGTCACTGAAGTAGTTATCACTGGAATAAGAATGAAAGGTTTGCTTAGCCATGTACCAACTTGGATGGAACAGCTGCAACAGTCCACTTCCTTATTTGTATTCACAGTTGCTCTTGTAATGTTTTCTCCAGTTTTTCAATGCAAATGTAGAAAAAAACCCACTAGTAAGTAGCTGTGAACAAAGGTATATAAAATATAAAGGGACTATAAAATTTTTGTGGATTTACAAGAAGACATGTTGGAAAAATTAATACTCAGAAGCGATGACAGGCTTAATTTTACAGTTCCAGTGACAGAGGAGGAACTCCTCTCATGCATACAGAGTCTTAGCACCCCTCTGAGTTATTTGTTCGTTGTTCTCAGAGGGGAGAGTTACTCATCTCTTCCCACAGCATCTCTTTGCCAAGTGTTTCAGTACTGAGCTGGCCAGCAATACTGCCTCGCTGCTCATCTGATCTGTTAGACCAAGAGAAAGTGGTTGCAGACAGCAGGTTTAGCAGGTAAAAGTAGTAACTCAGAAGTTCAAGACGCTGACTGAGGATTGTGGATCCTCCCATTTCCAGTTTGATAGCCCATGTTACTAAGTGGATATAATATTTTTCAGTGGAGTTGATGGGATATAATTTTTTTTTCTTATTAAGGAAACCATCACTGCCCTGAGAGTTTCTTCTGTTGTCTGTTTCAGAGTAAGTGCTGAGGTCTGCATGATTCCTCGAGCTTTTCCCTTCAGAGCTGATCTTGCTGAAGAGGGTCTGAGACATGCCAGCACCCCACAAACACTCTGTTCCTGCTGTGTTGCACCACTGCTGTGGACAGAGAATTTCTAACCTCTACAGCCGTAAAATTCGTGTTGTCTGAGCAGTCTGCCTGTTTTGGCCATCCCTTAGAGGGCTGCAAATCTGGTTTCTAAATGCTATATGAAAGTAAAGGAAAAATGAGCCTTTACATCTAATATTTTGACGGAGACAAGCGGAGACTACACCTCGTAGCACTTCAGTGTCTTGCATCAATTTGCCGTATCACCTTAGAAGACAAATCACTGGTTTAAAGTCCCTTAAAGGCAAAAGAGATGATCCCTTTCTCTCAGGAGTAGTGATTATGAGATACACCTGAAGTCTGACCCTCGGACTATTAAAAGCCTATTCTAGTACCTGCTGTACATAACATTTGGTCTGAGTAGAAGCTGGATTCCTGTTCTGTCTCTCTCACGCCTCGCAGAACAACATTCCTGGTTACAAACACATCTGCCACCTGAGAAGTAATGCTGCTGGAGTTCTCTACAGGTTGGTTACAGCAGCACATTTAAAGCTTTTAAAGAACCACTTTGCTCGAAAGAAAGCAAACAAAAAACCACTTTATCTCTGAAACCTCTCTTGCTTGTAAAAGCAAGACCTGAACAAGATCTTGTAGCTTACCGTCCACACAATGTTATGAACAACTGTGCACCTGTAACACGACAGGGCTTGGCAGCCACTGGTTCCCATTGAGGGCATTAAACCCCCCATAAACCAAAATCAAGCAGAACAAGCTATTTGGTTCAGCCAATCACACA
>NW_020955384.1:370055-374234 GCF_003031625.1 Empidonax traillii | reverse complement strand
AAAAAAAAAAAAAAAAAAAAAAAAAAAAAAAAAAAAAAAAAAAAAAAAAAAAAAAAAAAAAAAAAAAAAAAAAAAAAAAAAAAAAAAAAAAAAAAAAAAAAAAAAAAAAAAAAAAAAAAAAGAGGCAGAGCAAACATAATAAGAAGTCAAAACTAAATCTGACTTTAGGAAGCTCTGTAAGAGCTAATAGATCCTGCTCCAGCATAACAAACACGCTGGGTAAAGCTCTCTCCCTCTGTATGTCGAATGCTCTTTTCCTCACAACACATGGATGTACAACTGGACCACACTGGGGCCTGTCCCAGGCAGTCTGGCTGCAGAGCTGAGGGAAAAGGTCCACAGTAAAACCCTGGTGTCACTAGGCTGAGGTTCCATCCCTTGCTCCCAAGGCTGACACCAATCATATCGCACCACTGTTCTAAACACGCATTGAGTCATATGGCATGGAAGGTTTAATGTGATTAAAGCCTAAATTATTGCACTCAGACCTTACAAACTTCTCACAGACAGGTTTTCACGCCAGGAACAGTCACAGAGTAATGGAGAGTTCAGATATCGACGAAGTAGAAGTGCATATCCGACTTCATAAAGTGGTGAATCATTAACACAACATGTGGAAACCCAAAATTTCTAGCAGGAGATGCTTGTGAGAGCAAAAAAAAAAAAACAAAAAAAAAACCATCCCGTCTAATACAGGCTGTATTTTTACTCACTGCACTTTCAGTGTATCAAGCCTTAAGGCATTTCCTCACTGCTCTCAGGGACTCCTTCCCACCCTAAGCCCCAGCATATTGTACCCTCAGTTGTACCGGGACAATGGTTGGAGCAAGAGCCACCCCTAGTCAAAAAACATCCAGGCAAAGTAAATAAATCAATTAGTATCTAGTAGTAAAATGTAGTATATTCACATGCTGATAGCTCTGGACTGTGATACAGTATGGAAACTATCACAATCCTATTAGCAAAGAAAGCAAATAGTGTTTTTAATGGCATTTTGAAGCTACACCTTTAAATATAAGATCAACTATTTAATTTCTCAAAGATCGAGACTGAATTACAGCGAAACACACAACTATGTTTCTCAGCCTTCAAAGTTTTACTGTATAATTTTGTATACTACTGAATACAAACACATTGTGTCTTCTGCAGGATTCCTACAAGAGGGAGAGGAGATGGTTATTTAAATTACAATCATTTTTCCCATTGTCAATTTCCTGGCAGAATAACTTACTGTGACAAACAAATAATATAAATTGTTCCCAATAAAGTGCTGAAAGATGGATTAAAAGAGAAGTGTGCAACTACTCCTGGCCCTCATTTTGCCTCTTCTCTTTTTGATCCTTATCTTGCTAAGACTGACACATCCACTGAGCCTCAAGCACAAGACTATTTCATCTCCATTGACTGTGCCCACCACACTTTTAACAAGTGAAGTTTAAACTGAACTTGTTTTCAAAAGCAGGCAGAGCAGAGGTTTGTGTAGCTTTGCCCTGTCTCCACCACGGCTTTTCTCCTCACACCAACAAGCATATTTTCATTTGTATGGTGTCTCAAACTTTGAGCTGGGAAGGCACGCCCAGCATTCCCCAAAATAGATGGAAACACACAAGAGCTGCTCAGTGGTAGGAGCTTACATGAAGTTTCAGAAATGAGAAGCACAAATCTTTTTCCAAATATAACTTTGACGGGTTATTTTGACATGTTGTCTTCTTCAAAAGGAAGCGTTTGCTCCTAGAAGACACCTTTGCAAAGGCTTCTCCCTACAGAGCCTCAGTTGAGGTGAGAGAAATACAACAGAGGCGCCTGTGTACTGCCAGTACATTTAATGAGATAATTACTCCCTCTTGTTTGTAATGGTTGTTGGCTTAGCATATTTGCAGCCGAGGAAAGGAAGCACTCATTGCTCCCTCCTGTGCGTGGCCACAGCAAGAGCAGCACAAGAACCACCCAGGCTCTGTGGAGGAGATGGACCTGATCACAGTTGGCAGTGGCTTCTGCTGCTTCTGTCCTGCCGGAGGGTTAAGCGTTGCTCAGTAAAAGCACAACCTGTAATCAGATTTCTCCTCTGGCCTTTGTGAGACACTGTGTCCTGCTCAGCACTCAAACAGGATGCCAAAAGCTGCTGGAGGGGCTGTGCCGCAGGGCTGGGAGGTGAGTGTACCCAGAGCCACTGGGTGCAGCCCTGAGGGCGTGTGTGTGCATCCTGAAGGGAGATTAAGAGATTTTACAGGCAGAATGAAACCCTGTGGTCTCCTAATCTGAGCTGCATTTTGCTCTCCCCGTCCCCTCCAGTGGTGTGAGCAGCACTGGTTTTCCCCAGTTACACCATATTCTCTGATCGGGATGTAGTCGTATCTCTGGCATAACTGCGAATTGCTTTTTTTCTGAAAATGTATGAGAATCCTCGTGTTCTGGAGAGATAGTTGAGGCTTTTGGTAATCACAGTATCAGTCTGCACAATCATTTATTTCACCACAGCCCTAGCAATGGCATGAAAATCCCTCTCAGAAGCCTTCAGCTCTAGATTGGTTCTACCATTCCAGATTTTGAAGCAATTTGCAAATAAGCCTGACAATTTACATAGTGTGCTGCACATGGACCAGCATTTCTTCCCCATAAGTTTGCTTGTCACTGAAGTAGTTATCACTGAAATAAGAATAAAAGGTTTGCTTAGCCATGTACCAACTTGGATGGAACAGCTGCAACAGTCCACTTCCTTATTTGTATTCACAGTTGCTCTTGTAATGTTTTCTCCAGTTTTTCAACGCAAATGTAGAAAAAAACCCACTAGTAAGTAGCTGTGAACAAAGGTATATAAAATATAAAGGGACTATAAAATTTTTGTGGATTTACAAGAAGACATGTTGGAAAAATTAATACTCAGAAGCGATGACAGGCTTAATTTTACAGTTCCAGTGACAGAGGAGGAACTCCTCTCATGCATACAGAGTCTTAGCACCCCTCTGAGTTATTTGTTCGTTGTTCTCAGAGGGGAGAGTTACTCATCTCTTCCCACAGCATCTCTTTGCCAAGTGTTTCAGTACTGAGCTGGCCAGCAATACTGCCTCGCTGCTCATCTGATCTGTTAGACCAAGAGAAAGTGGTTGCAGACAGCAGGTTTAGCAGGTAAAAGTAGTAACTCAGAAGTTCAAGACACTGACTGAGGATTGTGGTTCCTCCCATTTCCAGTTTGATAGCCCATGTTACTAAGCGGATATAATACTTTTCAGTGGAGTTGATGGGATATATATTTTGTTTTCTTATTAAGGAAACCATCACTGCCCTGAGAGTTTCTTCTGTTGTCTGTTTCAGAGTAAGTGCTGAGGTCTGCATGATTCCTCGAGCTTTTCCCTTCAGAGCTGATCTTGCTGAAGAGGGTCTGAGACATGCCAGCACCCCACAAACACTCTGTTCCTGCTGTGTTGCACCACTGCTGTGGACAGAGAATTTCTAACCTCTACAGCCGTAAAATTCGTGTTGTCTGAGCAGTCTGCCTGTTTTGGCCATCCCTTAGAGGGCTGCAAATCTGGTTTCTAAATGCTATATGAAAGTAAAGGAAAAATGAGCCTTTACATCTAATATTTTGACGGAGACAAGTGGAGACTACACCTCGTAGCACTTCAGTGTCTTGCATCAATTTGCCGTATCACCTTAGAAGACAAATCACTGGTTTAAAGTCCCTTAAAGGCAAAAGAGATGATCCCTTTCTCTCAGGAGTAATGATTATGAGATACACCTGAAGTCTGACCCTCGGACTATTAAAAGCCTATTCTAGTACCTGCTGTACATAACATTTGGTCTGAGTAGAAGCTGGATTCCTGTTCTGTCTCTCTCACGCCTCGCAGAACAACATTCCTGGTTACAAACACATCTGCCACCTGAGAAGTAATGCTGCTGGAGTTCTCTACAGGTTGGTTACAGCAGCACATTTAAAGCTTTTAAAGAACCACTTTGCTCGAAAGAAAGCAAACAAAAAACCACTTTATCTCCGAAACCTCTCTTGCTTGTAAAAGCAAGACCTGAACAAGATCTTGTAGCTTACCGTCCACACAATGTTATGAACAACTGTGCACCTGTAACACGACAGGGCTTGGCAGCCACTGGTTCCCATTGAGGGCATTAAACCCCCCATAAACCAAAATCAAGCAGAACAAGCTATTTGGTTCAGCCAATCACACA
>NW_020955384.1:274820-369745 GCF_003031625.1 Empidonax traillii | reverse complement strand
TTGCTTGTAAAAGCAAGACCTGAACAAGATCTTGTAGCTTACCGTCCACACAATGTTATGAACAACTGTGCACCTGTAACACGACAGGGCTTGGCAGCCACTGGTTCCCATTGAGGGCATTAAACCCCCCATAAACCAAAATCAAGCAGAACAAGCTATTTGGTTCAGCCAATCACACACAGAGGAATTTTCTAAGATGTATGTTTTCATAGGTGATGTAATCAAAATCTCCCTCCTCTCCACTGCCAAACGAAAGGTTTGTGAGACCATATCAAGGCCATCATCCAACCGCTGTTCCCTCTGATTGCTTCAGCACATAGACACTCCTGTTTCACAAACCAGCTCCTCTCTGACCATCGAGGAGGACCTGCCATACAGAGCCTGGTTTTGCTCCTCACTGTGTCATTCAGTGCTATCGGCCAGCCAGGCACATTCCCTTCAGTCAGTGTGTGTGAGCTGTCAGGAACTTCTTCGAGCTCTACAGGAAATCATGCCAGTGTCCTCCTCGGTCCTGGATAGCCATCTTCTGTTCTTCCAAGAGACCTTCTCCTCAGGGATGACAGTGACACATGGCCTTGGTGCAGATGGCAGAGCCGCTTCCCTGACAAGCTGCCAGATACCTTGGTGTTTTGTTTGCTAATCTAACTTTTTATTTCATTTCCAGCAGGGCAAAATGTCAGGCACTCTTGTTTCAGTCCTTTCTTTTGTTCTTATTTCTTGGCATACAATTCTATTGGAACTATTTCAGGGTTAACGGACATTGGTCCAGGGCACTTACTGGATGTTGGCAGGAATGTTTTTGTTCTTTTTCTTTGACTTGTGATTGTGGTAAAGCATTGTGAAGATTTGTCTTGATATCATAAGAATGCAAAGAATGAGTCTCTTGAATGTGAGAGAGCTCCCTTTTTTTTTTTTTTTTTATTTAGCCAGGTCTTTCTTTGCTCCTAGTACTGATTTTCTACTAAACTATTCGATAAAGTATCTAAAATTGGCATGCCATGTTTAAACGGATAACAAAAAGCACCACAGTTGATAATTTAACTTCTCCAGAATATTTCAGCAGGAAAACTGGAATTTATGAGGTGTTGCATTCTTCTTACCCTTTGCACTGTGCAGAAGTTCTTCTAAATATGATCCTTTCATTTAAGTACTCTATCAACAATTCTCCTTATTAAGAAACTGCACCCCAAATGTAGATCAAGCACCCTCAAAGCCCTGGAATACAAGATGCCTTTGCACATTGATTCTGGTGTTTTGGGCAGCCTCAAAGCATGCATCAGACAAGACTTGTGAAGTTCTACCTGTTCCCCTCTCTGGAATCACAGAACATATTGCTATTGCATTTCCAACTCAACATGCATGTGAATTAGGGAGTAGCCCTTTTCCTCTCCCAGTCACACACAGATGCTATCTATTGTTGGATTTTGAAAAGTAAATTTCACCAGACCAGTAAATGGCCACTTGGTTTTTGCTTCATCAAGGCCATTACTCCTTTAACGGCAAAGCAAACCTCACTTGGTCTGATTTCAGTGCAGTGACATTTCCTCAAGTTCCCGTGGGATCATTTAGGCTAGTGACACCAGTATCTGACCAATTCAGCTCTGCAGAGCTGAACTTTAACTTACTGTGCAACATACAGCCAATCTTTTCATCAGTAAGATCATCACACACATCACGTGCCTTCCAAGCACCAACTCTGCACACAGCAAAATGTACCCTCATGCTTCCACAACATGTTGTGTTACAGCTCCCCAGTCCTCCAGGGTCTGCTACACGAATCAGTGCAAATGCTATCACTGCCTCTGATTTAGCTGCAATGTTTCCTTCCAAGGAAATGCAAACATGCCTCTTGATCATTGCCAGACCTATTCTTTCCCAGAAAAAAATCTCAGCGTCTCTTGATGGCCTGTGTGCCCCAGATTCCATTAACTTCTTATGCTACAGAATTAATGTGAGACCTACAAGAGAGCTCACAGGGCCTTAATTTCTGGGTACCTTGCACAACAACGTCTCTCATGCTCACGCCCTGCAGCAGTCTCTGGTCATTAGCTTTTGGGTTAAACATTCCCACCTGCTACCATGGTCCCTCAGTTCATCAGTGTGTATGAGAAGACATAAAGTCCTCAAGTCCTTAAATCAGCTCTTCTTCACCAGTGCACAAGGCTGGAGTCATTTGGCTGAACAGGAAGGCAGTGACTCAACAAGAAAAAGAATTTGCATCAAGTACCCATGAAACATTTCCCTCTGCCTCGGGAGCTGACAAATCCAGCAGACAGGCCAATTTGGCACAGAGGCAGCAGTACATCAGTAAGACAGGCCCACAAAGATGACAAAATGACAAGATGGGAGATATAGGTGGAGGATACACAAAACCCTGGTTGTGAGGCTCAGGGAGGCAAGAGGAGAGGGAGAAGGCTGGTTGTTGGAAAGGAGATGAAAAAGAGAAGGAAAGGAAACAAAAGAATGAATGAGAAAGAAAAGAGCATGGTCAGAAATAAAGGTTAGGAGAAAATAAAGTAACCAAAGAGAGGAGATTTTTTTTTTTTTTTTTAAATTGGGAGAAAAGATGTCAGCTTCTGAAGGAATGGGGCTACAGTAAATATTTCTCACCAGAAACAGCATCCAGTAAGGTAGACTGAAAAACCATAAGAAGATAGACACATATGTATAAAGAAAACTCAAGTGTCAGAACATAATCATAGCAGTAAGAGACAGAAAATCATTTGACCAAAAAAGAATGTGAATCAAAGGAAGGAGACACTACATTTGCTCAAATGGTGGCCACCTTTCCTCACTTTATGGATATCAATTCCAAGTCTAGCTGTTGCTCACTACTGTCAAAGGATGCAGCCATCACATCATTCACAATGATTTTGTGGGCAAATATGGCACAGCAGACAGAAACAAATGAACACTGCTTCTTTTAGCGCTCAGGCTCCATCCAGAGAATATCTGCCTACCAAAACTAGCAGAGGAGACATTAATAAATCTCCATAACATACCCCTACAAAAACTGGTACCTCTTTGAACTATTCTGTGTATACAGAACAAACACTTCATGCTATTAATTTCATAGTCTAAGTGTGGTTGACAAAATGTCTTTGCTAGGTCCCAAAGTGTCTAGACTTACAGATTTGGATACCTTGTATGAATTTAGTCCCTTCCACACTGTGCCTTCCCTCCCCTTAGAAAGTACTATGAAAGTAGACCAGTGCTTTTAAAACTAGGAGCCTGGCTTTTCTGAGAAGTCTCCAGTCTCCCCTGAACAATGTGCAAAGCAAACTCAGGGAGGGAACATGAGAAAAAAGAGAAGTCTTCTTTCCTCCTTCTTTTTTTGCCCAAGAATCACTAAAACAAGAGTCTAGTATTGAATATTCAGGACTGAATACTAACTGCTCAATAGACGGTTTGTTTGCAGAGCTCAAAGTGGAAATGACCCAGCAAGGAGGAGAGGTGAACACACTGCTCCATCCATGTGATTAAACTGCTCTGTAAATGCAGTCCTCCCCGCTTCTCCCCACCTTGTTACAATGGAGGCCATTTGCTACCCCTACCACAACTCATTTTAAAAAGTGTTTGCATTAGAGGGGCCCCTGCGCCAGTACTGTCCCTGTGACTCTACATTTAGGAGAGAGAAACTTTGGGAAACCTGTGCTAGCCAGTCAGTCCAACCAGCAGGATGTGTTATTGCCACTGTTTGGGAGAAAGGAAGAACAGGGCACAGTTTACAGAGGAGCAGAGCGCCCTTCTGAGAGCAATCCCTGCTCTCAGCCCACAAAAAGCACGGAGTGAATTTCACCTGGCAGCTACCTTGGTCTGCCACGGATCTCAGAGGTCTCTTTCTCACTCCTCCTCTGAGTTAGAACGTTACGGTGTCACACAGTGAGCACCCGATAGGCCCATCTAGGACACAGGCTGGCGTGCAAACACAA
The DNA here is from genome assembly GCF_003031625.1 of Empidonax traillii. Lineage (NCBI taxonomy): Eukaryota > Metazoa > Chordata > Aves > Passeriformes > Tyrannidae > Empidonax > Empidonax traillii. Next base: position 365,813 of record NW_020955384.1, on the reverse strand, counting down.
CACACTGTTTAGCAAATGTGTCATTTGCACTCTGCCTCTCCTAAGGCCAAATTTTCCTTGATGACTAAAGCATAGCCGATTCTACCCTTGACCCCCAAGAGACCCAAAAGAAGCAGCCTTTTACTTACTTACACAAGGCACACATTGCAGACCTGTTGTGACGAGAACTCCCAGTCTGGCTCTTGCACCACCTCTTCCCCGATGGGATCTCTGTCTCACACACAGCACCGGGTGCAGCTCCTCTCCTGCTGCCCCCGAGGTGCCAACAGTGTTAGCCAGCAAATCTCTGGCCCGCTGCTTGGCCCAGTCTGACAGAGATGGAGGGACGTACTGGGAGATGAGTGAGTCTCTGCATGGAAACCCATTCCCTCCAGCTGCAACATGAGCCCGTGCACCCAGGAATGCCCATGGCAGGAGCAGGCAGCTCTCATCACAGAACAGCATGGTACTGCTGTACCCTGACACAGGGCGCTCATGGAGCAGGACTCTGCTCCCATATTTTTTTGCACCACGTTTTTTTAAAGGGTTCATCAAGCCACCGCTACCTTAAGAACCAGCCAGGAACTTTTACTTCCCCGTGTCACTTAAGTTTTTTGAAGGGATAAAGAAACAGTAAGGATTTTACTTTCCTCAGAGCAGCAGAGATAGCAACAGTCAGGAGGAGGGTAGCTGCTAGTTAGCAGCATTAAATACTCATTTGCTTAATTAGGACATCCTGACACATGCTGATAGTTAAAATGAATGTCAGATGAGAGCGGGAACTACACAAGCCAGGTTGTTGAGAATTTTTTTCCCCTTTGAAGGATAGGATTTTGCCTACTTCCTACAACCAACCATCCATGATTTTAATAAACAAATGGTCTATTTCTGCAAGATCTGAGAATATTAGGAAAAGATACAGCCTTTCTTGCTTTTCCTCTGACACACAGGAACTTTTGGTCCTTTGCAACAGATTGCACCTGCGTTAAAGTGTCGTTGGTTGTAAAAAAGGATGTTCTGTGGCATTTTTTCAATCAGGTATGCATTGCTATCACCGTGGGGGAACTACCTGTGGGACACAGGTGGTTCCTCCCAGCACTGAATGACCACTCACAAGATCTGACTAGTGAATCGGGATCACCCTCCAGCTGTAGCTGAGGTAGTTTAAACACTTCGGAAATAGTTTAGCAAATAAAATGTTTGGGGGCAGGATAATATGTTACCTCTTCTAACATTCAGCGTTATCTGTATTTACCTCTACTTTTTGCCTTTTCTGCTAGTTTTAATTTTGTTTGTCACTCCATTTCTGGTATTTTATTGTTTTACAAGTGTAGCATGAGCTACGAGATCCGAATTTACAGATCTATACAAGAACAGAAAGCTCGTGTCTGTTTTGTTGACTTGGAGATCTCATTTGCAAACTTATATTTGCAGATAAGACATTTTTCATATAATGAATTTTACCTAACTTAATACAAGCATCTGTAAGTTTTGCCCTAAGTAGCCAAACCAGTAAAAATGGCTGCATTGAAGGAACCAGGAGAGTCTGAGATTATAATTCTAAGGAGTGAAAGTTAAAAAGAGAAGGAAGAGAAGGTGAGAGACAAGTAGTTCTATTTCTAGACACTCTACTCTTTTTTTTTAAAAAGCCAGTAATTTCTAACACTCAAACCTTGCAGTTCTTAATTCTAGGCAAATATCCTTTCTTTTTTTTTCTAGATATGATCTCAGCACGCAAATCAAAGCTCCTAGAGAAGAGAATTTTGTGTTTCTAAGTGTTTGAATCCCTGCCATGGGGTTCATGAGCACTCAAAGCTTCAGCACAAAGTTTGTAGGACCCATGATCACAGCATCTGACTACAGCAAGTCCAGAAAACTGATGAAATCCCAGCATATGTCCCCAGCCTACTGCTCTGAAATGAATGCCTCTAATCCCCAGGGCTGTAAGGTTCAGGGAATCACTCATTCAGAGAATGTGTCAGCTATCTAAGATATATTGTTTGCCATTACGATAATATTTGGTATCCTGCACAGAAATGCTCAGGATAAGATGCTAATTAATTGTGAACACATCATTCATAGGTGTGAGTGAACTCCTCGGTTCCTATAACAATTTTCATCTCAGAAAAATTAAGTTCTATTACCAATAAAATAAAACAAAACAAAAAACTAAACTGTAGCTGAAGAGAAAGAAACAAGGCAGCGCCGAGTCCTGCTTTTCGGTCTTGAGGCAATTTGAGCTGCAAATGAGCTTTCTTTTACTGGATGCAGGGAGAGCTAAAGTTATATTTAACCCTCTCCACTTTTTCCTGATTTCAAGTTTATCAGAAAGGGAAGAATGGGCAAAAGTATTTAACCCAACACTTATTTATATACAGAGAATGAAGCCACAGCTCTTGCAACAAGCAAGAAAGACTCTGGCACTGACTTAATGCCCAGTTTCTAAGACTGGCTAGTGTTTTATATCTAACAAACTGTTCTTGCTGCTAATCTCCTGAGAGAAAATAAATGTAAATGAAGACAGGATAGTGCTGCTAGTTATTTATGTACAATAGCTACAATTAAGTTGTTCCACATTCCAGCTGTGGGGAGGGAGCAATATGTGCTAACCCTGAGCACCTGCTGCCTCTCAGGCACACACATGGACTTCAACAGGTGTTTCCCTTGTGAAGCCATTGCAGGAGCAGGACCCATCTCTAACAGCAAATTGCACCACAGTTCTAAAAGCTCACAGAAACTCTTTGGCACATACATATAATTCTGTAGCACCTAAAAGATGTGTGTAAACATGCCTGCAGTACAGACATATTAAAAAACCTATGCAGGCCTCCCCTGCCTTAATCATTGCCATATACTCCTCCTTCCTACACTTGTTATCTATGGAATCGTTCAGCCATCAAATATCCTTTATGCTATCCATCTTCCTAACTAGTATGTTAGCAATCAAATCCCCCGGCTGCCGGGATGTTGGGCTCCAGCAGGGTTGGATCGTACCGAGTATTCATTTTCAGACACAATGAAACAAATAGAAAATCCAGCCCAGATGCAGGGAAAGAGGCAAGTGGGTGAACTTAGAAAATTCACAAACCTCGGTGCTCACAGAATTGTGAGCTAATTATTTGGACTCCAGTGTCACATCAAGCATCCCCAAAGGACTGACCTTATATTTGTATTAGTTACATGACAGCCCACCACTACACTCAAGGCATTGTTATGAACAGTCAAGCCCCAGCTGTATTTAAGGCCACCTCTTCAAAAGTCTTGATCTGAAGAGGTACTATCATTTCGTCACCACGCAGATTTCAGCGATCCCATGATTTGACCCTTAATTTGCTACAGTGAAATCCTATGTATGGAAATAATATCCCAGGGGATGCACTTCCTTTAAGCTGTCCTAACTTGCAAACCAGTTGCAAATTAAGATGGAAGAAGACAAAGGTGTTTACATTTGGAGATGCTGCAGATTTCACAGCTATACTAACCTTCGTCCTTGCCTGCACACTCAATGCATCGGTGGCCGAAAACCAGACTTATTTTCTAAAAGCAAACAAGCCAACAATCGTGATGGAAGCAGAACACTGTTTCACTGACTTTCTGTGGGACAGCTCTAGCAGCATCACAAGTATCTTAGCACAAAATAGTCTCTTCTAATTTCAAAAAGATCTTTTGCTCAGTATATGTTTACTACAGTAAAGGTGCAATAGACTATAGACCAACTGAGTCTATGGGTTTCTTTACAGTCTCAAACCCAAAAGTTTCATCTCTCTGAATCCAGAGTCCCTTCTGTAATGAGGGTTTAACTCCAATAAAATCTTGAGGACTATAAACCGTAAACTGCAACTTAAACAAATGAAATAGTTTCCTACAGTTCTCTGGCTATTCTTATGCAAACGCTTGTTTTAGTTCTTTTTTCTCTCCATCCTTTTAAAGACCATTTCTCTACTGCAGGTAAATAACAGATTGCAGCGCAGTGAAAAGTATCACAATACCCCCTCCCTAAGGATTTTAGAATCAATTCATTAGCAGGCAAATAAATCTAATAAAATCGTTCTTTTCTCTGAGTCAGACTTAGAAGATAAACTTCTTAGTTCAAGGAAATTTTGACCAAATTACAAACCTCTAAAAAAATTCCTACAGATTTTACAGAGTTAATAAAACCCTCTCAGGAATGAATACCTGATCCAGTGATGGGACTTGTATTTAGATCCCAGTTCTGCTGCTGCTGAAGGCAAAGGGAGCTGCCAAGGATCAGGCCCTTCAGTGCAAATGTTGCCTGCAGGATCTCCACAGCCAACAGGAAAGAAAACACTTTATATTGGCTTAATTTTTTTTCCTGCTCCATTTCTTTCATGTGTGAAATCTTATAAGATACAAAATAACACAGGGCAAATACTCAGGTTCAACTACATAAAGAACCAGTGGTATTTCTTTTGCATCTTTATATCATATTAAATTTAGGATTCAAAAGAATCATTGGATCATCTTAACTGCACAGCAGGTAAGAGCTTTTATAAACACAAATTCTAGAACAGTAAAGGACATTTTTTTACTTAATGGAATAAAAATAAGTCACTTTTTTGTTTAAGTATGGAAAGTACTCCAGGAAAGTAAGGAGGGGAAAAGCCAATAGCAAGTTTCCTCTTTACTATGTTGCAATAAGCAAGGCAAACATTTTTCAGAAGCAAAATCAACCATTCGTTTGGATTAAACAAATCGGAAAATAAGATTCCATGATTCAGCATCACACATACATTCTGAAATGTCACAGCTCCCTTCCCAAGTAGCATTCAAGTACTTATTACCAGTACTGGTAATTTAATTAATTGAAGCAGGATATGAAAGCCATTAATTCCCTTCAATCAGTGCTTATATGCTAGATCCTTTCAAACGGCAGGCTCGTAGCAAAGGTCACCCACCACTGCTGCAACACCTGTCTATTTTGATAAGAAGACAGACTGAAATCTGGCCACTGCCACAAAGTTTTCAACCCAGGCGGTGGAACCAGCTTTTCGTGGTTCAAACAAACTGCTTTAAGGGCCTAATCCCAATGTCCTTGACAGCACTGAAAAGCTTTCTGCTCAGTTTAATGGGCTTTGGATCAGCTCCTAAGTCTCAGCTTCACGTCCCAAGGACCTCATCCATCTAGCGCCTGGAAACCAGTGGAGGTTTTGCCTGGCTCCAGCACTGAAATAACGAGGGATATTTATTGAGTTGTGCAGAAAAGTTGCGCTCCAAGAACACGCCTCTCTTTCCTTCTTTTCCCGCTCCCTGAGCGGGTGCAGTCCCGGGGATGCCGCGGGGGAGGGAGGTTGGTAGCCCCCCGGAAACCCACACCGCCCCGCGGCCCCGCACGCCGCTCCCGACCGGGCGACGCCCTCGAGAGCCCGGTAGGGCGTCCTGCGTGGGAGAGCTCCCTTGGGTCAGCGCGGGGGGGCCGGGCACCGGGGCCAGGGCTCTGCCCCGCCGGCAGCGCCCCGCGCTCACCGTGCCGATGTCACTAGGGGGGGCTGCGGCTGTGGAAACCCGCGATTGACCTCAGAGTAGCCCGCAAAGCCTCCTTCCCCCGGCCCAGCCGCCCCTCGGGGCGCCCTTGGGCGCTGGTCCCCAGCACCCAGCCCGCCGGTGAGCTCTGCCGGGGGCGGGGATGGGGTCCTGGTGCGGCGGTCCCAGGTCCCCCGTCAGGCTCCGGGCGCGGAGGGGTCGAACTGCCGACGGGGCTGCGGGGTGAGAGCCGAGCCGAGCGCAGGGCAGGCGGAGCAAGCCCCAAAAGCCAGACACGGCCCTCCCGGGATGAGTCCTTTGTGCCCCACAGCGGAGGGGCGGGGTAGCCCCAGAGGGGGTTGCACACTTCCCCCGGCGGCTCGACGGCTCCCGGCCTGGCTGGGGGCAGGTACGAGCCCGAGAAACTCACCCCAGGGGCGAGAGGGAGCCTGACGCGGTTAAAGGCAGCGGCAAAAAGGCGAGAGGAAGATACCTCAAACCCAGCGAGAAGGGCGTGTGGCCCTCCCGGATGGATGTCCCACTCCCCGGCCACGGGCCGGGCCCGAGGGCAGCGGGAGAGCTCCGAGGGCAGCTCCTCGTCAGCGCCGCCGCACCGTGCCCAGGCCGGGCCGTCGGGGCCGGGCGCTGCTGCGGGAGCGCTGCCTCTATCCGGCCCTCGAGATGGGCTGGGGGCTCCCCGGGACCCCGGGCGGCCAGAAATCCCTTCGGCCTTGGTGTCAGCCCCAATAGGTGACTCTAAAGGTTAGGGGAACGGGAGCAAAACTCGATGGAAGCACACGGCACTGCTGGGGGAAGGTGAAGGAACGAAACCATTCCCCTACTTTAAAATTCGAATTGTCGGTGTTTTTTGGTTTTGGTGTTTGGTGGTTTTTTTTTTTTTTTTTTTTTTTTTTTTTTTTTTTTTTTTTTTTTTTTTTTTTTTTTTTTTTTTTTTTTTTTTATCCCTCTGGTTTAGGGAAAAACTGTTGAGGATAAATTAAAACATGACTGATTTTTTTCAATGAAGCCATATTTCTCCACAACGCAAAAGGATCTTTACATAACAACTGAAACTCAGGAGAAAAGCTAATTGGATTAAGTCCTCTGAAAGGGAGGTTAAGGTGTCTGAATGAGACAACTGCAAAGCTCCACTTTTCTTGCCATCTGTTTAGCAAGACTTAAGTGTTTTTTGATTAATATTATCTTAATCAATCATGCTGCCATTTATTATAACTGTACTGAAATAAAAGAACGAATAGTAGGGAGGCTAACCGGAGGATGGACAATTCTTAAAGGAGGAATAGAAAACGAGGGGGTTTCTTTTTCTTTTTCTTTTTTTTTTTTTTTTTTTTTTTTTTTTTTTTTTTTTTTTTTTTTTTTTTTTTTTTTTTTTTTTTTTTTTTTTTTTTTTTTTTTTTTTTTTTTTTTTTTTTTTTTTTTTTTTTTTTTTTTTTTTTTTTTTTTTTGTTAGGTTTGATATTTTTCTTTCCTTAAAAACCCATTCCACTCGACAACGAGATGTTGCCGCCCGTTCCCTTAACTCCGCCTCGGCAGTGCCGCCGGACAGGAGGGCAACTTTCTCTAACACCCTATTGACTCATGCACACGCTCTGACCCGAACACAACGATTCCTTCACCGCCGAGCACTTTCTCCCCGGAACAGCCCGCCAGAGTTTTTACAGTACCGGGGGCCCCCCCGGTAAATGCGGCCCAAACCCCGGCCGATGTCGCCGGTGGCCAAAGAGGGGTCGAGCCCACCCAGTGCGTCGAGCGCCCCGCGCCGGGACTGCTGCAGGAGCAGTCGAACCGGGTCGGGTAACTCGCCCTCCCTTTCTCTCTTTTTTCCCTTTTTAAAAAAAATCAGTATTAAAATCATACAAAACGCCCATCGGGCCGCTTTGGAAGGGAGAGATGGGAGAGCCCTTGACGTGTTCGTGATGGCAGGGAGCGAAGCGGTTCCGAGGCCGGGGCTGCCCTGCCCAGTCGCCCCTTGCCCCGTTCCCACCTTCACCAGCTGCACCGGCACCGCGCCGGCAGCACCGGAGGAGCCGAGAGGGAGCTGCGGGGCCCCGAAGGAGCGGTAGAACGCGGCCCACCGAGGCCGTCGGGGAAGGGCGGAGGGGACCTGATCCCGCTGCGGAGCTGGGACAGCTCAGCTCTCCTCTTCCCCGGCCACCTCACCCCCAGAACGGCAGTCATAGCCGGCGCACCGGCTGCAGGAGGGGACGGGGCAGATCAGGAGCGGGCAGAGCGGGGGCCGTCCCTAAAGTGCGAGCTGTCCGCCTGGGAAACGCCTGAGCAGGCATGCAGGCAGAGATGGAGGGAGGGAGGAAGGGGTGTTTTCCTGTGCTAATAAAATAAATGAAAAACTCAAAGGTTACCGTGGCGGCCGCCCGCCCTCCGCTGCACGCGGGAGCGCTGGGGCTGCGCCCCGGGCAGAGCGCAGCTTTTGCGGCCGCTGGAAACCGCGGGAGCACGGGCAGAGCGGCGGGAGGGAGCGGCAGAGCGTGGCCCGCGTTTTCGGGAGGCTGCCGGCTGACAGCCGCCGAGGGATAGACCTAGGCCTGGGCCCTGCCCCGGGCAGAGCCGGCGCCCGCAGCCCCACGTCCCCCGCCGCCGCCCCCGGGCCGGGCCGGCCGGGCGGCAGAGCCGGCCGTCGGATGGCGGGGCGCGGAGTGCGGCCCTCGGGGCCGGCGGCCTCTCCTCTAAGGCCGTCCCCATCGCCTCCCGCCGGGGCTTCTCCCCTTTGGCGGCGCGCTCGCTGGTGAGACTCCAGCCGCCCTTCTCCCGTCCGGTTACCGAACCGGCCAGGGCATCGCTTGGGGGTGGGGGGAGAGAGACCCACCCTGCCCTTCCCCAAACTGCCTTCCCTCCAAATCGACCCAGCCCCGGCTCTGCCCGCGGGACAAGACGACCTCGGTGCTGGGCTCGCCCTAGCCCACCAACCATCTTCCTTAATAAACCTCGTTTTGTCTCCCCTCTGAAAGCCTCTGCTCAAACCTAAGCGAGCGTCTAAAACTGGAAGAGGATGGGCAACTAGTTTGCCGGCCGGCAGCCTATGAAGAAGAAAAACCAAAAATCCAAAAAACCAAACCAAACCAAACCAAAAAAAAAAAAAAAAAAAAAAAAAAGGAAAACCCACCCTCTGCTCCATCGTAACTGCAAGTGGAACCGCAGGGCTCCTCCAGCCCAGGAGCGAGAGCTCCCCCTCCGCGGCCCCCGCACCCCGCTCCCCCGCACACGCCCGGGCTCATTTGCCTGCGAGGCCGGTGCGGCGGGCGGCTCCCCCCGCTGCCGCCCGCGCTGCCCCCGCCGCCACGGTCAAGTTGAAAAGTCCTCCCTGAAGGGCGAGAGGAGCCCGCTGCTTGCGGGGGGGACTTACCTGTGGAGTCCATATCGGGTTCCTCCAGCAACCCGCAATGCATGCTCTTCCCATGGACGGGACGGGAGCCCCAAGGTCCCGGGGTGTGGAGAGCCCCTATCTCAGAGATGCGCGGGGGAGAGGGAGCAGTGTGGCGGTGAGGGGGTGGGGAGGGAGGGCAAAGGCAGATAGTTGGGGAGGGGGGGTGTAGAGCGGGAGAGAGGGACACTCCGTAATCCAGCAGGGCAAAGCCAGACCCGTCAAAATGTTTGCGGATGTTTCATGGGAAAAAGCATCATTTTATAGAAGCCCTGATGGGAGAAATGTCATTGATAGGCCAGCCAGCCTGATGAATGGCTGCTACTCAGATGGGGATGTGGCAAGGCTCAATGTGAAGCCCATTGTGATGCTGTTTTGAATAAGAAAAGCTTTCCTCCAAAAAGGGGGGCCTTAGATCTACGCAATCCCAACACTTCGACTTCCCTCTTCTATTAGAGCATTAGAAACGTTTTTCTTATTTAAAGTTCCAGCGGTCTTTCCACTCCTCCCTTCCCTCCCCCAGCCCCCACCCAAGGTCCTTGGCTCATTACAGCCCGAGATCAAAATTGGCTTAGATCTTCAAACGGGCAGTAGGTTTGGGGTTGTGCTCTTTGGGGCTGCCGAGTGTGCGTGTAGCGCGGCCGAGCTCCCCTCCTCCTCCCCATTCTCCTCCTCTCAGTGGGCTCTGAGTTGGGATCCTTAGCGGGCACATGGCATTGGAAGCTGCACAGCTTCCCAAATATCTTGTAAGCTTAGTTTATTGTAGAATTAAAAAAAAAAAAAAAAAAAAAAAAAAGCGCGATGTGTGTGGGTAGGAAAGGGGGGTGTGAGGGGAGAGGGAAGTAGTCAGCATCTCGGCGAGTGAGTGATATTGGCACTGCAGACCTGCGGCAGGGACTCCCATGCGTCCCCCGGGCCTTTGGGAGCGAGGGCAAGACGGGGTGGGGGCTGCCCGCCACCGGCTTGTCTGGCAGCGGAGAGCGGCTGGCCCGGAGAGCTTTCCGTGGGACCCGGCGGAAAGCAGGGGGGTGGGTGATCCCGACTGCCAAGAGAAATGAAGAACCAAACGGGTGCGTTTTCAAACTGGTGTTGCCTCCCAGTTTTACTCCGAGGATCCCATTTCGGTTTAGCGGATTGCGCGGGGAGAGGTAGGCAGGACAGAGGCTGGAGAAAGTTGCTTATTCTGCATGCGGCTGTATGTGCTGGAAGTGGAAGTAAAAGTGCAAAGCTAGGGCTCTGATAAAAGTGGCTGGTTTAGGGAAGGAAAAGCTGTGATTAGAATATGAATAGAGCTCCAGGAGAGGAAGAGAAAGGGGGATTATAGCTGAATTACTTTGACCATGGACAGAGCCAACGTTTTCCACTCTTCTCCCCCTCTCCCCTCCCTACACCCAGACTACCCCCCTTCCCTCTCCCTTTGGGAGAAAAAAAAAAAAAAAGGAAAAACAACAAAACCTCCAACCCCACACAGCAAAACAAGCGGCGAGGTTGTTAAAGGGGAAGCCTGGCGCTCCGCAGTGCCTTCTCATCCACAGGCGGGCCGGCGGCGGGGGAGCCGCGGGGCACCTTGGCCCCTGCGGGCCAGGCGGGCAGCGGGGGCGGCCAGTGCACACCCCCCGGCCGAGTTTTGGCGCGGGGAGCCCAGTGTGCACGGAGAGGAAGACGGTAAAAATAACACAGGAGAGACACTGCGAAAAGCGAGTCCAGGGCCGGCGGAGAAGCCCTCGCGGTGGTGGCGGGGTGTCCGGCCCGCTTTGCCCGCCGAGGGCACTTGTCGGGCGAGGCGGGAGCGAGGCGCGGGGAGGCTGATTCTTCCCCTCCCTCTGCCCTCCTCCCTGCCAAAAACCACCTCCAACCCAAAGAAAGGGTTCTGTGCTTTCTCGACGGCGAATTTCAATCCCTCCCTTCTCTCCACCACCCGTGTGCCGCCGCCTCCCCTCGACGGCGCGGCCCGCGGCTCCTGCTGCTGCTCCGGTCTTTTCCGACAGGCCCCACCGCCCCCCGCCCCGGCCTCGTCGGGGCTCCTCGGCCACCTGCTGCCGCCCCCGCGGGGCCCTGACCCCCTCGCCTCCCCCATACCCGCCGGCATCGGGACCGGCATCCCGCTCGCACAGCGAGGGGGACACGCTAAGCCCCACCGCTAAACGCCCTGCGGGCCTTGCGGTGTGGGTGTGGATATTTTTGATTGCCAGCGCCAAAACGGGGACATTTCCCCACCTTTTAATGTTCCCCCCCCCCCCCGCCCCTTTTTCTCTCTCCCAAGCTTTACCGTGCATGGTGCAAGCCCTGAGGGGAGCCCGAGGGAAGCCCATGGGTGAGGGGCTCTCGGGGCCAGCCTGTCCTTTCTGGGAGAACCCCGGGCCATGTGGGGAGGCAGAAGTTCCACGAAAACGTGAGGGATATTTTTGTCTCTGAGCAAGGCTCGTCTCGGAGGGGTTTTGAAACTAGCGTTAGCTTTAAAAACGGAGATGCTGCCGGCCCTGCCGGTACGCGGGGAGTTACCTGGTGCCTGCATGGCTTCCAGGGGGTGGTCACAGCCCTCGGCAGCCCCGGGGACTGAGGCTCCCAGCCCTGGGCCGGTAGGAGCCCGCGGGCACTCTCCATCGCTCCCAGGAACGGGGAGGTGTCCGCTCCCGCTGCAGGAGGGCAGCGGCAGGCAGTGGCTTGGCTACTGGGAGCATGGAACACCTGCTTGGGGAAATTCGGCCTTCACTGGTGTAAAGCTTCGGAGAGCTGCTCCCGTGTTGCTGACGTTCCAGAGACGAGCAAAATAAAAATACGGGATTTGTGAACACATGGATATGTTCTTTCTCGGGGTAATGAGAAGGGTGGGATTTAGCACAGCCTGGATATCTAGAGGCATGGGCTGTTCTTTGCCACGTTTGCTGTTTGGGCAGCAGCACTTCTTGTTAGACCAGAGGTACTGTTGCAATGTGTTTACCCCCTGCCTTTCCAGGTTAGTTCCCGTCTCCACATTCTTGTGGAATATGTCAATGCTGTTGCCCTCATGCTTACCTAATCCCCCCTCAGTGTCGCAGATTGTCTCGGTGCACTTCCATAGCTCCATTATTGTTTCCTGTTTGGGATTTGCTTACCTGTTTAAAAATAATCACATGCTTCTGGATATCCCACGTGACACTTACTAAAAAGTGCTTGATTCTTCTGAAAGCATGGAGCATCTCCTGTGCTGCTGGCTGGTGGTTTTCAGATGGAAGCACTGGAAGTCACCAGATTTTTTTTAATTTTTTTTTTCTTTTTTTTTAACATGTAGGCTGTAGGATTCAATTTGATACGATGGGCAGGTCTCACCAAGGATGCACAAAGTACACAACTGGGAATTTTCACTCCAAGTTCTTGCCTACACAGATCATCTACAAGCCATAAAATATACAGACGTTAACCCTACACTGCATCAGATGATACATTTTTAGTGGAGAGGGACTCTGTTGTTATTGTGAAAAGACCACCACCTTTTTTCAAGGAAGAATACAAACTTGGCTGGTGCATGGAGGGAAGAACAGGGTCATCAAGGGAACAGAAGACACATTACAGGTTGCTGAACAACTGGATGCGAAGCTGACATACCCTTTTAGGTGACCAACTGATAATGAGTTTCTTTTGATGGTTTAGCAAAGCAGAGCAGAGTGGAAGTATGATAATTCATATCAACTTATCACCCAGAGAATTTGAGATCTTTCAGAAAAGCACGTTTCTCATCTCCCGCTCTGCGGCTGACTGTGCCAGTAGGCTGTGTGTGACCACACAAACTTTTTTTGCCATAAAAAGCCCCTTATGCTGGTACTAGACTCTGAATATCTGTATAAAACTAACAAATATTTTGCGGGAAAAAACCAAGAAAAGCATTTTCAACAAAAGAAAACTACTGGCACAGGAACAAAAAAGTGTAAACCGCTATCTATTAATTTAGTTAATTCTATTTAAAGGCAACTTTAGGCTGAAGTTCTACAGAGGTTTTCCCATAGACTATCAGGGACAAGAGCCTGTATTAATTTTAGGAACGGATGTAAATTGCTTGCGAAAGGAGTCATGTGAAATGGTTCTCTGCAATACCAGGGATTTGACTTCAGTGACTCAGGGGATCCCTCTGGATCTGATGTATCTCTGTGCAGGCTGTAAGACTGCTGGCAACAGCCAAACACACAGTGACACTTCATTATTTTAGCAGTGGCTGCAGTCTATGAATGGTTCCATATTTTCTTGCCTGAGCCAGCAGTCTCCTCCTCTCATTACGAACCCACGCTTCTGTCCACCCTCCTTCCCAGTTCTGTTCCTCTGTTTCTGCTATCTTCATCTACTGGGCAGATCCCGTGGAAGAAACAGAGAAGGATCTTGTTTCTGTGTTGGCTTCTCTTTCCCACTTACCTTTATTACCAGAACAGGAAATGTTAACTTTATTTTACATATATTAACACCCCTGAGGAAGCTATTTGTATAGGTGAAGGACAGGATACGGAGTAAGCTGACAGATGACTTCTGGAATCAGCTCTGTGTATGTGCTTGGGGAACATGATGCTGACAGATGCAGGAACTGGAAGAGGAACATCAAAAGGCTGCCTACGTAAACACGTGCACCGATTCCTTCAAAAGGCTTTAATTGACACAAGCACCACACGAAAGTGGCTAAGGCAGGCACATATGCAGGTATCTGGGAGAAAAGCAGCAGAAGAGCAGAGGCATGCAAATGATGGATTGCACATGCACCGGGCAGGGGGCACCTTCCTTTCAGCTTGAGAGAAAAGCAACCTGAATTGTGGCTGGCTTGCTGTAACTGTAGACATGTCTGAAGCCAAGTTTTGTGGAAGATGAGCAAAGGTCAGCCTTAAATGATCTTCTCTTATTAATGCTTGTGAAAGGAACTTTGCTCAGCCCGAGTTCTCAGGTTTATGAAGCAGTGCAGTGCCAGTGTTGCCAAAACGAATCAGTGGAAGTATCTTGTTCGCACTGGTCACTGGTCATTCCACATGAAGGAAGGGAATTCACTCTTCTGGGTAGTATCAGTGTCCACAGGAGTGAAGAACCCCTGTCTCCAGGGCTGCTGCCCAGAACGCTCGGTCTGGGAGACACTTGCTGACTTGAGTATGAGAAAAGGGCAAGCAGTCATCGATTTCTGAGCTTACACCAGATTTAGCTGGCTTTTGTTGTGTGTGGCTGGTACTAGTTACCAGAGGATTTGTACTGTGTGTTGGAAGAAGAGCCAGCCCCAAAAGTTGTGATAGACAACAGACACAGAAAAGATCCATTCCAGACTGCATCTCAGCTGCCGAACAACTGGATGTGAAGCTGTCATATCCTTTTAGATGATCGACTGATAATGAGCTTCTTTTGATCCGCCTGGAACACGGAGAATTACCTTCAGTGCCTGCCTCTGACTGGCAGGGGGAGGCCTGAATGCAGAGTTTGTTTCCGATTCACTAGGAGTTCAAGGGAAGACTGTTTCCATTATTAGAACACAATTTTAGCAAGAAATTAGAACTTTAGTATTTAGCACACCGATTCCTTTCTTAGTTTTTGAGTTATTTTTCTGTTTACAATATTTTATTGTCGAGTAGACAATAACTACCATGCACCGTCTGGAGTGGTAAAACATATGCATAGGTCACAGTAGCTCCCCAAAACTCACGCTATTGAAAGACAAAGACTCTGCTGCAGTTAGCAGCAGGGAATTGCTTTTGATTTGGAACTAACATTCTGCTTATATACTGACTGGGAGGAGGGGACATGCACAACCAAGTTACTGGAAAATATATGTGGTCACTGGAACCACCTCAGAGATACCTGCCCCAGGACATAAAAAAGTAAAGGGGTAACTGCAATTAGAAGACATAAATAGCTGTTTGTTTGGGTTCCCCCCAGCAGTGAGATGCAAAGAGCAACGGTCAGCTCAGGAGCTTGGAAGGATTTTTTGGAAGATGGAACAAAGGCCTAGGTCCATTTGTTGGGTAGACCACAAAAATCTTTGCTGTTGATTTTGAGACCGGAATAAAGCCATATAAACTGCTTTTTAAAAATTCCATCTTTAAAAAATTCTCTGTATTGGCTCTGACCTGGGTTTGGAGAGTTTAACTGAGAGTTCTGGTGTTCTGGGATGTATTTTCATGTGTATGGAAGGCAAGGAGGGTGAACTTTGCCTCCTAGATTCATATGGTGAGTTCTTAAATGACTGCTGAGAGGCAAAACTGATTCATGCAGTCTTTGCTACCTGAAAGCACAGAGTCTGACTGGGGCCACATATCCAGGACAGAATAAGACTAACAAAGTAATTGTCCTTCTCTATCCCTTCTCTATCCTTCCCAAAGAAAGAACTCCACTGAAAGAACTTCCCAGAAAAAGAGCCCACCCACTGAAACTGGTGGGTCCATGCTGAGATGGAAACACTTCATGAGGAGAATGGACTGAAGTCAGAACTTGTGCTCCAACATGTTCAAGTTTCTAGCACGATTTAGGTCTAAAACATGGACCAATTTTCTGGATTTCTGAGCCTTAGACACAGAAACCAGAATCCGCATCCTCACCGTGCCTTGCACACGTTAAGCCTCCCAGCACTGATCCAGATAATAGCAAAGAGTCACCATCTGGCTGGATTTTACGGTTTGATGAAGTGCTCAGTTTTAAGGCAAGCACGTGTCTGGCACCTGGAGACCGCGGAGCCCTGATCCCAGTTCTGGCACAGTCTTTCTGTGGCCCTGGGCAAGTCACGTCCTCTTCAGAGGTGGGAATTCATCAAGTGCCCCATGGCCCTGCTGAAATGGCAATGGGCTGTAAAACAATCCTCAGCTCCAACGGGAGGAGAGGCCCGGCTGGAGGGGCCCCTCAGCAGCGTTCAGCCAGCTCCGTGCCACAGCTCCAGAGGTACCTGTGCTGGGACGTGGCTGAGGAGGGTCCTGGGGGACACCTGGGAGGGCTGCAAGCCCAAGTTTCAAGTCTCGTGCTCCATCACGTTAAGGCCATCCTTGTCCTCGGGAGCCTCAAGGCAGAGAAAATACAGACACATTTTCAGTCCCTCTAGTTTGGTTTTACAGCTGTGTGACGCCAGCTATTCTTGCCATCAGGCTTTACAGGTGTGGTCTGAGCAGGGCTTGTAAATCCATTTTCAGACACACAGCACTATTCATTAGACTGCCATTTGTTATCACTAACCAATGAAATATGCTTTTAATTATGATGTACTCCCATTCTGCTATAAACCACAGATATTTTTCTATTTACCATTACAAAACAAGAGAAAAGACAGTGATTTCTCATCATTGTGGGTCTGTTTTTCCTTAGTTTTCCTCCCCGTTTAAGCAACAAGTAAGGAGTCCAAAGAATTAAAAGCTCTCTTTGCTGCACACTGAAGCTTCTTTGTAACGAAGATATGGACACTGTAAACAAAAATAATTGTGCTTAGTGGGAGCTCTTTACTTTCGACATTCTAAAATTATTACATCGCAGTATGCCTATATTTCATAATATAACCTCTTTTTATGCCAAAATTGGCCAGTCTGGTTTCATTTTTCTTTATAGCTTGTTTTTCTAGTGTCTATGTTTGGATACATTTACCTTAAAGAAAAAAAAAAAGAGTAAAAAACCTAGTAAGGGTTACGTAAATGATTTGAAGTAAAGTTGTTTTCCTGAACCCTAAACAAATGACCTACCTTGCTCACAGTTTCAGAACAAGCCAAAAGCCCTGAATTTTCCTCTGCCCCGTGGCATCCTGCAGCCCAGCCCCAGCTCCATTCTGTTTCTCAAAACCAAATAGTAGGACTGGACATGTACAGTATTCAACAGGGTACACAGCTTCTAATCCTTTATCTGCAAAGCAAATGGCAACTTAGACACACTGGATGGAGTTAGGCATCTTTTCTATCAGCTGCACACACCTCTAGCTCATATCGGAAAGTGGACTGTATTTGGCATTTCAGCTGGGAATAACGCTGGTGACCCTCACGCTGAACAGCATTTCTAGAAAGCCTCTCCTGGACACTGTATACAGGGAGTGAAGAAGCTGCAAGGGAATGAAAGCTTTATGGTAGTTTTCCAGCCACGCACAGCTCCCTTACGCTGAAGCCTTCAGATTTTGCCAAGTGTTGCTCAGAACATCGTGTGTAATTCGGCAGCTAGACAGAGTCATGGCAGGGTTGATTTGGGCAAGTGTAGCTACGGCCGTACAGCCGCGAGCTGACATAAGACCTCTTTGTGAAGGCATTCATGGTATAAAAAGAGGGGGAGGGGAGACTGTCTGGGAAGATAATTCAAAGGGCTGCAAAGATGAGGCTCACCAGAGGAAAGTAGTGTGACAGCTCTGGGGCTCTGAGAACGTATTTTACCTCATCAGTCCACACAACATAATTTTTCCTGACTGCAGTAGGATTCCTTCCTTCAATTGCCACTTTGACCAACCATATTCTAGGAATCCATAGCGGTTTGCTCCGTTCCTGCTGCTGGTTTTGTAATGCTTATTCTATTGCCAAGAGATTACTTGCAGGTGTCCATTATGAGGGAACTTAAGCAGACTCTTAGAGAGAGGCAAAACTTAAAAAATCAGAGTTTCAACCCAAATTTGCACTCAAATAAGCCTCCTGTGTGTGTACAGGCTTGCATTAGGCAGCAATGATATGTAAATGGAACTGATATAGGTATCACCAGATTAGTTGATAGTGGGTGACCCCCATTTACTGCCAGGCATTTCTATGTTCTACTGGATGCATCATTCTTAAGGTTGCCCCTTTCTTCCTAAACTTTAGCTGTTACAGAGGATTTCCTTCAGCTTCACATAACCATTCATTCCCATGCTTTCACCAGCTTGAGGTAATCCAGCTGCAAGGTTCCCCCTCAAGTCCGCACACAAACCAGTTCTCTCAGTGGGGTTACTCATGAGCACACTCCTTTGCTCCTCCTCCATCTCTGCTGTATCCGATTAAATTTTCACAGGTGTAACTGCACACACTGCACAGTCTTTCACGTCCTGTAGCTCCAACCACCCAACCTGGGAGACCACTTAAGAGAGGACTAGCAAGCAAGAATCCTCAGTGAGGTTTCCCTGGTGCAGGCCAGCACGTAGCCTTAGAGGCTCACTCCCTCTGCTGGTGCTCCCGAGCCGCAGCTGGGCCATCTCAGGCACCAAAGCACAGGTTGTTCATTTGGTTGGGGCTTTTGGTTAACCTCTTCCTCCAGTTCGAAGCAGCCACTGTCTTATAACTCTTTGTAAATAACCTTGAGTTATTCAGATGCTGGTAGGGGTGCTTCAAGAGCTTTTCCAATCCAAATGTGCTGTGTTGACATCTGTGTTGTCATTAGTTCAATTGCAAATAAAAAGAAAAAAAAAAGAGAAGAAAAGTAGAATCTATTTCTTCAGACTTAATTTTTAAGCCTAAACACAAAACTACTAGTTCAAGCATTTTGGTGGAAGCTTAAAAAACAAACCTACTCAGGCTGATGCTCATCTGTGCTCCTTAAGCAGTCAAGAGAACAGCAGCAACATGACTGCATGAACAGTGTCAGGATCAACAGGATCGGCAGGATCAGCACGCACAGTTCAGCCATATGAGAGCCAAAGAGCAACTCAGGACTGTCAGATGATAGGCACTGCTCTGTATCCTCACTGATCCAGAGTGCTGCTTTGCACTGATGTACATGAGCATGCACAGACTTCATGTGGACTTCAGTGGGACTACTCCTTTGCTTAAAAAGTTAACAGCGTGTTTTGCTGAGTAAGAGCTCAAGTGAGTTTAGGGTATTAAGTGACTCTTAGTTCATCCACTGCTTCAGTTCTAGGCTTAGACCTCATGAAAAAAATTCAGCTGTTCCCTTTCTAAATCCTTTCAGGTCGTTCAAACCTGCTTCACTGTCAGTGAAGGATTTCTATTTCTTCGTTATGTTCGGTTTTCTTCTTAAAAAGTAGCTATACCCATACTTAACGAAGTTCTGCAGCCTTATGACAGCATACATCATTACTAGTGTTTGCAGCCTGTCTTTTTGGGGCTTTGAGCCAGTGTATTATCAAATCTACTACACTCAGTGCTGAAAGGGTATCTGTAAGCTGTATTATGCACTTGTTACGTATGCAGTCACCTCCTCCCTCGAACTTCATGGAAACTGAGTACATTTAGCTGAAAGCAGATTACCTGCACAGTCACACCACTGCTTGCACACAAATGCACCTGCACGTTGAAATTTCACTCAAAATGTCTGTTATCAAGTTCTTGAGAAAGCAGTTTAATTTCTCTAAGCTTGACACTATTTAGGAAAATTTCAACGCTTTAACAAAACATTTAAGGAATAGGAAAAGGGTTTAGACAGTATAAGGCTTTACCATCCTCACACAACCATGAACTTATTCGGCCAGTATTATTTAAAACATTTATTAGTCTTTCATATTACACTGGTCTGGAAAACACTTTTAACCTCTATGAACAAGATGCGTATTTGGCTCAGCTTGAGCCTTAGTCCAGCAAAGAACTTTTCAAAAGCAAGCATGGGATTGTCTGAAGTAATCCAAATGCTTTGCTGGATCATGGCCTTATTCCACAATTCCCACATGTTCTGTTCATGACTAATCAAGGCTTTTGGAACTGCTCCTAGTGTATTTTACTGATGGACTCTTCCATGTCAATTTAAAAATGGGGAGGATATGTAAGAAAGATTTCTTACTTTCTTGCACTTGCCTTCTACCCACTCAGGTTTTAGAGTTATTCCCCTTCACCAGAAAACCTCCCAGTTGTATATGCTGGATTTCAATTCTTAAGGTACGTTTTTCCATCTTTCTTGTCTTGTTCATTCATTGTACTTAGCTAGTTTTAGCCTAGGAATGATGTTCATTGACTGCAGTTCTTGGAATAAGAGTTTGCAGGCATAAGGTATGCGCAGGGAAGACACGTGACACGATGATTTGCAGTAGTGGCACCTAGGGAAACAAATAAAAAGAAAGTCAGAGTTGGTCCATAAATGAATTTCTGCAGGAAACAATTGCCATTAGCTACTGGTTTCTTTGTCCACCTGCATTCAAGCAGTGGCCTCAGTCCTAGAAAGTGAAAAGTGCAAGCGACACATTTTAGCACTTAAGTAAGTCATAACTTTAAGCCCTTAAATAATCTGACTACCGTCAACAGGAGCCTAATGTTAAACTTGCACTTTTCTTGGAGGACAATCACAATGCTCAGGAGCTGAGCAGGACTGACTTCTATTTCTTCACCACTCACATAACTGTCAACACAAATTCAGCACTGCTAAATGATAGAAAGGAGGTGAACCAAGCTAAGTGTTTCTGAAAAAATAATTAATGGTCTGGTTTCTGTCTTATATATAGGTCACAAAAAGAAGACACAGGAAAAAAGAACATTCTTTATATGCAATTTCACCCTATAATTATCTCAAATAATTCCGCTTTCCAGAAAAGAGGCACCTCTCATCGTACATCTGTGTGAATAGCCACAGCTTTAGTCAAGCTAGAAAAACAGTAAAACTGCTTTAACACATATTCTTTGTGCTCCTTGCTCAAATAAATTCTGGAGGAAAGGGATTTTCTGTCATATAAACTTGACTACATTAGGAATATATAGGCTAGTCACTCAGCCATCTTTCCAGTATCAGGACTCAAATTCAGTGGCAGAAGAAACTGTTTAAATTATTTATTTTCTTACTTTGTGAATATGCAAAAGAAATTAAATATATTTCTTACAAATATAATTTTCCAACCTCCCTAGTTCTTCTTTCTTCTATATATTCCATCTCCTGGTTTTGGAGAGTTGCGAAACCCAAAGAGCTGGTTATTTTCCAAGAAAATTGTGGCTGCCTTGACTTTCACGTTTTTTTTTTTCTTTTTCTTTAAACCAAGAAAACTTTTAACCAATGGTACAGAAGTCTAAATTACATTTCTGCACTTTGTGATGAGGAATTTAGCTTTATTTATTCCCAGTAATTGCTTTAGCTTTGTCTAAATCCGACTACAGGCAGCAAGAAGGTAATAGACTGAATTCGGTGTTTCCCTGGAACATGCTCTCTGCTGTAGACTCTGTTAGGCACGGGAAATGTTAGCATGCCTTTAAAACAGAATAGACCTCAACTGCAGGTTTATTGTTGGACTATTGTCCCACTCCATATTTATTGGGATAGGTACATTTTTTTTGATGGGAGGAAGTGCCCTAAACAAGAGCTGTCCTCCGATGACAAGAAGCAAGCAGTTGTTCTCAATAGGAACAGCCTTGCAAGCTTTGGAAGCCTGATGAGGTACAACTCTTCTGCTATGAGGAGATGTCTGGCATCTGATTACGGACTGAGGAGCAGAGACTATTCACTATACACCATTCTGGGCCTGCTTTGTACTTTGATGGGGACCACCCAGAAAGGTTAAGGTGCAGTAAGCACAAAACTCTGTCAAACAGAGATCACAGAAACAAGTACTTGAAAGACCATTCAATACTAGAATTGATACTAAACTGGTTAGGAAAAGGCAACTGTATCAAGGCTGAATCTGAACCAGGAACAACATTTTTCTTCATGTATATATTAAAATGCTCACAGTCAGAGTAACTCCTTAACACAAAAAAGGACCAAGTTCTGCTCATTGCACTCAGTGGAGTTCTGCCCCTGAACATCTGTACAACAGCAAAGTTGGAAAATTTGCATAAAACCTGTACATCATAGTAAGTTTCAACTGCAATTTTTACAGGGACGAATTCTGTCACTGCCTCAACAGCTTCCTTCCTCTGCAAAAATACCAGTTCAGACCCCAACACTGATCTGCCGTTATCTTGCAGAAAACCATACCCAGCAGCTAGTCCTTGTCTGACAGGAAGGGCTCATCTTCCTTAAGATGAGTGTCCTTAATGCTAGCCACCAAACAATGTTTCTAAAAGGTTTCTTGCAGCAATGCCTTATAAATGCCAGAGTCACTGAAAAGGCCCGTTTGGAAGTTTCTCTTAATGACCTGGTCTCTACTGTGATGCTCATTACAGGGCCACTTGCTTCAGCTACTGGTAGACACAGCACATAATTTAGCAGAAACTTCCTCTTATTGATTACTCTCACACATCAGACAGCTTTTCACAGAATCAGATTGCAATAATGTCTGGCTCTGTCTGAGACAGTAGTTTCTTTCACAGTTATTTAAGAAGTTACTAAGCTTTGCTACAAACTTCAAAAAATAAAATGTATTTACAACACCTTCAAAATAAAATGTAATATTACTCTGAAGTTCAAATTCCTAATTTTCTTCAAGGCACCCTCACTTCCTGTGGACTCTGAAAATCTTCAAGGACTGCTCTGACAGTCAAGGCCTTATTACAAAAATAATTGAGCTACATCTGCAGGTGAGGTGTTTTTTTTAAGGCAATACTTTTACACTGTAAGTAGCTGGCTGTTTGACTTATGGCATGTCCATCCTTTCACACAATTTCCTTCAACTGTTATTTGCATTGCAGTAGCTTTAAGAGACGTGGATCAGAAAAAGGCTTCAGTTCTTACATACAGTGAACAAACACTCAAGCAAAACAGGACTCTCAAAAAGAGTTATCGCATAAGAGCCAGCAGGGCCACGCCCAAGAAAAATCACCAACCACAACAGGATGCACAGTCATTTCACCTCTGGATTACACATGTGTTTACCTACCTGTGTCTGAACTTCTGCTCCACAAGGAGCAGAACTGCTGCTGATAGCAGACAAATGTGGTGCTTGGTTTCTGGCCAGAAGACATATGCTTAGAAGAACAGGCTGACCAAGGGCAGAAACAGTGGCTGTCACTTTTACACACCTACAAACTGAGAACACACTTTCCTACTTCATTATATCATGGAAAAATCACTCTTGAAGCACTAAAGTGAATACAGTCCAATTTCCTGCCTCTCCCAATAGATTGATATTGATATCCAAGATGTGGCAAGTTTCCACCAGTGTTTTTTTGAGGTGTTTAGAAATGAATCTTTCTCCTGCTCTTTCAAACCCTCCATCTTTCCCCACCCTAAATATTAGAGTAACTTGTACCTTGAACTCACACCATTTATTTTTTCCTCCCTTAGTCATGGGACTCCAGGTCACCTGTTTTCACAAAGCTCGCAAGAACGTTGTATCTCAAATTCCTATCAGTCTCATAAGTCTGTTTTTCTGCCTGGCTAAAACAAAACCAAGCTAAAGCAAAATGTTTCCCTCACCTCTAAAGAACATAACCAGAAGTTTGCCTATCTTCTAATAATAGTGGTGTATTTTCAGCATGCTACAGGGCAACTTTAAATCTAGCATCTCAAAACTCCTGAAGAGAAAGAAAAGATGGCTAAAGCAAAGCCCATAGTGTTACAAATGGTGAGCTCCACACAGCTTTGACGTCCAGTTTTATGCTCCCCTTACATGAAAAAAGTTTGATTGTTGGAGACAAACTCAGTACTGGTTTAGGTCTCAGATTAAGACACCAAAACCATTAGCCAGTCTAGAGAGAAGCTGCTTAGGGACAATGCAAGTGGGCAAAGCCATCTGAATTTTTAAGCAGCTGCTTGTCTCTCAAGTTCCAACATGGGACTGGTGCACTTGTCTGATGCTTCAAAGAGGAACCCCTTGTTTTACAAGACTACAAAGCAAAAGGCATTTGGGAGGAGCATGACATATGCATGGCATGATGAACTCCACAGGTAGAGAACAGGAAAGCAGGGGATGTTGTAATTGGGTGCTTTGATTACACAGATTATCTAATTGGGTGTTTGATAATCCCTTGCAAGGGTAGGATGGAAGTCAGCAGATAGACTGAAAAGAACCTTTCCCACAAGCACAGTTGGGTCCATGGCTGTGGATGAGAATACCTGTGCTCCCACAACAGGTGAGATCCCTGGTCCATTGACTACACACTCAATTTAGTACTAACTTTAATCAGACCACAACAAAGAACACTCCCCTATAACCAATCTTCGAAATACCAATTTAGAACACTGACACTCTTCTGATTAAGATGCATGGGACTGTTAATCGGTGTCTGAGCACTTGAAAACTGAGCAGCACTATAACCAAGGAGAAAGTTCTGTTGCACAGAGGCATATTTACTGTGTAGCACTTGACAACTTACCAGCCAGAGTACCCCAGCAAGCCACACTGTCCACAAACATCCACTTCAAAGGCATCACTTGAAATCATCAGTCTCTCTAATAGAAGCATGCTGGCTCCATAACCTATCAAACAATCCCGTTCCATCTCTCCAAGACGTAAACCACCATCACGGGATCGACCTTCAGTGGGTTGCCTTTGAAATAAATATTCAAAAAAACGTAGTAAGTATTCCAGAACATACGTTCTATCACTCTAGGAATGCCTGTCTTCAAACTGCAGGAACAGCACAAGATCAATGGACAACTGCAGTCTACAAACCAGAGCTACTGATCTCACAACTGTGTTGCTCCTGCACTAGCAAAATCATTTAGTTTAGTTCTGTGAATGGCAACTGCAGCATCAGGCCACAACTCTTTACCTCACAGAAGGTAGCTGAGCCAATGAGAACAAAAAGAGATAGAACAGTAGCCAAGACAATTTGGACACAGATTTGGCATTATTTTTTGATGAGATGTTCATTACAGTTCGTAGCTAAATAATGAGTCAATATTCACCAGCTAATAAATCAGTCATCAACCTAATGTTTCAGCTGAACTACAGCTACATTTAAATTCTTAAAATAAAAATGTTTTTGATCTGGGAGAGAATACCAAAATAAATCAGCAAACAACTAGTACACGTATTGCTAACTCATTGTTGAAATCCTACTCTTTTTATTTTTTAAGTAACATTTATCTAGTGTGTTTTTCTTTTTTTGTTTTTTTTTTTTTTTTTTTTTTTTTTTTTTTTTTTTTTTTTTTTTTTTTTTTTTTTTTTTTTTTTTTTTTTTTTTTTTTTTTTTTTTTTTTTTTTTTTTTTTTTTTTTTTAAGTACGATGGCTAATAGACTGATTTTTGTACTGTATAGGTTTCTGGTTTTCTAGTTCCACAACACAAGTCAAACTCTTATTTACTGTTTGGGAAGATTCCCTGTCCTTATGGTGCTACAGGAAAGTTTTAACAAAGCGATGTACGTACACACTAAGAATGCTGAGGTTAAAAAGGTGAGGTACAAATATTATTTAATATTAAGACTGCTTAAGCCATTTTTTTTGTTGGACACAGTCAAAACCTTTAATGTCTTGTTTGTCATACTGCAATTTTTTACAGTATCAGTTCTACTCTCATGTACTAGCACGATGTTGTAATACTTAAGTTGTAAATATTAGAGCAAACTGTGAGGCAAAACCAATCCTAAATTCCTGAAGCACTATTATATTAAATACATTCATTATATATTTATTAATATTTCAATCTCAGTATATTCCCTGAAACATAACAGGAAGGAGAAGAAATTTAAAAAATGTTACTGAGGCTTAACTGCTCAGTGAAACCTCCTGTTTCCGGGCTGTTCCTGATGCCTGTAGCACTGTACTCCACCTAGAATATTCAGTGACAGATCTGGCCTATAACTTTTGGTGTATATTTTGTTTATATTATTTCAAACAACTGAATTTTTAAAGACTTTAAAAAAAAAGGCTTTGCCAACTTACTGCAACTCAGAGAAAAGGCTTTATAAAAGTTTTCAACATCTGTAACAAGTAAAAAATATATCTAATTATCTGACAAAAATATCTTCTAAAAATATAAGTTGTATTTGTTTTTAGGGAGAAGTAGTTTCTCTTACTTTGACCACACTGAAACTTTAGAATTAATCTGCTTGTAATTCAAATCATCCTTTTCATTCATGCAACCTGGTGTTTTTCCACTGTTGGGAGAATGGATAGAAGTTGTTTACATCCTGATTAAACTCCTCAGGGCCCCCTCCCCAGAGGATGGCACCATCACTGTTCAGATGTGTTTTAAAGGACTAACCCTGTGCTGAATGCAGTTTCTCTACTGAAGTTCCAAGAGGCAGATTATAAATGCAGCTTGGACCTCCAATGATACAGGTATTTGCTGCAGTGCTAGAAGTGCCCGACTTCTTTTTACAAACAGATTTTTATAATATTATTTAATGCATAAGCCTACTTTAAGAAGTTTCACCAGATGCTGTTCCACAGCATAAAATGGCAAAATAGCTTTATAAACGTGAGCCCAAATAAAGGCTCAATCCAACTATGGGAGGATAAAATCTCTTGAAAAATTATGGTGTCTAAACTCCATGGGTTGATATGGCATGGGTTTTCCAACAGATACAGGATGAAGATTTTCTAAGGCTGATAAAATCCCATTCAAAAAACACAAAAAAGCCCCCCCCCCCAAAAAAATCCAACTTGAACCTTAAGCTTTTTTATGTTTCACTCCCACAGTCAGTATGACCTCACTGAAAGAAAACAAAACAAAAACCTCCCTACCTAAAAATTAGTTTTCTAAAGTACCAAAAATTTCAATATTGAGACTCGGCCTTTGAAAGAAGTTTATCTTCTGCTTCCTAAGTCTATCAGATGCTTCTTCCAGCTCACATGACTTCGAAAATTCCTCACAACCAAAAGTTGTTTATTATGTTAAAACAACATTTATAAAGAATCTGAGCTTCCCCTCTCCCTCTGTACACACGTACACTGCAGCTGTTGCCCTGGGCAACTAACTTCTTTCCTTACTCTAAATATAACATCAGAAAACAAAGCAGACTCTTGAAAATAAGATTGGGAATATCATTAAAAAGAGATATTTTTAATATTCAGAAAAAAAGGTAAGTTCTTAAAATCCTTAAATGCTAAATAAAACACAGTGATTCTTTAAATAAAAAATGTGATCTTCATTCTATTTAACTACTGCCTTTAGAAAAAAGCATAAAACAATTAACTTCAGTGTTTTTAAGCACATTAAGGATTTATTGGCACTAATTCTGCATTTTCTGCAAGAACAGTGGGTTCAGCTTAATGGTCTTCTTCCTTGTTTCATTGGACAGTGGGGAAAAATAAGTCTACCCTCATGAACAAAAGTAGGCCTTGTAGGTCTCAGCAGATCTCCCTTGTGGCTGTTAGGGAAAACCAGTGGCTAATTCAAAACAGAGTAGTTGGCTGAAACACTGATGTCCAAGAAGTGAAGTATTACCTAAAAAACACTTCCTGAAGCAAGAGGGAGTACTGTCCTCTCCCAGCCCCAGAGCACACAGAGGAGCCCTGATCAGTGTCATCGCATCGCTCCCCTGCAGCAGAACAGGAACTGGCTCTGACAATGTCCATCAGAACAACCACGCATGGAGAAAGCTTATATTGCTCTCTTGTAAGAAAAGCTAAAAACAGTTTATCTATCAAAAAGATTTAGCAGGACTGGGTATCTGGGCAACACCATATACAGAACTATGTTATAAATTAGTTGTCAACTACTCATGTCACTGAAATTAAGTATTGCAGTTTATTTAACAAGTACCAATTCAGGGGCAACATCTTGGTGGGTTTTGACTGTGTTGACAAAAAGTGCTGCTTTGCAATTCTACAAAGTCTTGTTTTAATCAGAACAATAGCTAGAATCAGTGATGTTCAAGAAGCTGAAGTCTTCTGCCTTATTTGAGATGGAAATATAGCTTTGCTCTGTCAGTTAAGGTACATTTGATATATAATAAAATGCATTTTAAGACAGTGACAGCCAAATTCCACATTGGAAGCTGTTACAGGATTACTTTTAAAATCAAAAAAGAATGTTAGATGAGATCTACTCTCCAGGAAGTGCACTGGATGATAAAACAATAGTGAGTATGAAAGCTGGCAAAGCAGACTTTTTTCTGCAGAGGCAACACCAATAACAAATGTTTAATTAGTTGAGGAGAAAAACGAAAATTCCTAAAAGAGTAGTCAAGAGGCAGTATAGAGTGAGCATCCACTAGCTTTCCTGAAAGTCAGACAGAGAGCCGTAGTTACACAGTTATGATGTTACTGACTGGAACAAAGACTTCACAGAAAGTAAGGGGTGGGGGAAATAACACCCCTTCATCTTTACATATAAACATCATGTTGACTTGGAATTTAGGTTTCATTTAAATTCAGTATCTCTAAACACCTGAGAAGTTGGGGAAACGGTACAAAAGCAGATCAAGGGATTTGGGTAAGCCAGGAGTTCCAGTGAACCCTGTGCACTGTTAGCTAAGACAGAGAGTTCTAATTTTCATGTGAAGCACCAGTAAGATGCCTAACACACTGAAGAAGAGATAATGGGGTAGAGAGCCTATTATTTGGGAATATCATTTATGTTCATATAAGTAAGCAGCTGTGGTAGGAAATAATGTTTGTCCTACAC
Organism: Empidonax traillii; assembly: GCF_003031625.1. Classification (NCBI taxonomy): domain Eukaryota; kingdom Metazoa; phylum Chordata; class Aves; order Passeriformes; family Tyrannidae; genus Empidonax; species Empidonax traillii. The sequence continues at coordinate 337,708 of NW_020955384.1, read as the reverse complement.
TTGCTTTTCTCGATGTGGTTGGTGGAAAAGTTCAGAAAAGAATTATGAAAACTTGTCATGATTTCTCTCCCTGGTATTTACTCTTGCTTTGTCTGTCTGCACAATAAGTTAGCAAGTCTGTCCTCTTCATGGGCGCAGTTTTGGATCACACATTCTCGACATTCAGAACAACCTCCTGTCACAGTCTACTATTATAGTTTTTAGTCTGCAACAGTGTAATAACAGGTCATAGTATTTTGTGTCAAGTATGAGAAGGTAAACAAACTTTGTTTTATATGCATCAGTCAGCTGGGCACACTTCTGAACATATACACAAGAATTTTGTGCTCAGCCTGTAACAATACCTGGTGAGCACTGCTCTGGGTCCTCGAGCTCTTGCGTGCATTTTATCCAACACCATGTGCTTTAGTTTCTGGTAATACACAGGACCAAAATATATATATGCTTCCAAAGGTTCCCTGAAAGAATAAAAACCAAAAGAAACACAATATTCACAGTTATCACATGCCAATGTAAGAGAGACAAGAGCGTCGTGCACAGGTGAAATTCGAAACGATTTGGAAATCACGAGTCCTACAAAAATGCGTTTGGGTTTTTTGGGCAATCAGTCTGAACCCTGCCCCCCAAGGAACCCTTCTGAATGCTTCCAACACCATATGTTGCTGTATCCTCTCCAGAGAGGAACAAGCTCCTGAACTCTGGTAAGCCCCTCCTCTCACTGTACAAGAGTGTTTCAACAGTGTCATCAGTAACCAACAAGGGCTGTAAGACCCTGAAGAATGACTTAGGGTATTTCTATTTACACTCTTTCACAAAGGTAAGCATACATGTAAACAAATATAAGCAGCATAAATGCTCAAAACACCCTTTTTGTAGGAGCACTTCGAGAAATCTGCATTTGCAAGAACAGCTTAGCACTGGCACACTATGAGCCAGTTGTCACATCCACTCACATCCACTAACTCTCCCTGCACTCCACTCCTTGCACAGCCCAAGACCCAGAGGGGAGAAAGCTCTCCTGGAGTGGCTGTGCATGAGCACAGCTGCCCCTGCAGCCCTGCTCAGCATCCACAGGACAAAAAACGCTGCCCTGCCTGGCACTGGGGGCTCAGATGAGCTGAGTAAAGGGCTCCTGAGGACTGTGTTTAGGCACTTGCATCAGCTTGGGAACATCTGTAAGCAATACAGAGGGTGTTACTCCATTCTATGAACTGGAGTAATGGTTAAAGATTTCTGTGTTAAAAACATTCCCAACTGTAAGAACTGTGTAAGCGCCTAAAGATCAGAAAGTAACAGTGAAAAGCACTCAGTCATTTCCCAGCTACCACATTCAGCCCAACTACCACCTTCAGCACTAGGAATGACCAGATTTAACACAGACAGCCTCAGCATGGCCACTGGTTCATGTAAAAAAAAAGAAATAAATGTCTGTGCAATTTAAAAACAAGCAGAAGACAACAGCATTGCATGTCCCTTTCAGAGTCATTACTGACACTAGGCAGCGTTATGCCAAAAGCTGATTATTGAAGAAAATAATGAAAGCTGATTAGACATTTGAAATTTGCAAGCTTTCACATGGTTATGAAATCTGCCTTCAAATTTCATAACAAACAGATTAAGCCTGTGAAATTCGAAAAAAATAACAGCATCCTTAAGCAAAGTCTCTACAAAGTTGAAGTTTTGGGACAGGGGATTTTTAGAGCTAAATGATTTTATTCTCCCTAGGAAACATGATTAGTCAGATTTTTTTAAAAGCTACCATGCTACATCAATAGCAAGTGTTTCAACATCAGAATATTTAATATATAATTTATGGAATATGGAGTGAATAAGGAAAACAAAATCATATCTCTGAAACAAAAAGAGAAGCAACATATGGAATAACTTGGTAGGAAAGGCAATTAAAATAAAAAGTATATAAAAAAAACTTACAAAAGAGACCTGAACTCCTTCCTTGAGAAAATGGGGACTGGAAGGATAATAAAAATAGCAGGAAGGTAGGATTAAGATACATTTTGGAGGGGCAGGCATGTGAAGCCATATGGCCTTTTCCTGTTCCTAAACTATCTTATGTTCTTTGAACTCTGTTCTCAGAAACCGGTCTGATCAACACAGCAGGAAGTTTCCAGACTAGAGTATTATGCCAGACTGAAACATTGTATAATTGAAAGAAGAAAAAAAAAAAGGAAAAAAAAAAGCGTGCACACAGAATATTCCCAAGGAACAGATGCTTCCCTCCAAATCTATATTTACAGTATTATTAAAGTCAACATGAAAATTCTTATCTCATTCTGAGCATATAAGACTTTCTGCCAACAGTAACTTGAAATTTCTTACAATCTGTCAGAAAGAAAACCTTGATTTTAGCTTTTTTGTCAGGCAATAAAAGCTGGGAAATTTTCATATGTACCACAAGGGCCATTCCCATCATGCAACATACACACTAGTAATTCTTAAAATGTAGAACCACAAAATACTTCTAAGAAAAAATAAACTCCTGCCATTCTTCATCCCCTTTTCTCCATCTCACAGAGCACTTTGCAAATAAGAGAAAGATCCTGCTCTGAGACATAAGAAGATTTTTCAGATGTGTCCCAACAGGATTTCCCACCTCTCCTGAAAAATCTAAATCTATACAGCAGATTCTTACCCAGTGATACCAGATGTTACGTAGTCCTTCCCTAGGTAGTTATAACCATGGCGAATAAGATCTTCACACACATCCTTAACTTTACTGCCGCCAAAAGCTGTTCCATAGTGAAATCTGCCATCGAGGACCCCAGCCTTTCCAGCTAGGAGTTCAATTAACTTTCCTACCTGTGCGAAGAAAAGCAGAGTTAACAGCCTGGTCATTAGTATGGGCACAGTGCTGGACAGGTCACAGCATGAGTTTGTCAGGCAAAGTGACTGACATGGCAGCCTGGGTTACTGCATGCAACAAGAGGAGTGGAAGAAACCCAAGAACAGGGAAGAACCTGTGTGAAGGGGGAAAACTGGACTCATGGTAGGGTCTGGGAACACCTCTTAAGGTCCAGAGTCAGGCAGTTCCACTTTTTTCAGTTGTCTGGGAAAGGGGCATCCTCCAGCATGGTTGTCTGCTGTAGGAAACAGCCTCAGAGACTGACACGCTGCAGTGCAGCAGGGGGAACAGAAGGGAAGATGCTAACAAGGGAATAAAGATCAGAGGCTGTACCAAGTAATCAGTGAGATCCCATATAAAGGCCAGGTGGTGAGGTATTTAGTGTGAACCCCGCAGCAGAGGTGCAAGACTTGCATCAGTTCCAAGAAGGCAGATATAACGTAAGAAGTCTAGATATACAGATATATAGGTCTAGGACTGTAATCGAAACTCCTCTCCAACCTTCACCTCGCAGTCAGCCCCAGCCAACTTAGTGGGCACTGGCAATAGGGAAGGAGGTGGGAGAGCAGGAAATTTTCAAACAAAAAGGGTGCAAGTGAAGTATTCAAGTGCATTCCTCTTAGCTTGATACAGAACAAAATGAGAATGATGCACAAACAGCCTGCATCCCTGCTCCTTTTACAGTCAGATGTTTCAAAACACGTGAAAACAGAGGGCTGAACGCTTATGGGAGAGCGAGCGTGCGGCATGATGACTGGAGAATACTGTCAGTGAAATCATGCTTTGAGCTTTTTTGTCTCTTCTGGCTAACCTCCTTCTCTTTCCCTATTGGGCAACACTGTCTCTTTAATTGTAACATAACCACTGACCGTCATACGCGATGGGAAGCCATGAGGGTTCATTATGATATCTGGACAGATTCCTGTATCACAAAATGGCATGTCTTCCTGAGGAACAATCAGTCCACACACCCCTGCAGAAGAGAAAACATTTCAATTCACAAAACAGCAAACCACCAGCAGGGCTGACGCTCATCACCAGATTTTCTTTAGTGTTTTCCTCCTCCTCTCTTTCTCATGGATCACTCTTTACCCAGATTCATTACCATGACCAGTGCTCCCAACCTGCAGACTAGAAGAGAGCCCTTGTGACAGGACTTGCAAAATTAGCATGCCCTTACATAATGCTCTCAGTGATTTGTGAGTTGGCAAATTAGGGAAGAAAGCTTTAGGTCCAGTTTTCAGAGGCAATCAGAAACTTCTGTCCAGTCAGACTGGAACATCTAAAGCTGATGCTATAATTTCCTGGGAAGAAAGTTAAGAAAGATGGCCTCTTACAATATGTCTTTAGACATACAAAATTATTATTGATTTGAAATTTGTTTATCAGATGTATCTTTGCTAAATACTGTCAATAAAAACACATCAGGTTGGGACTTTGACAAAGACTGAGAGGAGATAAGCAGAGGCAAATACATTAAAAACCCCAACAAACATTTTTTCAGGTAGCATTCATTTGCTGAGCGCAGATTGCTTTTGAGAATTACAAAGTACAATCCACTCTGCAGACTGTTTTGATTTTGTCAGTTCATGAACACAAACTGCTCCTTTAAAAGTTTTGGAAGCTTTTTTCAGTCTCTATCAGTCTTGGGTGTAAAACCAACACTGGAAAGAGCAAAGAGAAACATGAAAACTCATTTAAAATGGCCTATCACACATCCCAAGATTTTCCTACCAACCCTTACAACTGTTTCTACAGCAAATTCTACAGATCAGCATACTGCAGCTATAAATGATCAAGAGATTTGACATTCAAATTCAGGTGCTAAAATGCAGCTGCTTAAGCCCATACTCCTTTGAACCAAAGCTACTGTTTCAGCTGGACAATTTCTTCCAGAAGCCCTTAGAGCAGAAAAAGTCTGCAAGCTATTTGAGATCAGCCTGCTGCAACTGTGCCAGAGCACGCTTTGGGAACAGTCCTGGAGTGGAGGGGGTTCCTGGAAGACTGAGGGTACTGGTTACATCCCTAAAAAGGCATCCCCCGACCAGCCAGTTCACAGGGGGATATTGGCGTCTGCTCAGGAGGGAGCTCCTCTTCCACTGTCCAAGCAAGACAGGGATAGGTGTATGGGACAGTAGTTAATAGAATGAGAATGGTTAAGTGTGGGGGAAGGGAGCAGAAAAAAAAGGATTGGAGAGTCTGGGGCAAAGGGGGGGGGTGTGTGCTGTTGTATTTAGTTTTAAACCTATTGAAACTAATTTTCATTGTTCTACTGTGATAAATCAATAACATCCTTCCAGCCCTCCCTTGCCAAGCAGCAATCATTTGCTGAAAATGGAAAAAAAAAAAAAAAAAGCCAACCAACTCAAAACAACCCGCTATCTCTTGTGTGCACAGCTTTTTGTTTTGTCCTAAAATTTTATACATAAATACTTTCTTGTATATGTATTATGGCGCATACATTTTGCCTTATTTGCATTTACTTCTAAGAAAGCATTAGGTTGCATCTGGACTTCACGGCACCTGTAAGCCAAAAATTAAATCTTAGCTAACTTAAAATTACTTGAGGCTCTGAAAACCTTTTATATGCCAAGCTGGTTCCCATAGCAGACAGCCACTGTGTTGTTTGTTTTGTGTGAAAGTGAATGATAAAAGATCCATGAAATCGACACAGAAAGGCAGAACAGCAGAAAGAACTGAGGGCTCTCCATCATAGCGGCTTCTACCCTCCGCTGACTTGTGTAACAATAGGACCTACACACCCAACTGCAGATCTAACACAGCTGTGCATTTCATTAGATGAAGAGCACTAGTGACACAAGTAAATAATTAACTTATTCTGGTCCGCTGACTGTGGTTATGAGACCAGTCATAGCTGACAGATTTTAATACAAGTTAACACAAAGACAGCATAATGAGCTTAGAAGTTAAAAACAAAATATTTAGACAGAATCCAGCAATGTGAAGCTCACTAGGCCATTTATAAAGTTTCTATTTTACAGGAGGGGGGGGAAAGAAGAAAGAAAAAAGGGAAAGTTAAAAAGCCTCAATTCTAAGCTTCTGTATTTTAAGAAGTCACTGAGTTTATAACAGATCTATAGCATGTGTATTTAGAGGACAGAGAGAAGCTTCTTCCTTCCCTGTGTTTCAAGAAAGTTCACTCTTACTCAAAAATCCTGTTAAAAAAGCTGAAAGGTACTTTCCCTATGTACAGTGCTACTTGTAGAAGCAAGTAACTTAATTTCAAAATGTAAACATGATTTTATTTTGCAATTGCTTGCCTTCAGAAGCTCTTTGAGAGACTAATGCTTGCAGGTCTGCACTTCAAGCTCCTGAATTTGCTACTCTTTTTCATGCCTGATCACTGAGCCGGGTTTGCAGCAGGGGAGTACCAGGGAAGCCAACAGCTGCAAAAAAAGCAATCAAGTGAATTAATCCACATAAGTGGAATTATCACTTGCAACTGGCTAATAAAACACTAAAGAGAAAAGAAGGGGCTGGATTTAAGACAGCCTAAAGTTCCAAATATTGCCCTGTCCAAGTATGAATTGTGTTTCACAACTGAGCTGCCCAAGTACTCCCCATACAACATTCATAAACAGGGCACACAAGAACTAATGGGCAATTTTGCTCTGTGGCTTTACTACAGGCTAATATTTCTTAACTGTTACTGATTTAGACATCACATGAAAACTGATCCCCAGCATTCACAGACAACATACAAAACAATTTGGTTTAGTTTACTTCCCTTCCTCTCACAGTTTTTATACGCTGCATCTGAAATCGAGCGATACAATTCAAGACTAAATGCTATACTGCAGTGGGCCTGAATTGGCTCTCATCTGTACATTCTGGAGTCTCATCTAGTACAAGAATCAAACATTAACAACCAGAAAAGGCTGCAGACAAAGCAAATAACAAAATTTTTTTTAATGTGGATTAACTAGAAGGTTATATGTTTGAGCAAGAAAGCGTCTCGCAGCTTGCAACATCTCATTTCTTTCCAATTGAAAACCAAATTAAATTCTAGAAAAAAACCTTTATAAATCAATTTCATAATGTCATCTTAAGAGGGAAAATCAGTGAAAATGCTACGAAACTTTCATGATATCAAAAAGAAAAAAAAATGCATTAATAAGCATGGCAGCTTAATGCAAGGGTAACAGTTTAAATGAGAATAAACCTCAGTAAGACATCTACAGTGGTTTAACATGCAAGTATAAAACAGCCATTGGCAGTGTTTTTCAGTGCTATTGTACGCCAGCCAGTAAACGACAGCCCCCTGACTATGCTCGATGGCCCCCAGCTCCACACACGTTATCAGCATCAATGCCGACAGCATCTCCAACCCATGTACCTCCACAAGGCCCTGACAGACCATAAAGATCCCCTCATCCCTGTACTTTTGTCCTCTAATAGTTTCTTTTCTTAATCAGCAGAAACTTGGGTTTCCAGGATTGCTACCTTTCATGTGGTTGGTTTTACAGTTTGCTGACAACCACGAACATACCCAGACTTGTAAAACCCCAGTTTAGCAGAGGGGGAAGGGGGGCGGCTGGAAGGGGGCAGGGAGAAAACAAAACAGTATGGGAAAGTTTTTCACCGGGCTATTGATAAGATGCCTTCTATACCCACACATGCCAAATGAAAAAAAAAAATCACCAAATAAGTCAAAACAACCTAATATAGAAAACTAATTACTACCAGCAGGAGGGACATTAGAGAGCAAAGGAGACTCAGTGAATAGAAGCAGCAGTAATACCGGTTTCTATCAGCAAGATAAAAAGAAGCACATTACTAAATGTGCTTGTTTACTTATTCTAATGATATGGTGTTAAAAGAACTAAAACTATCTTGAAAGGCATCCATTTTAGGTTTACCAGATTTGCCAGAATTTGGGAATACTCTTGAGAAATAAGACTATGTCACATAATTAAGCGAAGTTGTAGCTGTAACACAGCGCTGTATATTATGGGCAAGTGACAAATAGATCTGCAAAAATTAGTAAACTAACTAGCTAAACAAAAAAAGTACAGCTGCCTCAAAACTCTCTAATTACATACTGTGTTGTCTAACTAAGCATAAAACAAGTCTAGAAGAAAAAAGTGCTGCATCACATAAGCTTTGTTCAATATTGAATCATTCACTGATCTATCATATCACTTGCTACATCCCATTTGACATAAGAGGTAAAGAACAGAATTAAAATTAACAGATAAATAATGCATAAGTAAACTTGATTAGTTTTCTTATTAAAAACATCACTCTAAATGAGAGGAGGTGCTAGAAGACAATACAGTTTGTACACTGCTTTCCCATGAGCTGCTGAATGGCCTGATGTGATAAATTTGCATAGTCTGAAGCACACAAAGAGCTGATTAATTGAAACCCTTACAATGCTTCTGGAAGCAGCTATTGTAAAACAATAACCATAGGAACTTTACAAAATACACATGGCTGAATGAGTCAGGAGCTTAATAAAATGTGTGTTCAGGATACACTATTTGGAAACAGAATTAGAGATTTTTATTCTGTGCCATAAAACGCTAAATCACCCTAATTTCAGAGGTTCAGTTGAGGATTTACTGAAAAGGTCAGAAGGTTACCTGTTTGCTGCTTGAGATAAAAAAATGCTGTAATTTTCTTCTTAAGACAGCAAGCTAAGCAGTGGTTTTGTTAAAAATAAACAGAAAAAATGGCATGAGAAGTTTTAATAGTAGTCTTACGTTTTCTCATATTCAACTTCTGAAGATAAAAACAAGCTAAGAAATCCCTACCTTTCCTGATGCCTAATAACTACTAATCATCACACATTCCTGCAGTCGATAACAGCAAATTCTTCTTAATGCCACTTCAACCATATAATTACTATAAACCCACTGATGTTCTATTAGAGATAAGTACTAAGTCTGACTTGTAACATGGGGGAAAATGACACAAGTAGCCATTTAAAACTAACATCTTATTTTACATGTTCTGCTTATACACACTGCACAAGTGCCCATTAAAAGAAGAAAGATAAGTTGTTCTCAACTATGAAATTCGGCGAGCAGGAGAGGAGGCAGATGCTCAAACTAGTAAAAATTTCAGAAAGTAAGCAAGGTCAGACTTGGTTAGATAAGTGGTATTGTCATGAAGTTTATGTAGTTGACAATGCTGTGAATGGATTTTGTTTTGACACTAAAGAACATGGTTCATTTAGGAAAACAAAGACCATCTTTCATGAATTTAAACTCGCTTCCTTGTCTTTAGAGTTGTTTAAGTGCAGATACTTCAGAAAGGTTTAATCCTTGATCTTAGATCTTCAGCTATTAAAAAGCTTCTGTTTGCCAGTTCAAACAATCTCTTGCTTAAATACAGTTTTTCCACTCCTCAGGAATACTGTTCAGTATTGCTTCTTAGTTCTGTGATCTACAGGACCTTTGTTGGAGGTGTTAATCCTTTTTCACATGAGAGACTGAGAAATGTTCTTTCAGAGAAGTGTTATATTGCTTTTTTTCACATCAAAGGAGCCCAACTTTTTCCTCATTGTGACTTGTAGCAAAGCAAGAGGAAATCTGGAAATATAATAATTTAGTTTCTATGGAACTCAGAAGAAGCTTCTTCAGCTTAACAACTCTTAAACCTTCTGTGCTTTGAAAAGTGACTTTGCTTGAAGAATACAAGATTAAAACAACAAAATAATTAACAAAAAAAGTTTCTTTATCCTTCTAAAAAATATATGATGCAATATAGTTAAAACAAAGTCCTGCAGGTCGGGATAAATCCTCTCTGATAGGTAGCTGTTTACTTGTGAGATAGTAGAAGCTTAAAGACTTTACAGACTACAGGGACAGTCCCAGCCCCAAAGATCTTCCTGCAAAACATCTAGTTTGAAGATGAATATTGAACTAGAGCAAAATATTTGCATTTCAGAACACAACATGGTGGCCTCATTTGTTTTGTTTTGTTTTGTTTTTTCCTTCTGCCCATATACTTCTTTCTTGACAGGTCTTGAAGGAAAGGCAACCTTTCACAGGCAGTTTGGAAGGAGTGTACTTAAAGCACGGACTCGCGTGAAAAGAGGGTGTGGTGGACACGCCAGAAGTGGTGACCCTTGCCAATACCATGTTGACATGTGAGAGGACACAAAGAAGGTAGCAAATACAGAGGCAGTGACATAGATCTGTATCATTACAGAGGCCTACAAAATCTACCTACATATTTAACGAAAGGCTTTTCTGTAACAAAAGGCTAAGGCTGGTTTGTGAGATTTAATCTGTTGTATCCCAGACACTTTCTAATTCCCTTACTCTGCTTCCTTCTGCCCCAGTGACAAAGCACAGCTTTGAAATACAAATCAATTTGGAATACAGGAAGAAGACCGTAAAAAAACTCGAGAGATGGTTTGTGCAATCTCTTGTTTTGCATGTATTTAACTATTTTAGAACTACTACTTCTACAATTCCATAAAATCAAATCTCATCTTCACGCACTCCTTCTAGAAAATAAAAATATTTTTCACAAAAAAAAAATTGACAATACAGATCGAAATGTGCTTTCTCTCCTTCTCACTTGAACCATGGTACTTGTTAGTTTAAGCTCATCGTAGGTTTAAATGGCCCTGTAACAGGCTTAAAGCTAACACTCACAAATTAAACTCAGAGTGGTAATAGCCGGCATTCATTCAAAGATGAGAGAAGAATTCAGGGCTAATTAAAAATTCTCTCAATGGAAAAAGTTAAACTGTAAATATTATGATTTCTGTTTCATGATTGTCTATATTCTTCTGTTATGACTGATCCTTCCCTGGTTTGATGTCAGAGAGGGCTGATACTAGATATAATTTTAAACAGCTATTAAAGGAGGATTTTTTTCTTTCCTTTTCACACCTTTTCTCCAGTTTTGTTACTGTCAGTATTTGGTTCTTCATTGTATACAGTGAACTTAGTGTCAGTATTTTTTCTTAGTATCTATCAAAGGTATCTTATCTTTTTTTCTCCTTTCTCCCATTTATTGTTAACATCTTTTCCCATAACGCACTACAAGCCAGTGAACTGGGAGGTTCACTACTAGGAAGGCTATGTGTCCTTGCAGAATGTAGTGATTTAGAATATGATCACTCCCCTGCTCACAAGGGATTGCTACAGACTGATGTGCTGCATAGTTACAAGGACATGCCTGCAACCTCTGTAACACAACAGCTGCAATGTTCCTGATGCAATGCCAGGACAATCATGGGTGCTTTCAAAGTTCTCTACAGCATTTAGGATATTGTTTTTCATGACTATGGGATTTCCACAGGTATTTGTTTGCTCTGGACTGTGAGACGCCTTATGTACATCTAGTGCCATGGAAGGTCCTTGGCACCCTAAAGGCACACTGCAGCCTGCCTGACTCAATTATGTTTCCTTCTGTCATTCTTCCACTTTTTCTCCTCTGATGGTTCTAGATTTGTGGAGTATCCTTTTTGTTAATGTTTGAAGAGATATGAAAATCAGTTCCATTTAAATTCTGTTCAACTATTTCAATAGGTGCACATCAATAACCCAAATGAGGAGAAAAACTTAACCTGTTTAATTTTTTCATGCAAGCCCCCATACATACTTCTCATGATTAACCAATCAGCTTCTTTAATATAATTTGTAGTGTTTTGGTATTTTTTTAATTCTAGTATGAAAAATTGTCCTGCAGAGTACCAGCTTCCTACTTTTAGGTCAAAAGACATCTTAAAAATACAATCAGGAGAAGTGTTTCAATGCTCATCAGAAGAGCTTCTATTTCTTAATGGCAACAGAAACAATGGAAGCATTTCTTGAGAATACAGAGTTTCAAGAACCAGTTTTGTAGGTCTGTGGAAAGGCACTGTGAAGTATGGGTGATCTTGGAGAGAGCTGGGGAAAAATTGCATTGACCAGTCATATATATGTAACACACAAACTTGAGGCAACATCTGGAAACAGCTGACAACTGTGATGAACTACTGTCTTCTGTACCCATTTTACCTCTTCTAATTGACAGGTTTGCTCAAGGTAGATGTCCTGATACCCTCACCTGGAAACTGCAGAAATGTGGATTACTGTGGTTAGCTCTGCAGCTCATGACAGAGATACAGTCTTTCACTTTGATTACACCTGGCCATCTCATTGCCACCGACGCTTATGTACTTCCATAGCCCCACAAAGTCATAAAGGAGTGCAGGTTTGACTTCAGGCTACAGACATGAGCAAAGAAGCGAACAGTGGCACGGAACATTATAAAAATGTCACATTCCATAGGAATCACTTCTTGCTGGTGCCTGGGGTCAGTTGTAAGCAACCACTCTTCATACCTCTTTCAATCATACAAGCACTAAATATTCTGGAAGTGATTCTGTTTAAGTTTCATTTAAGAGAGCTCCAGAGCTGCACAGCGCCTGTCTACTAGTGACATATGCTGCAGTTTCATCTCTTATCATTGGCTCAGATCTGCATATGGATGCTGTCAAGTACCAGATTCCTGCTGACTCCAGGGCATATTTACTCACACAGTTCTTTGGTTCTGCTTCAAGAATACAGGATCACAACAAATGAACTGGTGAATCAGCACAAGATCAAATCCAACGTGATGCTGGGAGTGGAGTTGGACTGTGTCACAAGGTGCTGAAAGGGATGCTTTCAGGGAGTTCCTCCTCACAAAAATCACTCTCTCCCATGTGTCTTCTGACAAAGAGAATGCTGCTCACATACGGCCAGCTGGTTTGCAAGATATCCATTAACTAGTACTGTAATTCGACGTATTTCTGCAAAGTTCATTAACCATGACTGGTTTTAAGAACTAGCTTCCAAATCTAAACAATCTCTTCTGTTATTTCCTCAGTTCCCTCCCTCTGCTCTCCACACAGGCCTAGAAGATACTTATGTCACCATATGTCAGAGGTTGGTGTACTTTACACTCGATGTTCTGCTTCTGGTTCCTCAGAAGTCAAAGCAAGGAAGTAAGTTTTTATTGCAGTAGTTATTAAGGCAGGATCACAAGGGGTGTATGTGCTGCCATGAAAAGGATTTGGTAATATCACACTCTTTGCCTCCTCACCACATCTGCCAAGAGACCAAGCAATGTTCTCAAACCAAAATAAGACCTTAAAAACGTAACAAGGTTACAACATTCAGGTAATGCCTTACAGAAGATACTGTAAGGCAGAAAGTCATGCTACAAATACTAAAAATCTAGATTTTCCAAGTATACAGGGAGATGAGAACATGTCAAAACCTGTCCCCACACAGAGACCAATTAGACCAAAACATGTTTTTAAATCAGTTACAGTCAGACTGTTTTCAATCACTTCTTTCTTAATATCCCTCTCACACCTCCCAAGCCTTTGAGATTCAGAGAGGATGATCTGAAACATTTTTTTTTGACATTATGGTCAAAGGGAGTCCAATGTAGATAAGGGAACAGGTTACTGGTTTTCATCTTACTATTAACATTAAAATTTGAGAACCAAGCAGCTTCCTAGCAGGTACCCATATTCGGTTTTTGCTGTGAAGATCCAGAGGTGCTCTAGATCACGTCCCAGGTGTATTTTCAAGTCTCTGCTGATGCACTCCTTGTTGTGTTCCTGATTTGCTCCCCTTTCACACCACTGCTCTGAGCTATCTATCTGCAGTCTTTAGAGCAGTATGTCTGCACAGATGACTTGCAAACCTCCCATTTGATCTCTGGTCTTTTCTGTCTGTTAAGAATAGGCCCTTTCACTCTTTTCTCCAGTCTCTCTCTTGATAACCCATTGACAAACCTATCACTTAAACCAAAATTCTCACCTCGGAAAAAAACCACAACCAAACCTCAAACCCCCTTTTTTGTTGTTGTTGTTTGCTTGGCGTTTTGTTTTGGTTGTTTGTATTTTTTCTATTTTCCAGATTTGTAAGTCAACTGAGAGTTGTGTTTGTCCATACCCGTCCTCAGTTTCAGAAACATCACTGCTAAATTAGGTGAACTCAACCAAAAAAAGGAATATGGTTTTCTATCACTGTATTCATAAAAGATCTGAACCAAACCACTGATGTGATGTTGTGTATGGGCATACACAACATGAATTTATTTTTATTAAATGTGTAGCTTACCTTTCTGCCCATGACGGCTGCTAAATTTATCTCCAATTTCTGGACGTCTAGTTTGCCTCAGCAACATTTTGATCAAGAAAGCATCCTCTGCATTTGATGAAATCATTACTTTTTCAATGTAAGAGTCAGTGGCACCTTTGTAGCTAGTAGAAGAAGCAAAAAACATTAGTTTTACTTCGATGAACCAAACACAAGTTACAAACAACTATCTGTGTATTGGTAAGCTTCTGGCCAAACTGTAATCTTCATGGAACTTCTATATATATATAAAATCTTTACTCCCCATATATAAGTTTACATATAACTTCCAGAGTACAGTATGTTTCTGGAAAATAAAAGGTTCAAGAGATACAACAGAAAGTAAGGGAGAATTAAGCTGAGTTTGAAAAGAACAAGGTATATTTTTTTGACACATGGGCACTTCTTGACAGCAAAAGCTTTCTTATATATTTTAAATTTCTGGATCTTCAGTTAAACAAAAAAATGCCAAATACAGATTTATAATTGAAGAAGGGAGTTAAAGGAATATACTTTCAGTATTTAAAAATTACAAAAATTACACTGTTGCCTCACTTCTTAGTAATAAGCTTGTAGCAGTAAACCTAGAGCTTTCTATTGCTTATGAAACACAAAAATGTACAGCAAAGCTATTTCTGCCTTTCTGATCTGGGCACCAATTGCTTGCCTTGCTCTCTGCTAGTTTACCAAACTGTCAAGGCTACTCCTGACAAAACAATGACAAGCCCTTCATTATTTATTTATTTTTACATTTATTATGAAATTTTAATCTCACACCTCAGAAGTCCTTTCTGGTTCTTTCAGGACAAGATAGGAAAAACTTTTACTGATTGTTCTTTCCCATTCACTGGTGTCTTTCCAGTTGGAATGGCCATAATGAGCTGTCAGTCCCTGACATAGGAAGACTTCCATCTCCTGGCCTCCTGCCTGGCAAGGTAAAGGCTGAGCACCAGTCAGCACTGGCCATTTTCTGCAGGAGCAAGTATGGAGGAGATGTGCCACCTCACTGGGTACACACGTGTTCTCTTCTCTTCCACTCCTCCTGCTTTTCTCCTGTTTCTTCATCATTTCATCATGAGTGACATCTCTCCCCTACTCCACTGTTTTACCTCTCTCCTCACTTTCTCCTGAAAACCTACTCAGGGATGCCTTTCTATGCATCCCTCTTCAGGAGAGTTCCTCCCTTTCTTCACAATTCCAGCATTCCAGGTGCCAGTAGCTAACTTACTAATGAGTAAGTAAGTGGCTACACACTTCTGAGAACAACCGAGGCCCTGAAAAATCCTGCGCAAAATCAAGGCCTAGAGAACTCGATCTAATTTGCAGAGGGAAGTTTATTCCTTTTAATTTTCTAGAATTTAGTATTTTCCCCGATACTTTTCCTCCATGTACCTTCCCCAACTATAAAATTTGTTGCAACCTACGTTACTGGCACATCTTTGTACTGTGGCTGCTGAGGCACACTGCTTCCTTCCAGAGGTGTCTGGGTCACAGTTGGCATAGATTTGTTCACAAGGACTTGCTTATTTTCTACCTTTTCACCTACAAAGATCAAGAAAAAAAGCATCATGAAACCATATCCGGCTACCTGTGTTAGAAATACATTTTAAGCTTTAAAAAAAAAAAAAAAAAAAGGTAAGCTGCAAAACAAACTGGAGGGAACATGTCCATGTTATTTTACTAAATATTGCATGTTAAGGGAATCATTAAACTAGCTTTCTTTAGTAAACCAAAACAGAACAGCTTGCATGCTGGGTGCACTGAGAGAACAGCTGTTCAACATACCTTGGTCAAAAGCCATCTGTTTTAAGTATGGAGAATACTAACAAGCAACATTTTAACTGACAAATTTTAGAAATTTGCATCGAAATTTGTGACATCAGTCTCTCCTTGCATTTACATATTTCTATTGATTCTGGTGTCATACGCAGCTTATTCCCATTCCACTCCCTTATCCTTCCCTTCACACAGAAAACTAGATCAGTAACACGCCTAATGATACAACTGCACACCAAGTACCTACCTCCCACCTTCTCCACAAAATTACACTGAACTTCAGTATGTGTCTCTTCTGTCCACATGAACCATCTCAAATAGGTTTTTACCTACATGCTGAGAACAGTCTCAGTCTGGAGTCCAACCCAGTCTTATCAATCCTAATACTTCAGAAGATTCTTGCCTTTTTTTTCTTAATTAACTTTGAAAGCTCCATTGTGATGTGTTAAAGAGCAAAACTGACCCAACTGTGGAGCTATAATGGAATTAAGTTTAGTGCCTTTTACAACACCTTCCTTATTAGACCTCAGCAGATCTATTAAGCCATTTTCTAACTGAAGGATGACAGTATGAGAGGATTCCTTCTAAAATCCATTACCATTGGAAAGTTATACACCTATCCTCCTATGTAAATGTAGTTGTATTTATTTTCTTATCTCTCTCCAAACATCTTTCTAAAGTGTTAAAAACACACAGTTTTACTTCCTCAAACATCTTCATTGACTGACAGCATGCAAGGAAATTTTGACACATGAAATCAAAATAGCAAGGAATTTATTTCTATCCTTAAAAAACCAACAGGACATGAGGGACAACCCACAAAAACCTACAGTACTAAGAGTTTGCCAGTTTGGGGATATGTGAAGAATACAAGCTCTAATGCTTCGATAGATTCTCACTGCTAAAGACTCACTCTTCTACTTAAATATAAGGCTCCCTTTTCTAATGTAGAAAAAAAAAAAACCCAATGACTGGTACCACACTGCTTTCAGCACCCGTTTTTTAATTTTCTATTACAAAGCTGTCAACCTTCACGACAAAACTCCAAAACACTAAGTATAGAACAAGGCGCACAAGAAATACTAACGGAGCATTAATTTCTACTACGATTCTGAACATGCCATGGATGACCACGCAGTTTGACATACCTGGAGAGCAGATACCATCAGCATCTAAAATTTCATGGCGCCAGATTGGTTTCCGGGTAGCTGCATCCAACATGGGACCCATAACTTTGTCAAATGTCTGGTTTGTGTAGCGCTTCAGCGTACACTTGGCATTCTTGTATACAAGACACCTTCCAAAGCCTAAAACGTAACACAAACAAGAAAGCTGATATGCCTACTGAGCTACAGAATATAAAATATTTTTAAAATTAGGTTATTCATTGGCTTGAATATGCACAGCATGGTACACGGACACCTAGTAGTTCACAATTTAAACATCAGACCACATATGCTACTTTTTTCAGACCCTGGACTACAGTCCAATTCTGAATTGTGCTCATCTGCTTCTATACCTCTGCACACACGCGAACACATCATTTCTCTTACCTCTGGCGGTCCCCAGTGAGACCAAACATAGGAGAAGAGACTGTAATAGGACAAGAATAGAACCTCTTCCTTTCATGAGTTCTAAGAAACCTGAACTTTTACTCATGTTTGTGGCTGACACAAGCTAGTCTACCAGGAAAGTACTGATTGAGTGGTCAACATAATCATCCCATTACTCACTTGTTTTTTTCCCAACTGAAAAAAATCAGAATTACATATATTATTATAAAATAAGGGGGTTTTGGTCTTCAGATGAGAAAAGTAGCATCTCTGGAATTTCTCTCCAAGTACATCAACTAACCATGATACCAAAGACTTTAATTGCATTTAGAATTACAGACAACCAAGAGCAAGGTTTTCTAGTAATCCTGTTTTATTTTAGCTTATCTGAAAGATAGTTGTGGCCACATACAGTACACCAACATTTTTAGATTATGTTAAGCAACTCCTGACAAGCACTACAGCTCTCCCTGTAAATGTTACCAGTCTACCAGAAAACATTCAGTTTTAAATCATGCCTGTTGTTGTTTTAGAAAAGAAGGCATAAATTAAATGCAGCAGACATTAATGCCAAAGATACATGTCTAGGAATACTATCACTGCTGCCTAGCAACTAGGAGGAAGGGAGTTGGAGGTGGGGGAATAAAGTAATGGACGAATCTGATTTTGGCCGCCCAAAACTAAAACCAATTTGATCACTGCACTGGGTCTGCTCTTATAGGAATTTATTTAGAGAACAGAGAGAAGAGAGACTAAGTTTTCAGGTGACTCTCCTCCAATCCCCAGCAGCATTAACATAAAGCCCCAAAAAAGTGTGGAGAGAGAGCAAGATCTACGCACACATGGGTTTCACTTAGCTAACCTTCTCTTTGGTGCTTATGTACATTTACTTAAAATACACTGTGCTGCAGAGTTGATATTTTCTTAAGGAAGTGGGTCATTAGTTTAACTCTGAATAAATGCTGAATTACTTTGCTTTGGACAATACTATTAATTCCTCTCAGAACCTAGGCGATACTGCCATTGCTCCTTCAGAAAACCAAGCTCACAATGACACAGACTGCCTTGGGTTCTATTCCTTTCCTAAATATATTTACAAGTCGAATTTCATCTATTGCTTTTGTTACAAGTGAAAATAATGAGACCTCTCTGTTAGTAAACAACAAAGGTTCAGGTAACCCCCTAAAAGGCCAGCTCAACACAACAGACTAACTAATACCTTACCTTTTTCATAAACTAAGTATTTGCACCTTTTTATTTGAGGCGAGAAGTTTGCCATTTTGTCTTATAATATCTAGGCTCAGAAGTGTATTTGAGTGTTGGCAACTTCACTGCACTACTGCAAGCATAGATTATAGTCACTATTCATACAGAAAACAAACAAAAGCATTCAAACCAGTTTTGGAATTCGATTTCTTAACTGGAGATCTAATGCTCGTAACTGCAGTAAGAGTTATTACAGGACAACACTATGAGACAACAAGTTTATTAGAATATGTATTAGAGCACACACTAGAGAAGTGGGAAAGAATTGATGGTTCTTACCTCTGTCTAAAGAGGCCTTATTTAAGACAAGAGCATCTTCAATATCGTAACCACTGTAGCTCATCACAGCGACTGTGGCGTTCTGTCCAGCAGGCAGTTTCTCAAAATCTATCAGTTCAATTGTTTTTGTTTTTACCATTGGCTTTTGTGGATAAGCTAGGAGATACATAAGAGTATCTATCCTGTTTCTTTGATTGTATCCAATAGTACCTGCATGTAAGAGAAAAACAAAAGTATGTGAACATTTGCGAGTTTTCAAGCAATGTTGTGGTGAAAAAATTACCTAAATACAAATTACCTAAAGCCACACAGAAATTCTTCAAGAAAAGAAGGGAAAAAAATTCATAAAATGGACCAAATCAAAACAACTTTACATTATTATATTTAAATAAACATATAAGTAGTTTCTTAATTTAAGCTTCCAGAAAGAATTATTTAGTTTTTCTTGAAAAGGGAAAACCTAAGCATCAATACAGAAAGAACAACAACAACAACTAACTAACTAACCAAATAAATAAATAAAAGCCATTTGACTGAATGTAAATAAGACATTTTTTAAAATCATGACACCGAATCCTGCAAGTAGGAAGTTTGCCTTTATTGTTCTCACACCCACAAGTGAGGGTTTATTGTGGAGCTGAACTTGTGTTTCAGAGACCTGAAACATCTGATCCAAAATTTCATGAGAATCAATAGGAAGACTATCACTGAGTTCAAGAAGAACAGTGGATCAAGCTCTACATCTTCCACATCATATTCCCTTCCTTTTTCTGGGTAATAATTAGTTCAACAGCAGCCTGTGTTAGAATGTGACAAAGCACGAACAAAGCATACCATTAACAGTAGCCAAGACTGATTTACTTTCTGAAATTAGAAGCATCATTGCTAGAAGGACTACAGTAGAAGTTAACTCATAATATATTTGTCTTTTTACATGAAATTAATTTTAAATTTACAGTTCAGAATTCAGCCCTTTGTATAGACCTCCCAGCTTGAGACTGAAATTTTTGGCCCTGTCCCATCAGACTGCCAAAATGTCTTCTGAAATCTGAGGAAAAAATAATTAACACCCAGCAGGGAAACATAAACCGTTGTGTAGCAGAACAAAAGTTAAGGCAATCGTGTGTTATTAGAGTTTGCTGTACCATCACTATGCTGTGTCTCTAAGCAATTAAGAAATTATAGTCTGAAGAGCTGTTTTAAAGTTTTAAGTGCTAAATATTCTGCAGTACTTGTGCTTAGGATTTAAGTCTTTCAAAGGCTTATTCTATTTTCTCCTGCAATTTCAGAGCCTGGCTGCTTTCTCAGAAAGGTCAAAATAGCCAGTGTATAGCCAAGACTTCACATAGCCAGAAAACAGCACATCTGAACACAAATGTGCTCAGAGGGGAGGTCAGCTTCACATTTTATATGCAACTACTTGCAGTTTCCAAATGCCTGCATTTACACAAAATGTCTACAAAACTGAATTTCTAAAACCAGGCAGCATTTACAGGCATTTCCAAAGACCTATCCTGTCCTTGCTACTAAGCTCTCTGTCCTAAACCACAACAGGTCCATCCTTCCCAAGGATGAGAACGGAGAGATAGCTCAACAGATACTGTCTGAAAATGAACTGTTACAGCAGGCTCTTCCACATCTGGCTTTTTTTTAGTTCTAGTAAGTAGGTTTGAAGCCACAGGCACAGCTTTTTCAAATTACAAGGAAAATGTGGTAGACTTGATAGGCTTTCCTTGTTTCTTGTTTTTCAGCAGTTGCTTTTCTATCTTTGTCTTGGATAAGGAAATTAATCATCCTTGAACAGTATTTTTTGTCTCCAGTAAGACATAAGTTGGTAGAGCTGGACTCGTCAACACTGAAGACCTTTGTAGTAACCCCACTATTTGAATATATTTCTATTATCTTCTTAGAATTCAATTAGACATTGTTTTCATTGTACTTTGATTAAAAAAACCTGCTTTTCCCCAGTATACAGATAAGAAAAATCTACTCCCAAATTAAGAATTTATAGATTTAGACCATATTTCCCTTTGCATCTAGAACGAATAATTTGTGTGCTTTCAGAACAGGTTGTCTACTGTAAAGCTCAGCTTAAATGTTTCACAGATGGGTACATTTTCCTGATGCTGAGAGAAATCTTTTCCAGAGCAAGTCAGCCAAACCTCACTTTTGAAATTCTTGCAATTCTTCTCTCCTCTGAGGTGCTTATATGCAGTACCTGCTATGGTTCACTGGTTAGGGATGCTAAGACATGATGAAGTCTGGAGCTAAACTTGTTCTTTAGAACCCAGTAACAATAAGTCTCCTACAAACCAAAGATTTCAGATGACACCTTCACACGCTTCAGGTAATGCAAATGATTTCTCTTCAGATGTTTCACATATTTCAAAGCTGGTATTTTTATCAGAGCTTCAGATAAGTCCAACAGAACTGCTACTGTTCAGGAGACACGAGTGACTGACACTACTGAGATTTTAATCCTCAGTAATAAACTGTATTCAGGCAATTCTTCAGGAGTCGAATACCATATCAAATGGAAAACATAAACATATATATCTATGACAGATATCCTAGCAGGAAAGAAACTGGTTAGAGAGTGATTCAAGAGCACAAGTGAAATAAACTGGCCAAAAAAGCATGCCATACATATGCAATATTATTCCTAAATGCTAGAATTTAATGGTTATACAAATAATGTTCTCTCTCAACTGGGCTAACAAACCACAGCCTTAAACCACAATCTGCTTATTTAAAATAAAGCAGCAGCTCTCTTCTTCTGAGGACTGGTGTGTTGGGATGAGACCTCTGTGTGGGCATTGAAATGAAGGAAGTCACCAGCTTTATTTCTGTTTTCTCTCTGAAAGAACAGAGCCCTTGTTTGCTCCAGCCAAACAGCCAAGGAAAAGTAAAGTATAATTAAAGTTCACCATAACAAACCCTGCTCACAATGACCCGCATTTATAATTATCCCAACTGCAAGAACCAATTTTTTTCATTGGTAATTAGCCCTGGTTAAAGCAAAACACACAAGGTTGACCTGAATACAACAAAGATAATTTTCTTGCTTTTCTCAGTACTTGATATATTGTGAATGCACGTGTGCATTCCTTCCTTTTTTTTCCATTTCCTGTCAGGTTTTTTCTCTTTTAAAGTATCGTTTGATCATCCTTCAGTGTGAATTAATCACTATAAAAATGCTATCTACTGATATTTAGCATAAATGAGGCATTGTTATTCTGATGCAGAAAGTTTTGAGAACACACCAGAACAAACAGCCAGCTAAAATGAGTGTTAATCCAATTCTCTGGTGTATTACTTAGAGCAACATTAAACTGTACAGTCACAATTAACAAGGATACAAAAATCAACCTACTTGAGCCGAAAGGGCTATTACTGCACGTGCAAAAAAAAGAATCACTGTATTTCTGTATATCCCCTGTTTTCACTATGGATTTCCTACTATTCTGTCCTTTTATATGAGCACAAACCAAGAGAGGAAGAAGTACAGTTTTTAAATGCTGCAGTAAACCTTGCGGAGGGAGCTCCAACTCAGCTCAGACAGATTTTCACAGTACATGTAATAAGTGAGCTGGATGTTAAACATCAGCAATTCTCCTTTCACTGTATAAAGATTAAGAAGTCAGTTAAAAAGATTATGGGTAAATGGGGGGAAGTAGTTTGGCTCATTTCTGCCTCAAGCACTTCTGTGCCTGCTACCAGGGAGAGATGTCAAAATGAGACTGTCACAGAGCACAAACACTCCTCAAAGAGCAGTGGCAGAACAGAGCTGTGGCCACAATGCACCCAGATGCAGCTGTGATGACCAGCAACAGCTGTTTTCGCTTTGAGGTTGTTTAGATTCTCTGTCCATAGGACAGCCATATACAATTTGGGAGGACTCTGGCTCTCAGTCCATCAACAAGCCTTTCACAAGTGTCAAAGACGAAAAAACCACCGGCCCTCAGTTCCTTGAAGCACATTATTTTTCTCTACTCAATTTTAACACATTCTGCATAACACAAAGCTGCATAAAAAGGGCTCTGTTACCTCACAGAAGCAAAGCAGAATGTACATGATACAGTAAGAGTTGTTGTTTTTTCTTTTAATATCACAACACTTCACAGTCACAGAGGTAGTGTGTAAAAGCTTCTATTTTTCTAGGGAAGTAAAAAGATCAATTTAAAACTATTTCTCTAACTGTAGAAGCCTTTGATCCTCTTAAGCATTATTTTAGGAACCCATGGAATGAAAACAGCACAGCATCTTGTGTTTTAATCTTAAATACTGCTGAGATTTTAAGCTACAACTGTTAACCTTGTACTGAAATGTCAGCGTTCAACTGAGGTCCTTGCAGCTGCTGTTGTATTTGCCACTTAACTTCCCCTCAGTCTCACAGTTCAACCTGCAACATATGATAAATCATCTATGCTATAAGTGAGGGATTTAATTTCAATTTAATATTACTGAAATCCAGTTTTCTCACTAAGCGCAGCCCTCGTCCTCCAAGATGATCACTCATCTAACCACGAAAGGGAGGTATTTTTCAGGACATTTAATGCTACTCTAAAGAAACATTAATATTTTAGGACTTGTCAGGGGTACAGATTTTAGACCCCATTGCAAGCTCTGATGTCCACTCTCCATTTATTTGTGCCTTCACACCTTTTCCTGGCTTAATGTTGCTTAAAAAAGAGCAAAGACTGTCCAAAGCTGCTTGCACAGCCCCGAGATGTAGTCAGAGGGGATGGGTCAGTGTTGAGAAGCTCAAGGCTTTCTTTTCCCAGTCTGAACCCTGGGGCTCCTTCCATTCCCCCAGGTTTTGACAGCTGAGGGAGTGACACAGAGGTCTTGCACATACCAATTTCCACATATTGGACCAGGACCTGCTCTACAATTTCATTGTGGGGAAAGAAAGTACAAAAGGTAGATGGTTACTTAAAGGTGAGGGTTTGAAGCATCTCTTCATAAAAATAGAGAAAAAAGTATGTGCAGTGTTTCAGGAATATCCCCTAAGTCTCATTTGGTCAGTAAGTGTAGAGAAAATCTTTTCTGCCCCTATATATTGCCACTTATGGTGGCTTTTCTTAAAACACTTATTAAAAAAGCTTCAGGTGTTTGCAGATGCTTCAGACAGAGCAAAATATAGCTCAAGTCATGTGCCAACTTTTAAAATGTACTTTTATCTAGCTGCTTATTCTTTCAGTCAGGTGTTTTGTCATAACAAACTGAAACAAAGGCTTTTTTTTATTGCACAAGATATTCAATGGCTTTTGTGTTCCTAGCGTCAGCAGGAACGTCAGAGGATTGTATCCAAGGAGCTAAATGTGCAAGACCTAGGGTCAAAGCAGCTGAATACACCAACCTCAGAAAACACAGACAATGAATTGCAAATGACACTCAAAACAAAACGGGGAAAAAAACCTTCACACAGAAAACTACAAAAGAACTCCACAGATACTGAATTGGCTTTCTGTACACACTGATCCTGCTTAACTGTGTGTGGTAACTAACCAAACCTTCTGAGACTAATAGTCATAAAATAGAGACTCGGGGGTGGGGGAAAGATAATGGGATGGGGGAGAACTGTAAGGAAAAAGATTGCATCGCTCCTCTTCCCCCCTCCTCCCTTTTTTTTTAATTTAAAGGGGGAACATACATCTGTTGCTATTTTCTGCTGTTTTGATGCGCTGAAAATGACAGTTCAGCATAAGGCAGTTACTTTGCTATTAATTATACTGGAGAAGCCTCACAAAAGGTGCAGTGTTTCAGTTTTGAACACACAGAACTAAACAAAAGGTTTAGTAAATCCAATTGACGTGTTAGTTTCTTCATGACACAAAGTTGTGGTACTGTAGCTCTCAACTTGCAAGCAAGCCATCAATACGAGACATGATGAACATGGTATGTACAGCACCAGGCTGAATCCAGCTGTGGGAACTGATGTGTGACTGCTCAGGTCCTGCGTGGGACTCACTCTGGCTTGATCACAGGTTGTTATGACTTGGATGCTTTAATGCTACTTTAGCTGTGTATTAAAAGAAGGATTAGAACTTACCTGATGTCAATTACCCTCAACAGCAAATTTACAAAACAGTTGGTTTTGAGTGACCAGATAATAACACTGTCAAATTACATGACAGGGAATTAATTTTGTTTCAGTCACTTAGCTGTGGCATTAGTTGCCCTTTTCATCCAAACCAGAGAAAGTCTAAACTTTAAACTACAGCTGCAGAAAGTGTTCAAGTAACTAACCACTCTCTTTCACATTTTGGTTCTTCTTATTCTCTGATGTCAATGACAACTATTTATATATTTATTTTTAGCTCCCCTACTCAATATTCAGGGAAATGCTCTTCGATCGCTGCTCTGCCTCTCTTTGTGATTACACTATTAAACTCTTTTTGTCTGGAAACACACAGTACATCACAGCATAAAGAGAAAAAATTCCAGTCCTGCAGCTACGCTGAAAACTTGAAAGTTATGATGATCATCAATAAAATCCAACAAAAAAAGCAGAAGTGTCCCACTTTATCCAATTTTCCTTTTTAAGTCTTAAGACCTGCATATACGGTTTTCAATAAGTAAAACTGACTGGCATTTTTTTCATTTTAATTTTTCCAACTTTCAGAGGTAAACTCTTTTTTCCTCAAAGCTAAAGAAGTGCTCCTTTACTTTTCCTAGCATAGCTTTTACGCTAACAGTTTCTCTGTTCGTCACTTTTGCTACGTAGCTTCAAAAACTATATAACACTTCAAAAAGGAATAAAAAATAAAGTCTTACCCATGGCTTGTTTCCCCATGGCACACTGATAAGTGTTTCTTGGGGACTGGTTGTGGTGAGGATATGGAATCAGCCCAGCACAGACACCAAGAAGTGTGAAAGGCTCAATCTCCAAATGCGTTGTATCTCTTAAAAGAAAGAGTACTAATTATAGCAGGCTTGTGAACAAACAAGTAGAATTTATTTAATTTAGTAGTCTCTCATAATACTTCAATTCTGTTCGGGAAAATGTAAGTCAGTAGGACCCTAAAATATGGATTCACTATGAGATTTTTATTTTTATTAAAAAAAAAAACCCAACAGCAACTTTCTTCTGACTTTAGGTATTTCCATATGAGAAGAAATGAAGGACAAATAAATGAGGGTTTATTCCATCCTGGAGAGAAAGCCTCCAGATAACGACCATCTGAGGGAGCTCAGTAAGACAATAAAACATAGTTTATACAGTAAGACCTAAAATGCCTTCAGGAATGCCTTCTCATGTAATGACAGTCATTAGATTAGATTACTAAGCTCAGAGATCCAGAAATCAGCTGGGGAGATGGAGGAAGGAAGAGCAAGACAAAGTGTGATATTGAAAAAAACCAGTAAGTGTAGTTCTGGTTTTCCAAGGTTAGTTATATATTAACAGTTAAAGGGAAAACATCTGTGTCCAAAACAGACCCAGTGCCACAGCTGATACAGCATAACGAAACAGTATTTGAAAAGCTCTGCAAATATTTTGGAAGCGATTATACTGATAAAAGACAATAGTGACGAGAAGTAAAAAGACAAGGGTAAAGGAGTAAAGACTGAGAGATGACAAAATTTGTTCTACCTGGCATGAGATTCAGAGGAGAAAGTCCACGCTCAGTAAAGACAATTAAATTATAGCATGCATTGGGATGTAAGTGGAGTGACTAATAACTGAGGATGAAGTGTACAATAAAGCTTGGCTGCAGCAGATATGAATTTAAATCAAGATAAGTAACTAGGAAATGGGGAATTATGAAATACAGATAATTATAACCAAATCTATTCAAAGCCTATCTTTCATGTCCTGGATTTATTACAGAGAGCTTGGGTTTAGGTATACAATGCTTCTCCCACACATCTAAATCCAGTGCATTCTGAAAACTCCATCTTTAATGTTTGACTTCTCTTGGAAGTTTTTTGGAAGACTTTCTTTTAAGTATTTAAACACATTCGTTTTTCTTACTAAACTCTGAAACCTTGTAAAGGAAATGACTGGAAAAATCTTTACTACAACAGCACTACAAGCTCACAAAAGCTTAGGAATTACCCAAAAGTACATATAGGCCTAAGACAAGTGCCAGCAGGAACTTGCATAAACAATGTATGTACTACTGGAAAAAAAATGCAATCTGAAAAGCGGAAAGAAAAATCTGGAAACCCTGAGGAGTAAGCCAATCAAACCCTCTATCAGTCCTAGAAATCTTCATAAATCACAAATATGCTTGAGCAACCTAAAAATCACCGGCTGGGCCGAGGATAGCCACTATTTCCTTCACTTGACAGAAAGCAGCCGTGTTAACTTAAGCCTGTTTCAAGAAAATAGAAATGGTAGAACCCCAGCTGCAGTCAAGTAATTGCAAAATGGTCTCAAGAGCCAGTAGCAAACTTAAAAGCAGAGACTGCTCCCCTATTCCTCAGAACCTCACAGAGCTGCTGACACTTCTTGAACAATAAAACAAGAGGCTTAACTGAAACTTACTGATAGTGAAGTTCAACAATCTCTTCAGAAGGTACAAGTGCATGGAACTACACATTTCAGACAGGGTATTCAACACAAGTCTTTTTCCATTGAGGTCAACCCTATTTCGATCAAAGATGATGCAACATATGCAGATTCTGGTATCTTATGAAGTATTCCACAGTGCTAAAGAGAGACCTTCAAACTTTACAGAGCAGTTCAACGTCTGCAGGTCAAAAATGCCACTGCTGGAAACAGGTCCAAGAAAGCAAGGCAACCTTGTGAGTTTGAAAATCAGAGTTACAGATGTGTAAGGAAGAAATTGAACATGTTAAATAGAGTCAAATCCTCCAAAGAAAAACCCCCTAATTGGATTGGAAAAGTAAAGAGAGGATACTGTAGCTAAAAAAAAGCCTGCATTACAAAAGCAGGAATGTTAATGGGATACTTGACAAAAGCAGAGAACAAGTTGTACCTACATGGTCATGCC
The DNA here is from genome assembly GCF_003031625.1 of Empidonax traillii. Taxonomy (NCBI): domain Eukaryota; kingdom Metazoa; phylum Chordata; class Aves; order Passeriformes; family Tyrannidae; genus Empidonax; species Empidonax traillii. The sequence continues at coordinate 309,909 of NW_020955384.1, read as the reverse complement.
ATTTCAAATGCAAGATGGTCATTGGGAAAAGGGAGGACACAAATTAACTACTCGGGATGTAGGGAATATCATTACCAAACACAAGGAGCAATGTACTCATACGATGCAAGCTCAGACCCTTAGGGCACGTTAGCCACAAGCATTGAAGCTAACCTCAAAATGGACAATACAAGAACCTCCCAACAACTTTTTGCCAGTTGTTTTGAAGTAATTTCCTCACACTAGTCCATTGCAGTTCACCGTCTCCTCCCGTTTTTGCCTCAGCAGTGATTTCATGGGATACACTCCCATTAACCTTCTGAGTCAGGTGCCCTGTAACCTACACTTTTTGGCTCTGGTATTCTGTGGAAATTACTTAATTTTGGCACAAATGACAGCAATTGTCATTTTGTGTGCGCTTTATTCACGTGCCTTTACTCATGTACATAGAATCAGTCAAGAGCATGCAAGAGCAAGTTCTTAAAGTGATAAAGTCTTCGTAAGCCTGGGCAGGAGCAATGCAATTTAATTAGCTGAGTTAATGCATTTCATCTGGCAAAGGTTAAAGATAATTGAAGGTCTCATCCAGCTCCACTGAAATCAATGATGTATTCCAATTGGCTTCCAGGAGAATTGGCTTGACCAGGACAGATTATTTGGAAAATACATTTTCTGCATAAATCTACTGATCAAACATTTCAGGAGATAACTTCTAAAACCTCATACACAGCCTTCAGTTTACAGGATATTGTCAGAGAAACATTAAAAAAATAATTAAAAAGACAGGACTTAAAAACTCTTTAAAAATTCTTCCTTCCTTTAATGTGGGCTCTTCAATCACAGTGAGAAAGGAAAAAACTGCACCAGGTCCCACAAATAGGTGGAAAACACAATAAATCTGGAAATCTTTCTGAATCAAAATCACATATCAAAAATGTTTTTAACATATGTGGTAAAGAATACACAGAATGATACAGACATTTTTATCGGGGCCTATTATACACCCAACAGTCAAAGGGAAGGTCTCATTCCCTTACTTCTTGTAAGGTGGCTGTCTAAGGTCACTGCACAGACACAAGAGAAATTTCCAAACAATGATCACGACATGCTAAGATAATAATTCAACATGTGGAACCATTTGCTTTCCAGATACCTATTGTATAAAATTACTTACAATGAGCAGCCCAATGATTAGAATTAAAAAAAAAAAAAATAGCCATATAAAAAAACCCAAAAACGATAAACCTTGAACTATTCCATATTTTTAGGAGTTACTGGTAGGAACAGATCTCCAAAAACCAAAATATTTTTTTGTAACTATCCTGTGATAATTTAGGATGTGTGTGAACAGACTTCTTTCTTTAGCTTTCACCTGGAGTGGTTTCAACCACTCACAGGGAGCAGTGTGCACATGTGAAAACATTATTTATATGCTTGCATTTCAGAGGGTCACCCTATGAAAGTTTCCCCTCTGTCAGTGCCTGAATGCATACTTACTTATTAATTGTATTTTCATATAGTGCGATGTTACAGTCATTTTCTTCATTCACATCTAAATATTCAACAAGGCCTTCATGCAAGAAGTCTTCGAAATTCCTACAGATAAATTAAAAATTACACTAGAAGGACTGTCTTATATTTCTGCAAACATAAAATTGTAGTACGTATCTTAAAGAAATGTAGTAAGTTAAACCAGATAAATACTTCTACAGGAAAATTTCTGTGCATATTACATATTAAAACAAAAAATGCATTTTTTAAATAATCCTGTTGCCCATTCACTGCTTCAGTCTGACTGATGAATGTTACTTATTTGAATAAGCAATAAAATCTTCCTGTATGCACTTGTCATCCTATATAAATGTAAGGAAATATAGGGGTAATCAGGCAAGTTTTTGTGACGGTTTTGTGAAATGTAATTAAGAGTTAAATACTTTTGTGTGTGCTTTTTTCAAACAAACAAGCTTAAGAATTTGCAAGGACTTCCAAAACTAATTCTGAATGTGCCCATGTTAGGATGGTCAAGTCGATATTCCCTCAAGGTGTTAGATTTTTCAATCAGGAGAAGGATGACACTGCCTCGGGCCTTCCACTTGCAGAAAGATGAGGCTGTCAAAAGTATTTATTCTTTACAATCACCAAATTTCATAGCGGTAACAAAATAAGAAGAAAAGACTTAATTTGACTTAAACAGAAAATCTCCCTTATAGCAATGATTAATTTATAGAGGAGAGCAGACTTGTTCTCTTCACAGTGAACCCCAAGATTGTGAACTAATGACTGGCTGAAGTATTTTGACACAGTATTTACTTAGTGAAGATTAATATGGTCTACTTGAGTTGTGTACCTGTATCCCTGAGCCAGTTCTTCCATATGCTTGTTTGTAACCGCAGGTTTTTGCTTCTTGACAATTATGTAAGGTCTGCAAATAAAAAAAAAAAAGGATTGTCATAGCAAATACTTTGGCAGGTAACTTAATATATACTTACATATTAAGAACTTATGCACAATCTATTTTATAAACTACTTTTAAAATTTGTTCATCTTTAACTCATAAATCCACATAAATACAATCAGTAATTATTCAGACCTTGGTTTGACATATTGTCTATGAAGTACTTAAAAAGAGTACCAGAAAAAAAAAAAATCAAGATTTCCATTTTGAGGTGGAAGCCTTTTTTTCCCCTTTAAATTTTTAAACTAACCTTTAAGTTTTACCTACAGATTTTGCTGATGGCTTTAAAAGACTTGAGACTTCCCAATCAACAAAGCTAAGAACACCATTAAGTACTACGGCTATTGCAGAGACTTTATAGAAAACTGAGTGAACAGTTTGTGCTCAAGTGTCCACATGCAAGAACGCATTTTGTGGTTACCCACATGATGTGGTACAAGCATTTACTAGGGGTGATCTCAGATGAATCCATAAATTTCAACAGCACACGGATCTCTGAAGGCTTCCTTACCGAACAAAAACACTGACACAAAGGATGGCATGCAAGAATGAAACGTCGAGGGCCATTGCTATTTGGACAAGTTGCTTTTATAAAGAGCAGCAAATAGCTACAAGAGACTTGTGGAGTCCCCTCTAAAGTCTAAATAACGGTTAGAAGACTAATAAGTACTTTTAAATGGTTAACAGGGGTATCCGAACAATTGCAGGGTGAGGGGTGCCACAAAGCAAACTTGGTAAACTCCCGAAAATCTGCATGATTTCCCTTGTCTTTATCTTACAAACTGGAAGCTTTACTGCATCTCCAAAACTACAGAATGGCTGATACGAACCCTGACTGGAAAATGACTTCTCTGCCACTGAATATGCCCCTACTCTGGATCTTGGGACCAGGTACGATAAATTGATGGTTTATACATTTATTATTTTGGAGCCTCGAGCATGCCTCAAACTGTATTCAGCACGCTCTGAGATTCAATTAATGGATAAGGTGGAACGCCACCCGCAGTTGTGACTGCTGCTTCTTTAAAGTACATGTTAACACATGTTAAAATAGGTATATATTCATCAACTCATTTTGCCTCTCCCAATCTCTGCTTTGTTCATCTTTTATGCATTGTTCTTTAGGCTGATTACTTGGATTTGGAGATGTTTTACTTGTAAATAACCTAGCACAGTGCTGCCATAATCTGACTGGGGTCTCTCTAGCTGCTACTATAAATCAACCTGATCTTCTGCCTCAGAATATTGTTATGTTCCACTCCTTCTCATTTTAGCCAGCCAATTTCCTCCATGACAGGACTGCTACTTGGGCACTCTTTCTATCTAATAAAGACCACAAGCATCACAAGGTGGTGACCCTCCTTACAGGCTTATCGAATTCCCTACTTACTTAAGGGTAAGCAATGAAATAATCCAAAATTGTGAGACATACTTCTTGGTATTACAACAAACATGTATACATGCCTGAGGAAGTTCTGCACCCTTGAAGACAAAGAGCAGTTTCTCAGTCTGAAATGTGATATGACACCCATGGAATATCAAGCAAGTGGCTGCTTGTTTCTCACTTTACAGGAAGTTACAAAATGTTCCTCCAAGGACACTGAACATTACTGGAGTTGTCAATCAGGTTGATTTTAATTTCCCCCTCCCCTTTTTTTTTTAAAGAAGATAGAAGAAACATTTTGGTTTGACTTTTGTTTATAGGTAAAATGGATTTATTTGGACTTTTTTGTTTTATAAGTTGCTTAACTATATAGTATATTTTCAGTCCTGTTTGTTTTGAAAGATGGCTATTTAAAGACAAAAAATATGCTAAAGTCTTACTGAATTTGCTTTTATCTGTACAATGCACGAAACAGTGCTTACAATAAGTTCAGTAGCGAGGTAATTCTGACAGGATGTTTACCTGCACAATCTCCCCCCATCAGAGGAAATGTAGACACATCTGTCAGACAGGTTGGTAGAGATGGAAACGAACTCATTGATATAACCCGCTCGACGCATTATTCGAAATGTGTTGACTAATTTCTGATGATCACGTATGACACCAAGGATGTTACCTATTCAGAAAGAGAATAAATACCTGGTGCATCCTTTGCACATCTAAAACTCTATTTACACGCACAGAAGTACTTCCTGCTTCTTACAAATAATAAGTTGTGTTGTAAAATTTCTCTTTGCTTATGTGTGTAAGAATGGGCTTTTTTTTCCTCTCAGTAAAAAATTGTCATAATTTCACAGGTCATCTACCTGCACATCTCCAAATAGCTTCAGAAACCAAATGGTGTGCTTTATCCAGCTTTCTTCAAATCTGTTTCTGCTCTGGCGGCCATTCGCCGGTTGGCATACAAACAAACAATTCTGAAATCTGCAATTTCACCTGAGACAGATCCAAGGTCTACAAGAACAGACCAAGGCACTGTCCTGCTGCCTGTCAGAAATTTTAGAAAGTCCTGGTATTTTTAATATATGTGATCACTCACAACAGCACCACAATTCCTCCTTCAGGTACTTCACTCAACTTGGCTATCTTAGCAGGCTCATACTTGAGTATTCTGATGCATGATGAACAAACAGGAGAGTAAAATTCAGTTACAGAGTCACCTGACCAAAGTAATCTCAATATATAAAATAAATGTAAGCGTAGTCACATTTCAAACAAAACTTCAAAAGAGAAGACATGGGATGATAGTTTGGGGAGTTTATAAGACAGTACAAAGGTTTCTATAGCTTAAAGGATTTGTACTTAACAGATTTTCTGCCCTCTTCGATCACAGGTTTAAATCAGGATCAAGTAATCCATTCACAAGACTAAAATTTTTTATGGATTAAACCCACAAATTAGTAGACTGAACAGTAACTTGTTTTGCCTCAGTACTAATTCATCTACATTTGGGAAAACACTATCTTATTCCATACCAAGGGCTGTTTTCCAAAGTCTAATTCTTTCTAATCATTCCCAAAGCAAAATGTCCCTTAAAAGGCGATCTTAAAGAGAATAGCATTGCTAAACTTTGCAAACAACAGATGCTTCTCTTCTTAAAGGCACTTTAAAGTGCATGAATATATATAAAACTAAAGATTACAGAATACTAAACACATTCTGTAAACAAAGCTCTGAATTTGTAAATGCATTACAAATTTAGCAGTAGCTTTCTTCTAAAAGTACTTTGTGAATGGCATCACCCTTAGTCAACGTCTGAAAAAAAAATCTGCAGTTGAATGTACATATTTCTGCAAGGAGGCTTAAAAACAGGGCTGAAATTTGAAAAAAGTTTCAATTTCTCAGCTACAGACATCTGCAGTCAGAGTTCTGAAAACACAACTTCATGTAACTAAGTGTCATGATCTGGCCTGTCTACTTTGCCCAACCCTATCGAAATATTTACAGAGGACATTAATTACACGTGGAAAACAACATCTGCAGTTGACTGTGCTCCAGAAATTTTTGGAGGGTTTCTGAAGCCCAATTCTCCATCAGCAACACATCAGAGTCAAGACTGCTGAGAAGTAACATACCGTTAAGGAAAACAAGGAACACATTTGGATACGAAAGTTCTTCACCACAGAGCAAGTTGACATCTTCAACTCCAAGATTACTGGCTAATTTAATAATTGGGCCATCTTCCATATCTGTAGTAATATGAGTCATGAGGGCAAGATTTTTAACCAAACCACAAGCCTAAAAAAAACAACACACCACACATATTTTATTCCTTCTATTCCAGTGTTTTAGCATTTACAAAATAATAACAATAATACAAAATATAGGCATTGAAGCTGTAGTTCTTAGTTATCCAAACATGCATAACCCTGTATTTCGCTCTTCATAGCAACAGCTACTCAGCAACATAATGGAAATACAAAATCAATGTATCAATTTTCCAGATATTCTGTAAGTTCTGACACAAACATTGATGCTTTTGAATGAAAAAGATTCAAGTATCTTTTACAGTGCAGTTATATTTCAGCTGCTTAATGAGACTAGCTCATATTGAGTACATACTAACACGGAAAGTTCACAGTTCCCCCCTTCCCAGTATATTCAAAAAAAAAAAAAAAAGAGAAAAAAAGGAAAACAAAACAAAAAGACTGTCAGCATCAATTGTTTGGTTGAAATAAATGGATGATATCATTAAAGTAAAATATACAAAGGTGGTTTTGTTCCTCAAGTTAATGGCTAAAGAAATAATGGTACGTGCTTCTAGAAAAATTGCAGGTTGATGCTGCAACTTCAAAAGAGAACTTTTATTACAGAACAAAGTGATAGGAGTTTAGGACTCCCCTCTTTCTGCTCTGACCAAAAGAGAGCAAGTAGTTCTGCAGCAAAACTGGGGGGGCCCTCATGTTGTCCTCATACACCCAAATGATTTCAGAACTGTTTTTGGACAAGTCACTCAGGAGAAAAAAGGCGATATAGTAAGGAAGACCAGGATGTAAACAGGGTTGTCAGAAGACAGACAAGATGCATTTTCAGGCTGAGGATAATCTACCTCTCCAGAAACCTCCTCTTCAGAATTCTTCCTCTGAGGGAGGATCACCTGCTTCAAAATAAACACAGAAAGCAAAACAGTAGTTCCTCACCTCTCCTTCAGGAGTGTCAGAAGGGCAGAGCATCCCCCACTGAGATGGTTGCAGTGATCGAGGACCACTCACTTTCCTTGTCTTTTCAAACTGAGAAGAGATTCTAGTCATCATTCCCAGAGCAGATATGTAAGACAAGCGGGACAATACTTGCGTCACACCTTGGCGGTCCATTTTGAATCTCTTTAGAGACCAATTACCCTGTAGAATAAAATTCATGTTTCAAAAAAATTATTACAGTTTATCCCCGTCTTGACTTTTTCCAGTATCTAGTCAGAATGATATCTGAGAAGCTTTGCAAAGCAAATGTTGCCCATTTATATAAAACAACTTTCTAATTACCTATCTGCATATAAACTCCTAGTTACAGTGTATCTGTACTAAGTATTAAAAAAGAGTTGAAACCAAAGAACTGCTCTTTCAGATGACAGGATACTTTCGTTATTATAGATTCAATCACACAAAGATTCTTCTTCATCTGTCCCTAACAGATAAATCCATACTCAAATTTAGCTAAACTGAATTATTTTCTGTTCTCTTTTTATAGTTTATTAGGGGTTTCTTTGTAAAAAAAGGTCTTTTGAGTGAAGCAACACTTTTACAATCGATCCCACCAGCTTTCACTTTTGCCTTTTTTGTGATTTATGCTGGAGAAGTCTGACATCAAAGCCCTCTGTACTTTCTTGAAGCCTTTTGTTTTTAGAATTCAGAGGGAAAAGACTCACTGATGTGTCTTTTCACAGAAGAGTGTGTGTGTGTGTGTGTGTGTGTGTGTGTGTGTGTGTGTGTGTGTGGAGTAGATGTACCCAGCTTCTCTGGTAGGATTACATCAAGTATGAAATGCAAGATCCATGCACATATCAGAGTTCTCATGTTTCAGGACTGTCACAAGTACTGTCACTTGTGGTTTTAATTAGGAGAACAGAGGAGCTCAGACAATGTTCTAGGACATAAATATGTTTCAATGCTAAGCAGATTTAATACTCTCTACCGTAATCTTGAAATCTGGCACTACAATTTTTGCCTTCATGACATCTACTCCAGGTACAGTTCTCAGCACCTGAGTCACTGGGTACAGAAAGTTTCTGTCTGAAATACTACTATTTACCCCAGGCACCACGTTACTGGCCAGTCCAAAGGCAACATTTCCCCAAGGATTGCCTTCGGCTAGTTCCTGTAGCCTTTTTGATACACTCAGCTAACTAACAAATAATTTGTAGCTTGCTTGCTGTACTACACTAAAACCTTTTAGAGGGTGATTTGCTTGGCTTCTTTATTTACACATAAACAGCACAATCCCATTTAGTGATGAACAGTAAGAAACCACCACCTACACAACTGATTTTGCCATTTTCTTCCACTGAAGAGACTATCAAATAGTCTCAAATCTGTAACAGAAAGTAGGAAGACAAAATGCCCCATGGTAAGGCAGTCAAAAGAAACCTGTTCATCTCAGCATTCTCGGAAAGGTTCACTCACTGACCATTCCATTCTTTAAAGACTAGGAGTTATGAGAATATAAGTGGAAGACCACAATAAACGAGCAGTTTTGCCTCACACTAGAAATTACTGCACCTGTAGTCTCGATTAGCTTGTGGTTTCTTCTTTGCTGCCCAGAAGAATCTGAAATCCAAAAGACTGGAGGAAAAAGGATGTAAATACGCTGCTTGAGAAACATTACAAAAATTCTTTGTGCTGAATCCTTCAGAAGTTGTCAAAAAAACCCAAATCAAAATGGGCCCAGGGCAGTTGTGAGACCACCCTCAATTGAGAACACCCTATCACGAACTCCTGTGAATGAGAAGTTGCTCCCTCGGTAGCATCAGATGATTCTTCAGATGCTGAAATTTCTATCAGGTCTGTGGCATTATTGCCTGATCTACCCTCTCTTCTGGTGTTTTCCAGGGCAAGAAGATAACCTGTAGGAAATATCACTGAACACCACTGTAGTTGATGCACCAGGGCTACGAATTCTTTTGCACGCTACTGGTGTAATTACGAATCCGCCGAGTTATTTCATGCTCTTGGAGAATATCATTGAAACATTCTGGTGAGATTGGAGATTGTCATTTCCAAGAATGATTTTTATGGTATTTGCTTAATCTCTTGAATAGTATGCACTGGGCATTGTTCCTCATAAATTATTTTTCAACGCTTAAGAGCAGATGGTGTTTAACTGCTTATATGGCAGTAAAAAAAAGTCCAAAGACAGTGGAAGAAGGAAGACTTTACTGAATAGGTACTGAATATTTGCAGATTTATCTCTGTCAGTCCAAATGGAAAAACTGGCACCGGCTAGAAGAAGGCACTAGCATTTAGAGAAACAAATCTGTCAATTGTTTTGGTTACATGCACTGTAGAGATTTAACTACATTTGGGGCACTCATAAAATTAAACGGTGATAAGCTTTAACACTGGGATTTGTAAGTTACAGACTGCTGGTGGCTTTGGATGCAATTTTGATATTTTGCTAATTTTGTTCACAAGAACCAAAAGAGAAAAATTTTAGTTTCATGCTAGATAGAGAAGCCCTCTCAAGAGCTCCAAAGATTAAAAATTAAGTTTCACAATTTTTACCAGCTCTTAAAATACTTAAGTCTAATCTAATTTCTTTTAAAAAATCATGGATTTCAAAGTAATTTACAAGCTAGTAGATAGGTCTCAGGAACAATCTCACAAACTGCTCTAGCAGATGTCTGAGGTAAAATACAAAGTTAGTAACTATTATTGTTCTTGTCCACCGGCGAGAATGAAAATATCCATTCCATCAGAAGGCAGACACAGGCTAAAACCCAACAAAGACAAATATATAAAGGTTAATTATCAGAGGTTTTTTTCAATACTATGGTATGCAGCAGATTTCCCTGTTAAATAGTTCAGTATCATTAGCAGAGAAGTACTAACTTGTATGCTGAAAATTTATTCATACTAGCAACTTTAAAACAAAAAGGCACCGCCCTTAAAGAGCTCAAAACTCAGGCTGTGATTTTTGGTTCGGTGTGGGGGTTTTTGTTTGTTTGTGGTTTTGGTGCTGTTTAATTTTTTTGTTTATTTGCTTTTGGTTGGTTGGTTCGGTTTGTTTTCATGCTGTTTTCCAACCATCTTGTGGACAAATGATGTAACCTGACCCTACCTAAATCCAGATAATAAAAAAAAACCCAACACCACAGTCAAGTAGAACCTAGAAGACAGCAAATTAGATAAATACAACAATCACTATTCTAAATTTGCTTGTTTCTACCCTTCCTTCACAAACACGAAACCATTACTTTGCAATAACAGTGGCTTGATGATTATTAATTCTTCAGTGAATTCCAAAAGCCCTGCCCATGACAGAGTTTTGTAACTTTAATCTATAAAGAACGTTAAATAGGTGCCCTTTTCAAACAAAAACCATTAAATTCATCAGAAAAGAATTTACAGATTTCCACAATTTAGTAGGGTGAAAAAACTCTATATACTAAAATGAGAACAAAAAGACTTACTGTGGAGATGGCATTGACCATGCCGTTGGTGATCTGGTCTTGACGCATATGCTTCACGACGTCAAACTGAGCTGCACGTTGCTTGGGGATTACCTGGTCAGCAATCTTCTTCAGTTCAGAGTTAAATTTTTTGAACAAATCTTCAAATAGAAGAGAAAGAAGCTGGAAATACAAAACAGCTGGATTAAGGGAAAAATTATACTTCTTCAAGTTCAGGAAATGGGGAAAGGGAGGGGAAACACCTTTAATACTTCTACCTTTATCCTTCTTGTCAGTTAAAGTAAAACAACCCAGCAACAGAATCATTCAAAAGTGCTGCTTTTTAAACCTATTATTTCCTGTATAGGTATATATCAATAACTTCTACTTGTTAAAATAGTCATAAAAAGAATAGGCTACCTGACTTTTTTCACTCTCCAATTTGCTTTGCGTCTTCAGTTTGCTCAGCCTCTCCTTGCAGACACTAATAGCTTTCCAAAACACTTAAATCTGCATTATATAATACATTTAAAGTGTTCAAAATGCTTAGGTTTGCAAGCAAGCAGGGTAAATTCTAAAGCCTTGGCAGTCCTGTCCTGGGACTCAACTCTGCAGCAGCTTCAAGTGTCAGAAGAACTAAAAATGCAGTAGCTACCAATGCCAAAAATGGTAGTTCCCAGTGTACAAATACACTGTAGGGTTGAACAATCTATGCATTCATCCATCACAAGCTAAGACATTCTGGAATTAATTGTATCATTTAATTTCTCTATATGCAGAATTAAACTGAATTCCAACTGACTCCATCAGACATAGTCACCACCGTCCTCACCTTCTGGAGACAAGGAAGCAAAACACTCATTCCTCTATCATTGGGATTGTCCACTAGCTTTCATTTGCTTTCCTCTATCTACATTCCCCAGCTGGGCCAAAAAATTTGGCAAATGACACTGTAAAGCATCTAACTTAAATTATAAGCTACCTCACTGGCATCACAAATACATTTAAGAATATAAATATACCAAATAATAACTAGAAGCTCAAGACAGACCCCTGATGAGCTAGGCTGGATTATCTTTGACAGTCTACTTTGTAAGACATAAGAAACACTTAAATTGTAAAACCAGTGACAACACAAACTGTATGCTAACCCTTGGCAAAAATGAAATTCTATTGCTACTCTGAACAGAGACATTTTGCTTGAAAAATGGGGGTTTTAGTGCTGATGTTTGCATAAGAAGTTGTCACAGACCTTTTTTCCCTTCTGATGTTTATAATACCCTTAATAGTTACAAAGTTATACTGTCACCACTGTCAAAAGAAATCCAGTCACCCGCATCTCACCTGCAATATCACAGTTAATTTCAATAAGATTTCCATCAGAAACAAAGGCATCTTTTATGAAGCATTGTATTAGGAAGGAGAACCCCCTGGAGTCTCCAAAACCTAGATTATGAGGGAAGAATTTCAAAAGTAGGGAAAAAGTAAAAGGAAGGAACATGAACAGTTTTAAGATGTCTGTTAGTCTTGTTTAATAAGAACTAGGCTCTTTTGAAATCAACCATGGCATCCATTTGATCTCAACAAGTTTGAGCAAACTTCAAACATTTAACAACACATTGAATGGAACACTTAAAAATCACTCAGAAAATGTCTACCTATTTGATTCCTTGATCTCAGAATTGCAAAGATCTCATAATTCCATATGCCATCGGGATTGCAAAGCCACACTATCCTTCCTGTTCCCTGAACTAATAAAGTGAGTTACACCCCAAGCAAACCGACTTCCTACTATTTGCTAGTCTGAAAAGTGTTGTACTTTGCTAATTTCACTCACAGACTCTTGCTCTGTAAAAGCTCTGACTATCTGGCAAAGAAGAATCTCACAATAACCACATTATCTAGGTCAAGAGCAAGAGATTAAAGGAAAAGGATGGAATGCTACTGATAATATTCAATGGATTTCATAGTTAGTCCAGGGCCTTTCAGCCTGCTTCAGAAAGGAGCACGAAAGAGCAAATTATATTTAAGGGGAAAAAATACTGACAGCTCATCAATTGATTTTCATTGAAAATCCTAAGAAAAATTAATAAAGAAGTTAAGCTGCTGAAATACAGTTTCAGCAATTAGCTTAATGTCAGAGAATTCTAATTAGGCGCCTTGAGATTGCTATTTAGCGTTTAAGCCTTTAGAGTGCCAAATTCTCCCTTTCACACAAACTGGTTGCAAAATTAAAGACATTAGGCAGCCTTAATTATATTATCAGAACAGCTGGGATTAGGCAATCTCTGAAGTCAAGGCGGTATTCTTTTGTCACAGGGTAGAAATCCCTTGCTTTCCAGGGTGCCGGATTTTGGTGCTGTTCCATATCTCACCCATACAAAGCAAGCTGCATTAGAAACAAAAAAAAACCAAAACCACCGAGGACAAAGAACAGAGTAATGCTTAGCAAATAATGAACACATTAAGGAAAGAGAAAAGGTAGGTGAAAAGATTAAGCCTGAAATCGGTAGGTTTTGCTAACACCTCAGCTGGCACCTGGCCTACCGAGCCTCTAGTGGCAGAAAGACTAAGAGAAAGCTCTGTAAACCAGCTTGGCGAGTGGATACAACTCTGTTATCTAAAGCTAAAGCACATTTCGTACTCTCTTGTCCCATGGGGTGTGAAATTAGCAGCTATTGTTTTCACACATTTTTATAAACACAATGCCTTTTATGTCTTTACATTGTTTAGACCACTATGTTTTTCTTCTCTCATGGGAATACTTGCCTTTTTTTTTTTCTTTATTCAAATTGTAAATCAACAGGATTTTTATTCCAGGAACATGCTGGCATTAAAAAAAAAAAAAAACCCCACACCAAACCAAACAAACCACCAACAACCATTTTATCCACAGAAACTTTAGCTAAACAAAACCATTCAGAAACTGGGAAAAAATTTCCACACTTTTTAGTCTGTAATCCAATCAAATTAATATTTTACCAATAACATGGTAGAGAGGAATTCAAGTTTTCAGCTTGAAATGAGTATTTAAAATACTACAAGAGAGAAAAAACTACTCTTAGTCAAGTGTTACAATCTGAATAATTCTGAATAGTTACAAACTGAATAGTTCTCCTCCATGTAGAAAAGATACATATTGGCTTTGTTATGATGACCCTCTACATTTAAAACCTTTTCCAAGTTAATTTAAAACTATTTTGGTTGTTAACATCTGTGTGAGCAGAAGTCGTCTTCTTACAGCTTGTAGAAAACTTTTTTACCTGTTCTACTTTTTTCCTAAGATTTTTAGAGGCAGAGACTCCTTCGGTCCAGTTAAGAACAATACAATGACAACAATTAATTTTATTGATTACAGTCACACTGAACTACAGCAACAACATTACACCTGAAACCAAATAAATTCATTACTGCTTAAAATATTTATCCCATTAGAATATTGCCCTAATGCCCACTTAATACCCCTTACACTTTAGAAATATATTCTGCCTTAGCAGAAGATTAAAAATTTGATTTACAGTAAACATACTAATTTGAAGAGTGAATTTCTTTTCCTAACACGTTAGGAAGTTTTTTTCCCCTTATATTTGTGCTTCCAATGCTATCAAGAGTGTCATCTTAGTTTCTTCAGAAAACTAGGAAGCAAAGCACATGTTTTTTATTCGAAAATGACTGCATGCTCTGTGTGTGTGTGTTCACATGTGTGCATGGAGGACAGGACAGGGTGGGAAGGAAGAATGTGAGACAATGTGCAAGCGCACATCTTAAAAATGAGAATTTCCACTGCGTATGAACAAAAAGGAACAGATATTGTTACATGTGCTGAAATACAAATGATGTGGGCAGCAGAGATGCAGAATTTCTGCAATCCAGTGCATTAAGTTTATTCTCTGAATTTCTGATCATGATCAATAACTAGGGATGATACCCACTACTAAAACTCCAACTTACATTAACACCGAGCACAGCAAGTAAGTCCAATCCTAATACAAACTCTTTAACTGAATAACCACACATGGCAAGGAAAAATCCATGCCCTGGTAACTAAGCAGTTCCTTCATCTGATAAGCAACTGCATTAGGGGAATGCAGTTTGGCCAATGGCTGTGAACTGCCACCCTTCTCTGAAAAAGAATGGTGCCAGTCAGAGACCTCAAACCACTCTCTCCTTCACAGCCATTTGTTAGTGCTTCCACTTCCAGTGCCAAAATTCTGCAAGCAAAGAAGTCCACGCAATCCACTTTCATTAGTTGCTCCAGTTAACCTCGAACCACTTACTCTGTTAATTCATGCTACTCTAGAGACCAGAAGAGCAGCTGACAACAAATAAGCAATCTTATGGGCTCCAAATTGCAGGAGGCTTGAGTGAGGCCATTCTGTGAGCTGCTACACAAGCTGGGTTCTCCACAATGGGACAGCCTGGACCTGACATGCAGGCACCTCCTTGTTCCCAGTTTATTCCCTTACCCAGCTGCTCAGAGGGGAATACTGGAAGACAGATCTTAATGCTGTCTTCTTGGCACTAACAGTGTCACAACAGAACTAGAACTGATGCCGTATTTGCACTGCTCTGTCCCTTTATCTGGTATAAAGAGGCAATATGGAAGTGAGAATATAACTTATTAGCCTCAATCAGAGAAGCATATCTGTGAGTCAACACAGAACAGCCAACAAAAATAAAATGAGAGGAAAAACACTTCAACTGAGAAGGCATAAATGCTCCCTATTCTGCATTTTTTAAAAGCAGATGATAACAAAACTCCAAAACAACACTTCGCTCTGAAGTAAAAACTTACCTGCCCTGCCAACTCCAAACGTTTATTTCCATAGTAGTCTCTGTCATCTACTTTATTTTCTCCTTGAGCCAAAATTACTCTGCGTACCATTACTGCTGTGTATATGCACTTGGCACGAAAATTGAATTCTTTCACCTGTAAACCAACAAAAAACCAAAAAAATCCTAAACAAAACAAAAACATACAAATGTTTCAGGATCAGTTCCTTAGTTCTTATTCAGACAAACACATGCATTTAAATCACTGGTAATCTGTGCTGACTGAGGAGTTACAAAAGGGATTTGTAAGCTTTATTTTCTTAAAAAATGCAAAACCCCTTGTTATTAGTGACTTTGTAACAGATAGAAAATGAAAGTAAATCAGAATAAAGGTACAGGTCATGACACGAAGGTCCTGAACTAACAGCTGATACTGCCTGGCAGTGCCGAAAAAAAATGCATAGTATGATAAGTAGTTCAATGGTACAGCATTTCATAAAGATTTCTTTTGACTCAATCCAAGTCTTTCTCTTTATTTTGATTTAATTTACCTCAGCTACAAAGACATCGAAGACATTTTTCTCTGCCAACAAAGCTCACAGCATAAATAATGACACAACCTTACCCCAGTTTAGAAAAAACCCAGACCATTACATACAAGAACATGGGTCAGAATAGTTGAAGCCAGCAGCTCTCGGGCTTCTTCCATCTTTGTTTTCTTTGGGCCTCCCCACATCCTTTGCCTTCTTACTTTGTTTCCAATGTACTTCAGTGCCTGTCAAGAAACAGAATTAACCTGAGTCAGTAACAAAACTGTAACCTATATAAATATACACATATGGAGATCTGTATGTATTCTTCAACGTGTGCAATCCCACTAGCCACAGATGATATAAACTCCAAGCAACCTGCAAAACAACAAAGATGTAAGTGATGCTAATAAAAAAAACCTCTTGAAAATTTACAGAGTTTACTATAATTAAATTAACAACTTGTTGTTTATCATAGGTTGCTACATTTGGAATGGAAAGTGGTGAAAATGCATAAATACTACAATATTAAAAGACAGATTATTGCAGAGATACAGAAAAGAGAATTCTATAAATTCCAAAGATATCCAGTTAATTTATTAGAATTTTAATCTCCATTTCTTTTGTGTACTTGCTAAGTTTCATTCAGATATTAAACCATAAGGTAGCACTCACTGTTTGATATCCACAAAAGATACTGTGTGGCATCCCCGACTGTCTCCTGGAGTACCTTGCAATGATTAATGGATTCTTATTCTCTTACCAGTTGTTAACCAATCTGCAGAATTCATAGTCAGAGTCAAGAAACTATCCAAGTCCACACAGGAAGTTCCTGCCTGGAAATGAAGCCATGAAACTGTGCAAAAGAATTACCCTCTCCAGTAAATGACAGACTATCCTTTCCATCTCTTACCTTCCTCATTAAAAGCTAATTCTCCTAATTTCATCTGACATTTCTGGCATGGAGTAACTTCTGTATTTCTGTTTTTCTACCATCCTGGATGCTTCACATTGCTCTATGTTCCTCCAGCATCACCATTTTACTCCTCTGGCTCTGAATTAGGAGCTCTTTAAGCTACCTCTAACCCTCAAGAGCCTCAGAACATGAAAACCAGAATGATACTTATTTTACAATACTCAACGTCACACAGGGAAAGATTTGACAAAGTTTACAACAAAAGAGCAGAAGTAAGATTAATCTTCAAGAGCTTCTTCCAGCAGATTAATACGTACATGATGGAAATGCTCACAGAAAAATGGCCAACGTTCTGGCTACTTAAAAAAGTACACCAACTAAGAGAATTCTGGTAAGTCTTTATCAGGACAGAGGGTGGCTTCATACAAGAGATTAGAATTGGAGGAGAACATTTGCTCATAATGAAATGGTCATATCCACATTAATAGGGCTTCTGAGAAATGAGGTATGCAATTCCTTTTTAAAAACTGGCATAGTCCTCGAAAAACTCCCCTAATTTTATGAACATTGCTACTTGTCATATATAGGCTTATGTCATTAAAACAACACCAGGCTTCTGAAAACAAAGCGTTTTTTGACTTTCACTTTTTTTTTTACTTTGACTTTTGATTTTTCCCCAGTTAGGTATTGAGAGCAAAGTCTCACATTTGATGAGTCCTGACCCCTTAAAAAGCCACAGCTTAAAATACCCCCCCCAAAACAAACCTTAAAACAAAAGTGTATGTCCATTGCTGACACAGCAAAGTGCTCAATACCCACTGTCTTTGCATTTTTATGGCCTCTGACCATGTGAAAAGACACACCTGCATCTGTGTAAAGATCTGAGCTTTCTGGCATTCTTCCAGGCTAGGAGCAAATGCAGCCATCACATGTTCCTCTGTGCCAATCATTTGTACAATCTCCTGGTCACTCTCAACACCCATGGCCTAGGAAAAGAAGAAAAGACAGAAATAACACAGGCTTTATGTTAACTCACTGACATTTGCTTATGCTAATTTGGTATTGTTTGTCTGCATTACTACTAAGCAAGAGCTAGCTCTTCTCTAAGAAACTGTGCCATCTGGCACTGGCAGCACATATTCTAGCTATGGAAGAAAGTTAAATGGAAATCTTGATAAGCAGCAGGAACACACACACTTTTTAGGGAGCCATTTTTTTCCTTCACTGATAGCATTAAATTCTATGGGGTTTTTTTAAGGAAAAAAACAAAAGTAGGTAGTAACAACCCAACGTGTGTAACAATGAAACCAAGTCAGAACCTACAATAAAGAAAGGAAGACGAAATTTGTTAAAAGAGTACACAGTCTGTTACCACAAGCAATTTTGCAAACTCAGTTGACTGTGATGCAGCACATCATATTTGAGTAACGTTTACAATCTACCTCCTTTGCAGCTCTCTGCATTTAGAAGATGACTTCACAATTCCACTTGAAAGACATTCTGTTATTTCACTGATCCTTGGACACCTTGTTAGACTTTATACAGCAGAAAAAAAGCTTAATAAACTAAGAAAGCTCTTAACAGGTTTAGAAAAATCTCTCTATCAGTAAGTGTTTCAAGGTGGCAGCCAGCAGTGAAGGCTTTTGTGGATTCCAGATGGTGCTAAAGCTCCCCCCTTCACACATTTGCCTGGAGCTCTGCCATACCAAGAAATGGAATAATCTCACTAAACCTCTTCTGGCTGAATTATAATATGTTTCTCAGAACTTTGTGAGGAAGTTACGTTTGCATTCACATTATTCTCCAAACTGCCTGCCACAAAGACCATTGTAAATAATGGCCTATGTAGATCCCAGTATTCTGGTTCTCATTAAAAACTGGCAGTGTCTCAAAAAGTCACATTTGCCTCAAAAATGCAGAAATACCTTCCTTTCTTTTTGCCTTCATTGAGTGTCACTTTGCTTAACACCTAGCTAATGCTATTCCTTTGCAAAACTGTTGCTCTAACTGTGAAGTATCCAGCTTCCTTTTTTTTCTTTTTTCTTTCATTTTTTTCTTCTTCAACAAAGAAGTGATTGGCTGAAGTTCCTTTAAACGCAAACTCTGTCTTTTCACCTTGTGATTTATTACAAATTAAAAGGAGTGAAAAAGTACCACACATCCATAACAGGGTGAGGACACTTCTCTTTTAGTGCAAAGTACAGATCACAGTTCCACCATCTCAGACAGACTTGAGTTCCAGATCAAGACACCGTTACTTCACCAGGTAAGAGTGTTTCATCACAGTTTGCTCCCACTGAGTAGTCACCCCTCTGATCTCAAGGCTCTTTTCAGAACCAGAATTTGCCCATGTGACATTATTGCAGTTGAGATCTCTGCTTTTTAAATATTATTACACTTCCTCACCCTTTTAAAAAAGGTTACGCAGTAGTTAAAAAACCTCAGCAGAGGAGTTAACAAAATCCCTCATTACCCAAGAGCCAGACTCATAAGAAAGTCTACAAAAGCATGAAAGCTTCACAATAGTAGTTTTTCCATGTGCCTAGGACTTAATAGCTGACCAGCAAACTAGTTTAGGAATGACAACTGGATTCATAAAATTATTGCACCTAGCCTACAGAAGAACAAAATTCTTGTGCCATTCTAGGCACATATACCACGAATATATTTATTTAAGCCACATCAGCTGCAAGCCAATATCACCCTATTTCTGTCCATCAGGTTAATTATGGGATGGCAATCAGATTGTGTCATAAAAAAGTGAAAAAAACAAGTGGAAAAAAAGTCAATCTTCATTTTTACTATGCTCTTTTGTCCACTAAAAACCAGTAAATTAAAGAGGATTGATGACTATTTTTTAAGTTGATGAATTCTCTGATCAGAAGTCTCACAACAAAAGATCAGAATAGGATGTTTTATTACATCAGCATAGATTTTCTAGTTGAAGTTTGCAGCAGCAAATTCACTAGAGAATTGTGAATTTCTGAGTGGGAAAGGCTAGGACCTGCCACCAAATAGTATATGTTGTATTGTTAGATATGTGCAAATGGGGCGAAATTCATTTATGAGTAACAACTAAAAACTCAAGCAAATGATCGAAGAAGATGTGCTGATACAACAGCCTAAAAGTAAACCTATTTATTCTCCTCTATAGTCTCAACCATCCTAAGCACAGTTGCATACAAAAATCCACCTACATGCAACACTAACAGGGCAAGCAACAGGCCCATGCTGCTATCAGACAGATTTGTAATCTTAACACTTAGTTTTTCATTAAATTTGGCCCTGATGCTACACTTCTAAAAAAAACCCCAACAAAACCACAACTAAAAAACCAAACCAAAACAAAAAAGGTACTTCAGAATAAGCCTGTAACCTCATTAGGTCAGCAACAAAATATTCCTTGGTTGTTGCATGTGTTACAGAAACACTGAGGATGTGCAACATAGGAATGGGCCCTAAGCTTAAAGCACTCATGATCCCAGGACAAAGCTGAGGGAAAGGGAATTAACATGAAAGCAAACCAGGAGACAAGATGTGTTGTTTCTTTTTGATCGGAAGGCAATGTCACAAAGGGATAATTTTACAGGGGAGTGAAGGAGTCACTGAAAGAGGTAAGTTAACAGTGGCTGTTAAAGGATGAGGAGGGAGATGGTGGCAGGCTGCTGAAGAGCACGGTTGAAGGCCAGCAGTCAACAGACATAAAACAGATAAGTCAAAGTGACCACTCAGAATATTCAGATCATCCTGAGTTCAAGTGAGAAAGTGATCCAAATGGGGCCAGTCACTTCTCAGGACTAGAGAGCTTCCCACTGACCAAAACGCGTGCACATCCATATTTATGTGTGCACACACGTACACACGAGAGTGTGCATGAGAGAGTGTGAGCACAGCTCTTCCTCCCCCAGCTGGTGTCTTAATGATGATGTCTAGGCGTTTCCATGGTACTTCTCTAGAATGTAGTTCTGCAGTCCATCAGGCTAAATTACAGAATGGAGACAGGCAGATGACTGGATTAAAAAGATGTCAGGGAAGTTCAAGGTTGAAATCACAGAAAGAATTGTCTGGAGCTTTCATAATTCAAAAGATACGAGCTATGAAACTACAGCCATGGGAACTCATAATCCTGCAGATCCAGTAAGACCACCATTCAGCTGTTCCTCTAGAGCTGCACCTAAACAGCTCCAAGACTAACACACGTTTTTAAAAATGAAACTTGACCTGCTATTCAAATCTTTTGCCACAGGTCCTAGAGCAGCTCCTTATAGCTCCAACGTGAACTAAAGATACTTCATCTAATGATTCAGGTTGTAAAATTCAACTTTCAAGTCCCTCTAGGTTACTTATAAATCTCTTCCTTCCCTCACCAGTTTTGGTGCAGCATGTGACCTTCACTTACTTGAGCTCCCAGGACTCACTCAAGTCTATCTAATCAAGACCATAAACATAAAAGAAAACCAGCCCTTACCTTTGAACAGCTCTACCTCACTGCAATGTAGGGAGCTCCCTGCAAAACCAGCAACACCATCTCACCTGTAATCCTGATGTTTTTCAGGATAGAAACACCCTTACATACTACACAAATATTCCACGTCCCCTAATGCTCGCTGCTATCTAAAACTGCCCAAGCCCCCCAGGTAAAGCATGTGCATCTCACAGCCTGACATGTTCAAAAAGCCACTATGAACAGTTCACAAAGCCCCATGAGCGGTGCACAACTGGCACAGCTAAAACAAAGGTCTCACGGGGTTGCAAGTCAACTCGGGACATCCTAAATAGCACTCTGGTCGTGTATGTATATTAACTCATGAAAAAGTGTTTCAAAGTAAGCAGGAAGCAAATTAGCGGTGTCTGTTTCCCATTACAAGGCAGTTAACAGCCCTTTCAAACCTCAATGAAGACATACTTTGGGGACAAAATTGTCCAATTTATATCACTACTTCAAACCAAAGATTGCATTTACATATATAGTGACTGCATAAATGCTTCTGTCACTTCTAACAAGAAAGGTTAGGGAAGATTGCTTAGCTAGCACAGCCACAAATCTCTAACAACTCCACATCTGAAGAGTAGATACTCCAAGTCTGTCCTAGAATAGATACTGTGATTTTGTAGCCTATCAAATTTCAGTTAGTTGTGGTCAGTGTGCTAAACTTCACAAAACCACAACTTACATGTGTTTGGAACAAATGGCTGTAAAACATCTGAACGTGCCAACCCCGAAGATCCTTACAGGTCTGGGTGGCAGAAAATCAAACCAGCAGAACAAGGTCATTCTGGCTGGCAGCTATGGGTAAGAATGAACTGTGAGGTAGATGCCTCCTTCAGGGTGACCCTACAAGATCCAGTCCCCCTACCTATCCAGATCAAGGGACGTTTAGATCCACCCTATTTCCACCCCTCCTCACAGCTTCCCTCCTCAGCAAAAGGAAGGACAGGGAACACTATGTTCAGGTTTTGTCTTAAGACACAGCTGTGTCCCTGACTTTATGCCTGGAACACAAGGGTGATCTTAGACTGCAATCTAAGGAGCTCTTTAGGAATTTCAGGTCTCAGCTCTGCCAGTAGGTGGTATTTCACAGCCTTTGTTTTTGACAAAGATTTCTAAGGGATATATTAGTACACCTCCACTTTACAGTTGCAGTAGCTTTAAATGCACTTAGATGATGGATCTCCAATACTTGCTCTCTTTTCTCTAACATTACAATGATTTTTTGGCACCTGATCCACTTCTTAAGTAATTTGCAGGAACATCACGTTAATTAAAGCTATTGAGACCAGAAAGACAATTCAAAATTGCTCAGCTTTCTCCCACTGACTCTCAGGGGGTCCCTGACAAAACTGTTCCCTCTAGCTGGCCCATGCACTGCATTGCAGCCCTCTACCAATAACTATTTGTTTTCTTAGTCAAAACACAAAGGTCTGTGGAACTTGGTGGAGACTGGATGCTGGTCTGGAAGGAAATGCAGAGCAGTAGATATTTGACACTGCTTTCTCAGTTTATTTTTAATTAGAAATTACACATGCAGCAGCTACAGTAAAAGGCAAGGAGTCAAAGGCAATCAAAACTTCAGAACTTAAGACTGTCTGTACAGCTTAACTCTGCCCCTTCCAGAAGTTGATCTCTACATGTCAAGAAGCAGGACATCTACTAGTAAAACAAGGAAGACACATGCTTCATGCCCAAGGCTTGGTGTCAGCAGAAAGGAATTATTTTCCTTGGTTTTCCAACAAATCTCTTGTTTATAATACTGCCAATATGATAGAGCAGAGGTTAAACAGGTATCCCCAATTTAGGGATTCTCCAGTTTCAGGGCTATTGTGCTTATAACCTTGCTTTTAGTAGTTAAATAGAACAAAGCAATAACACAACACAGCAGTGTCCGAGAAAGAAAGCTCAGAGACTGGTGACTGCTATAGTTTCCAGCTCGAGACTCACAGAAAGTGGATATAAGATCCACGAATTTCATGTTATTAAAGGAAAGGTAAGGAAAATGACCACTCATGAGAACAGTTAAGTGCCAGTCAAGAATGGAACATTCCGCTAATTTGCTACTTTATTAAATCAATATAGATAACTAAAAAGCACTACAGCCAAGAGCTCCTAAAAACTGTAACCTCTTATTCAATAAATAAATGAAAAACTATGCAAGATTATTTAAAATATAAAAGATACATATACGGATATTTATAGCAAGCACTGTCAGAAGGTGATCAAATAGTCAGAACAATCCTGCCTTAGAAAAATAACCCAACAACCATCTCCTCAGACTTAATAACCCAGAGCGGTTACTCTATGTGAGCAGGTATTTGTCTGTACCAGCACGGGGTGACAAAATGCAATAAAAGTTTGTAAGTGAAGGTGGAATCCAGCTGTTTGGTACTGGAGCAAATGAGTTAAGAGCCACATTAACAGTTCCATGGAACGCAAAAGTTTTTAACTTAATTCTGGCACTTTTACATGCATTTCTGTCCATAAATAATTTCTCAACCTCCTGTAACACTGGTCACTAAAACCTCCTCCAACTACTTGAAGAGATTTGCTTAATCAGAGATAGCAAATATTTATTTCCTAAGTCTAAACTCAATTATTAAACTATTTCCTAGTACCAAAGCACTTCCTACATGAAAACCGATTCTTACAACTCTCACCTAGCCCAAGAGCTGTGGTCATATTCACAAGCCTGTACATGCCGATGCTGACACATCACCACTGCGGGCACAGGCTGTCTGGATGCCGTGAGCACGTGCTGCCCTCTCCTGGCAAATCATTTCTCGAGCTGATACTACCTCTTCAAACCTGTGCTGTAAACACTACAGTGAAGACAAAAAGAGGACTTTTCCTTGATCCAATGAGAGGTGTTTTAGTGCCCTAAGCCACCTTCCCTGCGAATACCGCCTCTAAAGCTGCTGCCCAATTTCCTTCTGCACACACAGTGTATCAGGCTGCAAACCCACAGGCAGCAGCAGAGCATTACAGGCCAGGAAGGAGTTGACAGGACAGGTCCTACTGTTTTCTCCAGCAGCCGGACCAGCACGTGTCCACCAAACACCTCCATGGCTGCAGTCTGTGCATCTGATTGCTCAGAGAGAGGAGCGACCAGCCTGCTCCTGGTCCTGCTGGGCAGCTAGGCAAAAGTCATTGCTATGTCACACTGATCACACATTCAGTGTGTGCATCCTTGAGTGAACTAAAATGAAAGGGAGAAGCAGAGAGTGAAAGAAAGCAGTTCTGGCTGTTTCACAGGCAATCACGGTCAAGGCATGGCCCTGTCACCAGCTCAGCTGGAAGGGCAAATACTCCCTAGTTCTTGCCCAGAATAAGAAGAGGATGTCTCTCACAGCCCTTTGTCAGTCCCATCAGAAATCACCTCAAAGCTACAGTGCCTGTCCATGCATTCGCTGACCTGAAGATACTGGTGAGTGTTCCTGAAAAGGCAAGGATTCTGAGCTATTGGGATTCCGGCAGGGCTCATTCACAGGCAAAGTGAACAGCTCACAAAATGGAGCCACTCTAGTAATCTTATCTGATTTAGGAATAGGTCTAAGAATTACAGGTCTGCCCCAGAGGCTATTAGTTTTGTTTACAGCTATGACTGGAAGTCAGGTATAAATGAACTCATGGCTATGCCATATCCCTGAACCTGAATCAAAGGGTGTCGAGCTACTCAGCACTACACAAGTCACAGCTGGGGACAGGCTGGGACCAAAACCAAAGACCCTTAACATGAGCTCGCAACATAACCTGTAACAAACCAAAACCCTTCTGACCTTCTGCGGCAACAGAGGGACCCTGCAAGGCAGTGAGGGGGTAGCAGGCGTTTGTCTTGGCACGGCAGTGCTCTCCTCCCAGAAAAACACAGCACTTTTTCTCCTTTTTGCTGTACAATACAGATGACTTCCCAGGGGAAAAAAACTTCCAATCTCTAAGCCCTGCCAAGTCCTTCTGTACATATTAACTTGAGAGCTGCTGTCAATCTTCTTTCTTGAGCTGTGGCACAGCTTTTTTCTGCCTTTTCTTTCTTTTCCCCCCAAACTAACAGCTGTATTACCTTAAATATGATAGCAATGGGAATATCTTCTGATAGAGTGTTGTGCCTCAGATAAAATCTTCCTTGTTTCACAACCATATTTGTTCTGCTCTTCTTCTCATGAGTGGAACTGAAGTTAAAAAAAAAATATTATGTCCAACAGAATGTTTGCACTGACTCCTCAAATCTTTTACAGAAAACTTAGCAGGCTTGAACAATCTTTCAGCTAAATTAATCCCATTCTCTCCTCTTCTAAAAATTATATTAAAACAGCCAGACATCAGCCTGTAACTCCAAGATAAGAGGGTATTATCACCTGTGATGGGGACTATTTGAAATATTTGACTTAGGCAAGTAGAAGTCTGCACTCTTCAAAATCACCTTTGCATGCTTTTATCATCAATTTTGATGTAACCAACAGGTCAAACTGTGCACAAGTACTGCTGCGACAACAGTATGAGGTAACAGTACTTTGTTGTATATTAAGCCTCATCTAGGCTTACTGTGAAACAGTTAAGTATTTAAGAGACGTGTGAGAGGCCTCTGGATAAATAAAAACAGCCCTCACACTCAACAGTGACAAGCCCCATATTATACCAGATGCAGCTTAAAAAGAAACCAACCAGAAGGCAAACAAAATATAATTAAAACTTAATCAATGAGGAAAGGCCAAATTTAAACTACCTTACTATTTTCAGTACTTGGTGCAGTACAAAAATATTTGTTTCCTTCTCCACCGTCTCTGCCTTTAAAAGTTTTTATGGCAATATGGTGTAGAGAGGCAGACAAAAGGTTACATCCGATTTCCACAGCAGTAACTTCATGTTACTTGCTGCAAAATGAGACCAAACATCATCAGCTGGGAAGTGCACTTTCTTATGTTAAAAATTAAAAATTGCTTTTCCTAACCTGGGGTGAATCCTGAAGCATGTGAGCAACTCTCACAGATTTTTGTGGGAATACTGTACTAACTGATTTGGGGACTGATGTTTAGCATACAAAATGACAGTAGCAAAAGAGGGACATTGAATATCTACATCTTTTTCCTGTTAAACTACACAAGAAACCTACACAGCTATTTCAACTACAACAATGAAGTTCTAAAGCTTTGGGTTTATCTCCTTTATGTAATTGTAGGCATTTACCGTACCTGGTAACAGAAGCGCCAACTGTGCCCTTTCTATCAGCTTCCACAATGATTCTGTTTTTGGATAACTGTTCTTGAATCAGAATGACTTTCTCTACACCTTTAACAATGAAATAGCCACCTAGTCAACAGAAAAGAAAGACTTCACATATCAGTACCATTGTGCCTTACTTGCCTCCTTCAATATGCCTTTGAATATAAATTATTAAAAAGTAAACAAAAGTGCAAAACAGAAGAGTAAATTCTCCCTTAAAAGAGTAATGGAAAAACTTGATGTGGAACTTATGGTAACTACAAATACATTTCACTAATCAGGACTTTTGGTAGGCTCACACATAGTATTTGAGATCCAAGACTTTATTTGGGAAATACTCAGACAAAAAGAACATACAGACACTGTAAAGCTGTAAAAAACCCCCAGACTGTAACATAACCAGAATTATTAAAAGACATAACAGAATTGTTAGTTTGATAAATTAGGTAAAAATACTGCCTGTCAGAAGAGCATATCATAAGGATATCAAATAAGGAGAAGAAGTCTTCCATAATTATTGATTTGCTCTCTTCAGCACTCCAGAGAAAAACTTCCTATGTATTATTTTTAAAAATGTATTTTAATACCCTTGTTGTATCTAAGACAATACAAGGAATCTGCACATGAGTCATGCTAGATTCTTCTCTTAAACTGTATCTACCTATTAATGCTCCTCTAGCACATGTCACTGTACCTTGGCACTGCAAGCAAGCACAGCACAGGTGCAGTGCATGCTTCAAAGGCAGCAGATAAAAACCAAAGAAGTTGTTTGTTATAACCCTTCATCTCCCCTGTACATATCGAATAGTTCCATGTAACACTTTATTCTGGATTTACAAAAGGCAGAAAATGAAGAGTTTCCCCTCCGGAAGACACTATTATACTCCACTCTTCCCTGGTCCACTTAGATTTCATGAATGAACTCCATCTCTGTTCCCATATCACAAATCACTATACAATACTATATACAAAATTCAAAATACAATATTAAAAATTTTTGTATATTGTTTTTGTGGTTGAAAACTTCGTCTACAAATACAAACTATCCATGCTTTCAAGCGTGTCTTACAATTTTCAAATTTCTTTTAGTTACAAGCATACACTTGAAAAGTTTCCACAACAACTTCATGGTGGCAGGAAATATACCAAAGGGGTATTTTTTTGCTGAAAATTATTTAAAACTAAAAACAGAGATGGCAAAAAAATGCAAAAACACGAGTGAAATTTTACCTGGATCTAAAGGACATTCATTAAGCTTGGCAAATTCTGCTGGAGTTTTCCCAGTAAGAACACAATTGGAGCTACGCAGCATTATAGGCATTCTGCAAGGAAAACAGTTACAGATTTACTCTAGATTCAGATAGAAAAACATGAAGAGTCAAATTCAGAACAAAAACCATGCTGAACAAACTGGAAAAAACACGTTTAAGGTAATTAGAAGACACACATGCTACAACCAACAGGTTTTTCCTTTAAATCCACCTTATTTCATTGAATATTTAATTTAAAAGAGACCTGAAACTTGACACCTACAAGCAGAAACCGCAGACTTTCTACTTAAATGTTATGCAGATACCACACGCATTGTGACAAGCAGAGTCACCAAGGCCAATGATAACTGGTGCAAAAACTCCTGGTCTCCGAAAACAGGCTGCAGTGAAGCAAATCCAGCTTTAATTAGATAAAGCCAGTTCATATCTCATTTCCCATACAGGATTGACACCTTCTGGCTGCAGACAGATAGTGCCCCTAGTACATAACCTAAGCATAAAGTTTCCCCAGTAGTATCTCTGATTTCTCTGGTGTCTTAGCACAGAAGTTTGCAGCAAGCATTTTGTGATGCAACATGTGGTGGAAAAATATTCCAAGAAATTAAAAACTAATTCATAGCTCTTGCATGTATGCCCTTAAAACCATTCTGATGACATAACTGTAGTTTTTAACTAAACCAATTTTAAATGAGAGCTTAACCTTGTACAGTAGAACTAATGCTTGCTTTACTGATTTTACCACCCACCTTTCACAAATGTATCTCTACATATTAAGCATAGAAGACTGAGTAATTTGGCTAAAAAGCATTAGTCTTTCACGTATTTCCCTCTTTGGTTTTATATCAATAGAATCCTAGACAACATCTTTGGAAGGAGACAGATTATCAGAAGCTTTTGCAAAACAAAATCTGGGAACCTAAAAATCACATCCTGTCCAGCTGTTTATCAAGATTTGCCTGTTCACTGTTCCTTTTAACAAGGAAGCAAGGTTAGCCTACATTTATTTTGCAGTAAAAACTCTTCCCAGCATGGCAGCAAAGGAGAACTAATACCAGAAGCTCACCATATGGTATCTTACCTGCCAATGGGTAACGCATTGCGTATGATCCTCTGGCTACCTCGTGTATATTCAATATCCACGGTAATGGGGGCAGAATAGGTCATGTCTCTCAGGCGGCACTAAAAGGAGAACAGTCATACTGTTATATGTTGACTCACAAGCTGAGGATTCTCTCTTAAAACATCTCGAGTTTGTCGTGTGTCTTTAAAGTCCTCACAAAGAAATCAAGCAAAGCAAAGCTTGACCAAGATCACAAACCTGAACTATGTTTGATAGACTCTCCTGTTTAAAACAAAACCCAAGAAAACCCAAATACAATTAGTTATGATGTTTCAAAAGCAGCCAGTGCATCTCTGTCTTTAGAAGACAGCACTGCAGAGCATAACTTCTAAACTGCTTAATTAAACAAAAAGGTCTAATCAGCACAAAGATCATACTGTGTCTCAGCAGTGCTCAGCTCAGGGACATTTCTATACGAAGACTCAACAGCTGAAGAGTTGTGCTGTCATATGAAGTTTGACAGAATGGAAGAGTAAGAGTGACACCATGTGACCTTACTAATAGAATGAGCAGATGTCACTATATAGTATCATTTCTAAAGATGACTTACAGAAGGCTCAGTACAGAATCACTTCCTGTAAAGATTCACAGAATCTGTTCGCAAATTCCTCAGAGAGCAACAGAAGTAGGATACACATATCTGGGACATTATATAGCTCAAGGCTCAGTCATTTCTAATCTGATCTTTCTGGTCTGCTCTCCCCAGCCTCACTCTAACACTCTGATGTCAGCCCTTAAGGTATTGTATATCCTCACGCAAGACAAGCCTTATTGCATTTGCTGAACACAACAGAGCCCTCACAGCAGGTCACTCGTGACTTCACTGAGCACTCTATACCTTTCAGCTCCAGGATTATAGGTTTATCAGTGTTCAGACTTGCACATTTATGGTTCTGTAGTCCTTCAGTGTGCTGATTACGCAGTTATAAAAGGAAACTAAGATTGTGCTGTGCATTGAAGATGTATCTGTATGGAAAAATACGCCTCAAGAATCATCACAAACCACACGTTCCTTCTCTCCACATTAAAAAGTAAACCACTTCTCTAGTAATAAAATACTGATGTGCACCACCAGTTTTCAAACTGTGACTTGTAGGAAACTAGGTCCCACTGTGCTTGCAGCAACTTCATAAAATTTAAAAGTAACTGAGAATATTCCCATTTTCTAATTACTCTAAATTCATCTGTATGAACAGTTCATGAAACTCCCATAAGGACTGCAAGAGAGGGAGAGTCAGCCAGCCTTATTAGTACTACTTAGGGAAAAAAAAAGGCCTTGGGATTCTGTGTGCGCTTTTTTAACACAAGACACAGATATAAAATATGCTATGAACTAAAGTTTAACATTCCTGCACTAGCATTTTTGTATCACCTTCCTTCTTACTACAGACACCTCGAGGTAAAAGCTAGGCCTGATTTGATATAGACTCAGACCCTGATCATTTTAGGTGTCTTTGGGAAGGAATTTTAAAAGCCTTCAAAAGAGAAATGTAAAGGCACACTCATAATGTATCCAATCCTTTTTTTTTTTTTTTAAATTGTACCTCTGACCTGACCTAAGCAGCATCCTATTTAAGAAACTAACTATGGCCTTCATGTGTGTATAGCACTCTAAAAATAAAGAAAAACGATGCCCTGGCATTAGGTATCAATGAGGATGTATCTGAGATGCAAGAGTAAGTTATTCTAAACTCAAGGTCAATATGATCTATGAAGCATTTATTTTGTCCTCTTCTGCATGTACAGTAACTTTAGTTCTAAAGTAATCAAGCATTTTAATACCTGGGTTATTGGATATGAGTTGTTGGCCACAAATAATTTTTTGCATTCAATTTCATTCATGTAGATCTCTCCCACTGCATTTTGTGCACATTCATATCTACTGACTTAACATTAGCTACGCATTTTTGAGATGCATGAACTGTCATGTGTTACATCTGATTGCACTGTTGATGGCTGACTGGTCCTAAAAGCTTTCTATTGAACCAAACAAGATGCTCAGTTCCAATTCTGAGGCCAAAATGAGGTTGTCACTACCTCTGCTGCAGTGGTTAAAAATCTCAAAGCACAGCAGCAGGAGAGAATTACTGTGTTCCTGAGCAATCTCCCAAGAGAACTGAAAGGCCCTAGATACCTGAAAGCAATCCTAAAAGGTCCAAAGCTTATGTTAGTTTATGGCTTTCTTGCACATACAGAAGCTACCGTATATCCTGTTGGTCAAAACCAACAGACTTTCTGATTTCAGTCAGAGCAGCATTTGTTCTCCAACACGCATCTTTATTCCAGAAGTACACAGCCCATTTGCTAACCTACATGCTTACAGCAGTGCAGAGAAATTAAATATACTCCCCATAAGGCTAATCTTCTTCTGCAGCTTCTTATAATTTTATAAACTTCCGTTTCTGCTCAAAGTTTCCACATTTGCTTTCTGACCTAGACTTAAAATACATGACCAAAAGATCAGATATATGTTCCCAAAGAAGACCAGAAGGGAGACTGAAGTGACTTACAGTGTAGACAGTAGTAAGGCTAATATTAAAAAGAAGTTAATAAAAATATCAAAGAACACTACATTGTAGTGTGAGGACTTAAGCTTGCCATAAGGAGTGCCACAAGATTAAGCAAGCAAAGTACTTTTCACTGCTTTCATGGAAACCCACTCTAATTCAGTTACTATGAATTACAGGACACAGCTGTTTTCACATACCAGAAAAAATTACAATTAAAAAAATAAAAGTAAAAAACTTTATTACATGATGTTTAAACTGCTGAGACTTCTTTCTACAGTGACAGGCATTGTATCACCTAACACAGCATGCCTGTACTCAAAATAAAATGATATGCAGCTACTATCCAGGACATTCCCAAGATCAAACAAACGAGACAGACACAAACATTAATACCTCATGAGGTGATACAGGTCGTGTCACATTGAAGCTTTCTTCCACATCTGGAGTACCCACATAGATATTGAGGTACCTGTAATACAAACAGTTTCAAAATTAGCCAAATGTTTTTCAGGCAACCTGAAGGGAGCAAAATTTTACATATACTGAAAAATGAAGTTACTTTGATGAACACAGGCTGATTAATAATGATAAACGATTCTTCCCAAAGTAACTCATGGTATTTGAGTTGTTGTCTAGTTAGTTAAAATTTAACCTGCACATGCAATAAACCCCAAATTACCTTTGCAAATAGATAAACTCCAATCTGTCATCTGAGACTACTGAACTACAGAATAATGGTGACATAAGGTATTGTTAACAGCTGTTTATTAAGTCTGCTTCACATGATTCTTCTTTAAGTCTCTTATCTTTCATTGCATCAAATAAGAGATAATCCATGGAATATGGTCTCCGATTTATACCTACACAAGTGCCTACAAACATTTTATAGCCAACAACAAACCCAGGAGATAGTATGCATGCTGCTACTGATACGGAAATCATTTCATTCTTACTTCAGGTACCACATTGGGTCAGCGTCACTTGTGACTTTTTCATTGGCCTTCATGATTTTCTTTATCTGGAGGGGAAAAAAATAAAACAGAGCCGTGTGCCTTTTCTGAATACTGCAAGCTCCTCTCTTCCCACCAGGTAAGCACATACCTCCACGTTGATGAAATAGTTGAATGAGTCTATGTGCTGTTTCACCAGACCTTTCACCTGAAAAATATGTGTATGCAGCAAATAAAATTAGCTTCAGTAGCATTAATCATACAAGGCAGAAAATAAGATATAAGCATTTATAGGTACTTTTGGATCTGTGCTAAATTCTTTCAGTTGACAAACTTCGGGAAGTGCCTGGACAATCAATCTGGTTCTAAACAGTATATTTCCAAGTTTACACCAGAGCTGTCACTGTTCTTTGAGTCAGAAAAGTAAGGTGGTAACTCTACAAAGTAAACACCCAATATAAAACCAAACAAGAACCATTGCAAGTCAAAATATTTTATTGGTTTTAACATTATTTTGAAATTATTTTGATCATTTATAGTAAAACTAACCATGTGTGCTGCTTGAGAAAAAAGGTGTCTGCACCCTAACAAGAGCAGGTGGCAAAAAGAATATGAGAGAGTGCCAATGAGACAGGAAAGATGGAACAGAATGGGGGGGTGAAAGATGTAAGTCACCAGCAAGGATACAGTCACAGGAGGAAAGGACACTTGTAAGAAATCTGAGTTTAAACTTTACGCAGCAGGAGAGAGACCATGCCCAGGGCAATATCACACAGAATAAACAGTACCCCCTCCCTCAGCTAATGAGCTGATACAATACATTTCAAGGATTTGAGTTTAAGGTGCTTAGAGCAATCAAAAGAAGGGGGGTTATATGAAGTAAAATGATCTGGGGTTAAAATAAAAAAAAAAAAAGAAATATTTTAGTTTGAAGGAATACTAGTAGAAACATTCATTTTGTTAATAAACTGGTGTTCATGGAAATAAAAGGTGCAACTATCCCAACTACAGTGCAAAAATCCAGCCTTGGTAAGGAGAGAGTGCTAGCTGATACTGACATACATGCTTACATGCTCTGAGGGTTTCAAGCTTTGAAACACCTCATGACAACTAACACATTACAAGACTTAAAACTTTATACTGAAAAAAGCCAAATTTTCGTAGTTCACACAATAGGCAGTGGTTCATTCTGAAATAATTAGAAAGGAATAGGAACCTTAGAAGGACACATCCATCTGCACAGTGAAGCCTCCATGGGTTAAAACAAAGGAGGAGTGACTCCAGAGCAAAATTCATTATGTAAGAGTTTCCCTGATTTACAAAAACATTGCACATCATCTGATATAGGCAACAAAGTATTGCAAAATTATTAGTGTATAAAAATCAGGTAGTTCTTTCCAATTTTTATGAGGTGATATCAACGGTAAAATTGAAAAAAAACTCCATTACAGAAGCTGCAATGCACAACATCAGCTTTGTGTAAGTGTATCACTGCTGGCACGAATATACCAACATGCAACAGAAACGCCAGATCACCAGCAGCAGCTCTAGAGAAAAGGGCTCACTGGCTGGAAACAATGTGAGATGGATACACTTGGCACAAAGCACACAGCAAACTGCACCTCTCAATCAGCAGCCCTCCCCACTTCAGTCTCAGGAATTCACACAATATCACTGGCTCAAGCTCATGATGGAATTTCATGTGCTTGCCAGGAGAGACACAGAGATTTTTTTAATTCATTAGGGTCCTGAATCCAAGTGAAAACATCCACAATCCGCAACTGACTTTGGAACTTTGTTCTCCTGCCAGGATCAAACACTCAAGGGGCACAACAAAAACAGAAGCACAGGATTCGAAACTGGGAAGAAAAGGAATTACAAAGTGAGGTTGAAAAGAGCCTTGCTGAAGTGGGCAACATTTCCAAAGACTGATGATGGGTCTAAAGGAGGCTGCCACTCCCTGAAGGTTCTCTTTGCCCATCACAGACTTTACCTGCCATATTTATGGCACAATTCTCATTGCTGCCTTTCTCCTTCTTCTCTTCCAACTGTCTATTAGTGCTGTTACTACATTCAATGGCATTTTATACAGAACTGGGCCCTCAACTAGTATCAGATTAGAGGAGCAGCACTGAAGTTGACACAACTAACTTTTGAGTTCAGTCAGGCTCTGACTTCATGAGGAAAGATATGTGTGTGTTCAAGCCTTTGCAGAATCCACATCTGTAGCTATACACTGCCTACAACAAACACAGTCATGAACCTGGCACCACAGTCTTATATGTAAAGACCACAAATAGTGTCTCTGAGTGCCAGTAAAAGAGTAAAATAATCTGGAACCATTACACATATACACTGTTCATTGAGAATATAAAAATGCAAAGCTCTAATAGAATGCCTCCACACAAAATAATCAGTAAATTAACAAGGAAACTGATCTATGGAATTGAGTTTATCCATAACTCCAGGGAACTAAAAAAAAAATTTAAAAAATGTGTAATCCACATAAAAGGTGAGGACAGGTATTCTGGGAATAGCAAAAAATAGCAAAAATAGCAAAAGCTAGAAGAGGGAAACATAAAGTTAGAATGGAGGTGAAGCACTTATGCCACGAAACGAATGTGTGTCACTAACCTTCAGAAATGCTGGAAGAAGTCTCCATTTTTCCTGAAAACAAAAAACAGTTTGAAATATCTTTCCAAACAGCAAACAAACACTTCAGATCCTTGAGCTTTTTTGAATTGTTTGTTTTATTATTATTGTTGGGTTTTAGTCAGTAACATTATTTCAAATCATATCTATTTAGGAAAAAAAATTAAGACTGT
>NW_020955384.1:271620-274445 GCF_003031625.1 Empidonax traillii | reverse complement strand
TGGAAGAAGTCTCCATTTTTCCTGAAAACAAAAAACAGTTTGAAATATCTTTCCAAACAGCAAACAAACACTTCAGATCCTTGAGCTTTTTTGAATTGTTTGTTTTATTATTATTGTTGGGTTTTAGTCAGTAACATTATTTCAAATCATATCTATTTAGGAAAAAAAATTAAGACTGTCTAAAGCCAACGTAGAATGATAAAAATGACATGAATCAGCTTAGTAAGCCAGATGTGCTGTGCAATATTTACTCAGGATGCACCGAGTAAAATCTACTCAGCACGCTGCCTTTTCCAAGTGCAACTTCTGTGAGAATATATATTTCTTAGAAAATTCCTTACTACTATGTCCTCATTTCAGATCAACTAGCTTTTTTTTTTTTTTTTTTTTTTGGTTAACACTGTAAATTATATTCCTAGGAAGGGAAGACTTCCTATGACTTTTACTTTACAAAACGCAAGCAAGAACCTCAGTCCTGGGAGCAGCACCTGTAGACACAATCTCTGTAAAACCCACTCCTACAAAGATTCAGCAAGGCTGACGAGCGCAAAGCGTATCAAGGTTCCTACAAACTTTCCCTTACTTCTATCCTTCAGTGATTGCAGGGGACATCTCCTTAAATCAGACCCACCTTCTCTCACCATGGAATGGGGAGAGACCATCCCAGATTTGGGAGGAGAGATACCCAGACAGCACCGAGTGAGGCCGCATCACTCAGCTCCTGCGGAGGGTACACTGTAATATCCACAGAGCATCAACACCTCATAATTCCGACACTCAGCATTTAGGAGCACACGGCCACGGCGTGGCTGTGGTGTGACGCTGTCTCTCGCGGTGCAGGAGCACGTGGACGAATTCCTGGCAAAACACAGCGCCAGGCACCGTGGACACGGGGATTCCGTGCCCGGCGTGCTCTTCCTACAGAAGAGCCCCGTGCAACCAAACGGACTCGAAACTCGGCCCCCATCTCCTCCCTGTGCCCACGCGAGGCAACCAGCTGGATTTAAAGGGCTGAAACCTCTGCGCCTGTGTTTGCAGGACACGGGCCGGGCAGAGGCTGAGAATGGGGCGGCACCTCAGCAGCCGAGCGCAGGTCCCGCACCGCGGGCTCCTTCCCCCTCACGCCATCCACCCCGGCCCGGCCCGGCCCAGCCGCGCTCCGGGAGCGCCCACCGCCCCTTCCCCCGCGCCCCCGCGCTGACCTCCACCGTGTTGACCGGGGCCGCCGCCTGCTCCGGGCTGAGCGCCCCCAGACCCAGCGCCTCCATCTCCGCCCGACACCGTCGGACCGCGGCGCTGCAGCAGAGCGCGTCCCCCCGCGCTCCGGCGCCGCGCCCGAAGGTTCCGGCCCCGCGGAGCCCGGGCCGGCCGACACCTGGGGGCGGTGAGGGCTCTCCAGACCACCCCTCACAGGGCCCGGGCTCCGCCCGCGGAGCTGCAGCGCCTGGCGGCGTTCGGGGGCGTCCTCCTTGTGTCCCTGAGACGGCAGGAGGCGACCGGGCCGGAAGGGACACAGTTGGGGTGCAAACTCATTTCTTGCAATTTTTATAATGTAAAGCAACATGGGGCATAAGTTTTAGCATTATTTATTTATTATTATTATTATTATTGCCTTTTTTCTGATCCTAATGTTGAATGTTGTAGCTGGATCACCTACAAGCTCTTTTTTCCCCCCTCTCCAGTGCTATAGAGAAAATCCCACACAGGGGACTACTCGTCTTCCCAAACTTAACGAGAAACATTAGTGATTTCTGCAGGTTCCCGTGGCAGTAAGTTTTTGCCAGTTCACACACAGTAATTGCCAAGTACACTTTAAAAGCAGTGTGGAAATAGTGCTTACACACGTCTGCTCTGCCTTAGGTTCCATGTGAACAACATTCACGGAGCTGGGTCTGCACTCTGCATATCCTGGAATATGAAGGTGCAGGTTTAAACATAAAGAGTGGCAATATTTCAGACCACTTCTGCTTGGTTTCCTACCTAAAGTGCGCAGTCAGTCTGGAGAATTTGTTTACTACGTGGCAAGTCTTCTGCCGGACACTGGGAAAGCTTCGAGTAGCTTCTCACTGATGCCACCCCTGTACCCAACCCCTCCAACTTCACCATGCAACCCAAATATATTCTTCTTCCAATTAGTCGTATTTAAGCAGCACCTGTTTTGAATGTTATTTGTGCAGCTGCATTGAAGTCACTCCTCTACCTTTGAACTGCTCCTGAGAAACTACAGAAAAAGGGTCACAACATATTAGTGTAGTCATTTATCTTTGGCATTTAACAATCCACAGCATTAAAGAAAGTTTATATAAATAACTTTTCACCACTGATGGTATCACAAACAAAATTTAATACATCCAAACCCTCAAATATTTGTGTTGTCTTTTTTGGTTTTTTTTTTTAACAAAGAAAGCTGCTACAGAATGGCATCTTGTTTCACAAGAACAACTTCAGAGCAGAGGCAAGTGCATTTCAGCCACGGTAGCGTAAACAGCATGCAACACATGACAATTAACAGATGCAATGTCCATGTTTGAAACATTAAAAAACATTAAACAATCACTTGAAACATAGCCCATGCTATAAAATGCCCTTTGCAAGTCATCTTAATCACCAAAACCCCCAGATGAACCCTACTTTTGGATTACTGGTAAAAACTAGTATGACAGTTTTCCCAGTTCCTTACAGATCTATAGTTTGATAATAATTTGTACAATAGAACGTATATGAAGTATTATGATAAAAAGTTCATAATCATGTTAGCAATCATCTTCAAATGTTAAAAAATTCTCTTTTGACTAATGCTCAAAATCATTTAGGTATTTCTAAAG
>NW_020955384.1:264569-271270 GCF_003031625.1 Empidonax traillii | reverse complement strand
AAAAACTAGTATGACAGTTTTCCCAGTTCCTTACAGATCTATAGTTTGATAATAATTTGTACAATAGAACGTATATGAAGTATTATGATAAAAAGTTCATAATCATGTTAGCAATCATCTTCAAATGTTAAAAAATTCTCTTTTGACTAATGCTCAAAATCATTTAGGTATTTCTAAAGACGTAGCAAATTGCTAAGATTTAATTCCCCCTAACTCCTTTTGAAATGCATTCTTCTCTTGGTGATTGTGAACTGCATATCAAAATTCCACATTCACGTGAGCAAGCCTGGCTTAACTAGTGGCACAATTATTATATGCTAAGAGTTCCTTTCTCTCAGGTTTTCCAGGAGACAGTTCCCTTTAAAATATGTATTCATCTTTATTTTGTGCAATTTTTTCACAAGGGATAGAACAGAAGTGCACTAGCAAATTTTTTCTAAAAAGGCATTTTGAAAAAAGTTTCGGTATCATGTACATGTGACCAAAGTCCTTGGACACTGAGAAACAACTGACTAGAATTAATTTCCCTTACTATAAAGGGTATAGAATCCTGTAAAAACGGACTACAAAACCACAGTGCTAATAATGCCCAGTTTTTTTAGACCTCTATGATAGACATAGTAATGTACACATACAATTTGTGTGACACATTAAGGTTTTACGGGTTATTTTTTTCACTTCATAAAAAATAGATCATAATATAAAATATTAAAAACAAGCTATAACTTGTACCACACTGAGGTTTTTTATATATGACATCTTAAAAGGACTATAATATGGTAATATATTAAAATATCATTTTCAAGTAAATTATTCAATTTCATAGACATGAACATGTCTATAATATGTATTCCAGCAGTGTCTAATCCCAGTAATCTGAAACATGCAAAATAAAGCCTGTGTAAACTTAGAGAAGTTCACTTCTACATTTCTCAGTTTCAAGCCTATTAATTTTCTGTATGCAAGATTCCCGATGCCTTAAATGGGAACTAAGTATTGGGGCCTATTCCAAAGGAATTTGAAGAAAACTGCAGCATTTCTCAGAGACTCCATGAAAGTGAATCTAATCTTATTTTCAAGAATGACTATTTATCTGGGTTCTTGCTTTCAGACCTAAGGAGCTGTTGTGAAAGACTAATATTCTGTTGGATGAGGGCATAAAAGGGGGAATTGCTCTGTGGTACATTGTAAAGTCAGCCTTAAGTGCTTCTGGGAATAAAGGTCAGAAAGACCTCACTTGAAAATACTTAATACCCACCATACATTAAGATCAAAGATCAGTACATACACATATTAAAGATCTGTATGACCTCCACTGAATAAACAAAATGCTTATACACATTATATACAGAAATTTACTCCACCACCTCCCCCCAACATCATGTTTCTTAGGTGTTTACAGGTAAGAAGTTCTCAATGATTTCTACTTGAAGTGGTGAATGCTGCTTCTGTAACTGCTATACTGCAAACAGCTTATAACACTGGCATTCCTTAATGTAACAGAGGCAAAGTTCTGGTTCCAGTAACTGCAGGAGTACCTAAACTTGGCCTAGTATGAACCTGGGTTTGGGTGAAGCAGTTATGCTATACTTTCTTCTTCAAAGTATTTTCAGAAACATAATTGTTGTCTTTGATGTTACTCTACAAAAATACAATGTAAGCACGATACATTTTATCTACACTTGTTTTGTCATTTCATAATATGCATTGCTATATGTAAATATATTTGAGTTGAAAAATAACATTGTTTTATTGGGGGCAAAACAGTAAATACTTGGCCAGCTCTTTCCCCCTGCAAATCTTAATAAATGTTTGCCATGAAAATTAATAATTTGCTGGTTATTGTAAGTGGCAATCCATTAAACAACTTTTTTTCTATTAAAATATATATATGACCTTGAAATTAATTTTTTTTACAGTGAATCTCAGAAACTATCTGTATATATTTTACAAGACCTTTTATGATCAACAGTCA
Organism: Empidonax traillii; assembly: GCF_003031625.1. Lineage (NCBI taxonomy): Eukaryota > Metazoa > Chordata > Aves > Passeriformes > Tyrannidae > Empidonax > Empidonax traillii. The sequence goes on along the minus strand of NW_020955384.1, from coordinate 269,295 downwards.
CTGGTGTAGGCTTTTCTTAGAGATCTGCCTTCCCCATGGTCTTGGAAAATAAAAAAAAGTATATTTTTTAATTGCCAGCTGTTTCTGCTTCTGATTTCTCCATTGGTGCCTCAGGAAAAAGTAGTTTTCTAAGTATGTTTGCATAGAATGGTCCATACACTTTTTTATTGAAGTTTACAATGCTTGCATACTGAGATCCAACAAACTCCATCTCTGTCTGAATTACAGAAAGGCCTCCCGGCATAGTAGGCATACACTTCTGGAAGCTCGGAGGAGCAAGCAAGCTTCTCAGGAAGAGCTGGATTCGTTTGTCTGAAATGGAATATGAAGTATGTTCAGAACAAATATAAACCTAAGATGAAGCCATAGTCACGTTGTAAGCACATCAGCACAGCAAAAAATCCAACAATGGAAGCAGTAACTCTTTCCCAAGACTGCACTGGCATGAAAGCTTCCTAAAGTTGGCTACTCCAAGGTGGACACAGCATAAACCTACTGCAACAAGTTACATTAAACCTAGTGGGTTTTTTTTTCTTTTGCACCTATTTCATATTAGGTAAACCTAGAATGGACAGAAAGGATACTGAATAGCCCTCATTTTCCTAAATTCTTCTCCAAAATACCAGGCTGTCTAGGCTTGTCTGTATAAGCACCTTTAGAATTATTTCTAGCTGTGACTAACCACGCTCTGCAGCACACCAACAACAGCATCTGTAGGTGAACAACATTTCCTTGGTTTTAATTGAGCCAGTATTTTACTGCAGTAAGAAAGTGCTTCTAGAAGATAGCTAGACAGCTGATTAAGCTTGCTGGGAGTAAGTTAATACACAGTTATGTAGTATCTTACTAACCAATCAAGGAACAGACAGGATTATTCTTCTCAACAATATGAGCAATTTGACCCATTAAATTACTCTGCATTTCTTCGCTAAGAATGGGAAGACCTCTTTCAGTTAGAGACTTGTTCACTTTGCTGCAAATCTGGACACCAATAGCATTCAGAGCCTCCTTCAAATCAAAAGATCTGGAAGAAACAGAAAAGCATTAACTTCTGCAGTTTCTGAGGCATAGCTTGTAAGGTGACCTTAACTGCCTCCTTTCCATTTTATTTTCAACTTTCTCTCTGCAATGAGAGAATTTTGAAGAGTTATCTTTTATTGTTGCAGATTTATGTACATCTACAGATACATCCACAGGAAAATCTCCATGTGGAAGATAAAATAAGGACCAAATTATGATTCAAATGGTGGGGGGAAATCAATACCAAAAATGCAGCAGGGGCACCAGTTCACTTTGCCCTTACGCCTGGGTGTTCTTCTGGGCCACTGCGTAGCACTTCTTGAGAAAAAGCAGAGTGGAAAACTATAACATCAGACTTGCTTGTAGTGCAAGAAATAGGCAAACAAATAACTTGAACTATCTACAAGTTTGAAGCAATTGGCAAGACAATTTAGTGAATGTATTGCCACAACCTCTCCAGTATTAGGAATGTGAATGAACTTTGTTACTAGGCTCCAAATTCTGTACACCAACATCAAGATTATTAAAGTCTAACTTCGAGAACATGTGTCTAACATATATAGTGGACATATAACATAAAGGGAATACATAGATTATTAAAATTGGGTATCTTCCTATTAATAACAAGCTATGACACTAGAATTGTTTCCAACTATTTCCTGTTAAAAAATAAGAGTGATAAAAATAAGGCCTTACTTCTTGTTCATGCCTTCAAGAAGAGGAACAGAGATCCTTTTCAGTTGGTCAGCAAAATCAGGCACATCTACAATTGCTGCACCCACCATATTGTTTGTTATGAGAGAAACACAAGCTATGATTTTTAATTGATTGAGCTTTTCTCTCAGTTCTTGAAGACGAACTTCATCTGTTATTAGAGTCTAGAATTGAAACAATAATACTCATTTAGGAATAATGAGGGAGAGAGACAGGAAAAGGACAGATGTAGGATGTAGTCATGAAGCATTATTATTTTTAATCACAAATACGCAAAGCCAGAAGAGACAACAGGTGAGATATCCTGAATATGTAATATAGCACTAAGTGGCATTATACACAAGTAACCAACCAGAAGTAAGCCTCTAGTGGGAAGAAAGGTAATGCCTTTAGTGCAGGGGAAACTGAGGTCACTGCATCTCGTTCCTCATCACTGCTGGTAAGTCTGCAACCAGCAATTCAGCCCACGATGTGGAACGCTCAGAGGATCCAGAGGACATTGCAGTGACCAAGGTTACAGACAGAATAGTCTTCTGGGTTTGGCTGTCCTTTGAAAAATGCCAGGATTTGTAAGTGACAGACAGTGATGAACAACTGTGCTTGACAACTACCAGAGCAGGTTCTGCAAGTGATACATAACCTGCTACAGGCAAAAAGCCATACCAAGAATGTAAGTAATTCACACAGCAAGATGTGGCTGGAGTGACTAATTTTAGGTTATAAAGAGTTAATCCTAACCAAATCCCTCCACTGAACAGCACAAGGGCATTAACATTCAACTGTAGTTGGTAGCAATTTCTTAGTCTAGCAAATTAGATCCACCAGAGGACATCTCTGTGCATCTCCTATTCAAAATTCTTCACAGAAAGGTAAGAATAAGGTGGTTTCCCTTCTATCCACAAACTGAGAGCATCAAGAGCATCCCCCTGTATTTAGTAAATTCTCTGCCAGCCCATCCTAAGTGTAGCTAAGGCCCTTCCTGCAAAGGCAAATTTTAGTCCTGACTGATGGAAAATTTCACACGGGCTTTATGGAAAGTTGCAGAGGTCAGTAATCAGGAGTTGGAGGAAAAACTGAACACTGGTTCTTGAAACAATAGCTTACATGTATTGAGAAAGGAAAAACGTCTGCTTGAGAGGGCTTCAAGTTTTTACTTATTCTAAAGAGCGAACCCACCAATTCCTACTGCTGTTAGGAAAACAGGATGCTACAATCAGTTTTTTTAAAGACAGAGAAAGCCAAGTACCATGACTAAAAAGCCCAGCCTTTGACCACAGCCAAGACTGCTCTTAGGGTGGAGCTGGTGAGCTATGATTGAAGAGAGGGAAAACAACCTTTACCTTGTTCTTTTCTAGTTGTTGACTTGCCCATCTCAAATTTCAAAACTGAACTAGCATACAATCTCCAAATTTCAAACCTACTGTGCAGAAATTTAAGGAGTTCAAGAGAACATTCACTTATTGGCATTCAATAGCAGGATTATTATTTACACCAATTTTTTCGTATAGCCGGAAATCTGTAGGCACCAAAATATACTTACCTCTGGAATTGTTTTGCAATAATCCCATTGTAACAGTTTCAAGTAGCCATTGTTTAGCACCAGTGTAGGACTAATATTTGGTTTTGAACAACTGTCAGCACCGGGGGATGATGAAGACTCATCAGAAATAGATGACAATTCATCTTCTATAGATTCCTTTATCCATTCTGTTGTGAGATTCAGGGCACCTAAGCATTGCAAATAGCACAGATTTACTGCATGCCTTCATCAAAATAAGCACTACCTTGAGAAAAGAAGAGAGTTGTACACATAAGAGAACTGAATTTCTGAAGACTCAAATACAGTGGACAGTTGAGTCAATTCCCTCCATCACCTTTTTTCCCACTGATCATCTTCCACTGGTGACTTGAATACTCTAGCTAGTTTTAGAAACCCAGCGATAAATTATTAGATTTCAAACAAGATTTTTAGGTAGAAAAAGTGTCAAAGTTTGAGTTCCCAAAGCACTGTTTTTCAGAGGCCACTTACCAGTTGGAGCATAGGACAGAAAAGCAGAGGTGAAGGGAGACAGAACTCTAAATTTAAAGCATTTAATTTGCTATCAACAGAGTTTTTCTTCAGGCTGCATAGACAAACACTGCAGGCCCTGTCAGTGGTTCAGTGCATTTTAGAAGCCTCTGCTCCAGATTTTAGCAAGCTTACTTATTCTTCTTGGAAGATGCATTTCTGGACACTATTTAACCATATTACACAAAACCTGCAATAGTGGATCACATTGACTTTGCATCGTCCAAGAAGTTTTATTCAGAGCCTGCCTTTTGTTTCTTAAAAAACTTGATCTTACCCCTTCCCATTTTCAGACACACCAACTGGTTTTACATGCTTACTTCATACTAACAACAGAATTGCTACACATGAAAGAGAGAAAAGTCTCATCCTTACGTAGGGCTTCTGCATCCAGACAGCAAGAGTCACTGTTTGTTTACCAACCAAACGGGCAAATATAAGTTTGTCTGAAAGTGGCCCAGACTACAGATAAATAAACTTTATAGCAAGTTAAGCAATCACCCCGTGGTAGCTTGCTCATCAAAAAATTTTTGCATTAGTTAGAGACAAGAAATTGAAGTTTTCCTCTAAGTTAACTGCAACTTATAGATTTTCACAGCATGTCATTAAATGGTCCTCTTTTTAGATAAAAGTTTACATTAAATATAGCACAATACATACTTGGTGTTTCTTCAAGAATTTCCTGGAATTTTGTTCTTTCATAGTCCACCAAATTATGCCAGAGGTATGGTCTAAGGCTTTTAATTGTGTAGTTTGCCATATCCACTTTCATCAGGTCCAAAACATGAAATATTTGTCTGAAAGGAAGAATTGAAAATCTGAGTTTAATTTAGTCTATTGATTTTACCCAGCACGTGTGAAGTATGTGTACTATTGGCACTTTAACTTCTGAGAGAAGTAAACTCCTTCACTGATATTTCAGAG
>NW_020955384.1:263480-264485 GCF_003031625.1 Empidonax traillii | reverse complement strand
TTGTGTAGTTTGCCATATCCACTTTCATCAGGTCCAAAACATGAAATATTTGTCTGAAAGGAAGAATTGAAAATCTGAGTTTAATTTAGTCTATTGATTTTACCCAGCACGTGTGAAGTATGTGTACTATTGGCACTTTAACTTCTGAGAGAAGTAAACTCCTTCACTGATATTTCAGAGTAACAGATACGTTGCCTATCACCCAGAATATATGAAAGAGTAGTGTATATAAGGCTTGGTATAAGTTACAGAAAACAGGACAACTGTAGCATCACTAAATGCCTCAACCCCGTAAGGGTAAGAGAAAGGTTTTCAAGAACTACATCAACTTCAATCCCAGTGAAGAGATTTTAACCTTTTAGTCACCCTGACTGCACCAAGAGAAACACAATCCTTCTGAACCAGTTGCTTTGGTCCTTACATGTAATGGCCAGTCTCTTCGCGAACGAAGAACCGGGGAAGGTCTTTTACACCTTCCAGCCTGCGCATTGGATTTTTTAGGTGAGACACAGTGTGCGCGGAACTGAGCCCACCCTTTAATCCTGAGGTTCATCTGCCGGGGCCAAGCACGCTTGGACGGTGGCAGCGAGGTCCTCAGGACGTAGATGGATTGCCTTACAGGGCTAACGAGCTCCATTTGCCTGGGGAGGGGCCCCGACCGGGAATCGAACCCGGGTCTCTGCAGTGACAGTGCAGTGTGTTTTCCTCTACACCACCGGGGGCTCCGTCCTTACATGTACACAGAAGAGCAACTACCATTTACTCTCAATATTTCCGTGTACCTAAGGAGCAGTAAAGTGGTTTATGCCCTTTTATGCAAATGTTTTACTCAAATTCAAGTAATAAGACCTTAACTAAAGAGCTTGTAGTCTGAAGTTTGGCCTGCCAGAGAAATAATGCAACAACCACTTCAAGAAGGAACAATAAAAATGTGCTGAACATTGATGAACAAGACAGAAAAAACCAGTTTCTGAAACACAGTCTATTGCAGGAGTTGTTGGCTTA
>NW_020955384.1:251689-263284 GCF_003031625.1 Empidonax traillii | reverse complement strand
TACTCAAATTCAAGTAATAAGACCTTAACTAAAGAGCTTGTAGTCTGAAGTTTGGCCTGCCAGAGAAATAATGCAACAACCACTTCAAGAAGGAACAATAAAAATGTGCTGAACATTGATGAACAAGACAGAAAAAACCAGTTTCTGAAACACAGTCTATTGCAGGAGTTGTTGGCTTAGATATTCAGAGATCCCTAATTTCATACAGGTATCCAACCCATTTCATTACAAAGTAAGATACACTATCTGGCCAAGGTGTTAGGACAGGTAATAGAGACAATTTAGTACTTGTTAAGGCTTTACCCCCTTTTACCCACTTCCACTGCCCGTAACTCTTTCAGGGAAGAGGTTTTTCCCCGAAAAAACCCTCAAACCTCACCCCAATACCAACCTCAGCAATTCTACGATATTGTCAGTTGCCTTTAACTGTTTTATATCGTTGTCTCTTATTGGAGCACACAACTTTCCCATAGTGTTGATGATATAGTTAGCTAGCCCAGGAATATCAACAGCATTATGTTCTGCCTGCTGTCTTATAAGATCCGTATCTAGAACTTCACAAATTTGATTGTGAATCCTGTTTGCTCCAGGAGTCAGGAAGGAAAGAAGAATCTAAATTAGGGAGGGAAAAAAGGAAAAGCTTATCAATAAAAAACAAACCACTTGGTAAACACACTAAAGTGAGACTTTAATACTGATGTCAAGTATATGTAGACTATAACCAGACATTTCAAGACTGAACATTATCTAAGGTAGCAGGGGGGAAAAGGACTGTTAAAAGGATCACAGTACAGTTCTCCAAAAATGCTCAAAGTCAGTAAAGCAGAAAGCAAGTGCACAACTGGACTCCTTCAAAAGCTGGGAGGCTGCCCTGTAAAATAAACATTTACTAACTTCAAATTCTGGAAGACTTAGCATTGTGCCAGGATTGAAGGTTTGTATGCTCACCTGTGTGATAATCAAACAATGAAGTCTGAGTAGGCAGGTGCAGTCATGTTTATACTTCTGTTCGTGCCCTAAGCTCACAGTACGTTTCTGGAAATAGGCTAGCAGAGATGTGAAGCTTTGTGAAAAGAGATCACTTTCAACTCCTCATCATGCAGTGAAAGCTGAGTGAACACTGTGTGTTTGCAGCCCTATTCCTGGTTAATATGAATATACTATCAAATGCAAACCATGGCTTATCTTAAAAGGAAGAACTTGAATGTGTTGGCTTGACTAAGTTAAGCAGAGCCTTCAGTGAACTAAGAGACCTCAGACCTAAGCTGACAAAACAAACGGAGAAGGAGGATTACCTCCTTAATTTCCTCAAAGAGCTTGATGGCATGTTCATATTCTGGAGGATCTTCGTTCAGTTCCGATTCCAAATGATCCCAAAATGCCTTGTGTACAATTTGTTTCACTGTGCCTGCAAAGCTGTGGAGTAAGGCAATTAGATACAGAAAAGACTCCCAATTAGCTTTCATCCTTGGTAACTTTTCTAGACGGGCCTGTTCACTTGTTGGGAAACACACCTCACCAGATATTATGCCCTGCAACCACATCTTCCTTGGGCTGTGGATCACAGCTCCCAAAATACACTCCCTTCACTTCTCTTCCCAACACCAATGCTGCTTTTTGCAAAATTGAAGTCCCTACCTGTTTTGTGGGAAGTCTTCATGTTTTATGCAAAAATTTGCATTTACAGCAATTTCATGAGCTAGAGTCCAGTTTGACAAATTTCTTGTAGCTGCCATCAGTTCATCAAATGTAATAGCCTTGGGAGGGCTTGCTGCTGGAACAAACAAAATCAATTATATCCTAGTATCTGTATCTGGTAAGTGCAATTGAAAAATACTGAAACACAAAAAGTTTTACTGCCTACTAACTGGAAGAAACCACCTAAGATTACCAGGTCTTTATATCTTCTTAAAACACTGACTCAGGAAACTCCCAGCTTATCAGGGGTGTGTGTAGGGTTAACACCACAAAAACCTCAAAACATTTTGTGAAGCAATTTCATATTTACACATTTGCACTAAGATATCTTTATTTTTCCCCTTTAAAACAGGATCTTCCATTCCACAAATTTCCTATTAATTGTTGTGAAAAATCTACCAGATCAAAAGTATAGTCAATAACAGATATCAGATGTCCATTATAATTCGGAGCACATAGTGGCTATGTTGTGGGTTTACTGCCTGTTGATAAGGTTCTGAAGTTACTGACCTGAGAACCCCTCACTTATGGTCAGCAGATCTTTCACCTGCTGTGGAACCCGAGTTAGACTCATTTTTTACAAATAAGCAGTAACAACAAAACAGAAACTCTACATTGGAAAACAAGGGCAAATTCCCAAAGTTTCTAAAAATCCAAATTCTATCATTTAACTTTAGCATTTGGAAGACTGGTAACAAAGAGCCAACTGGCAATTGCAACTCCACTAACAAGCCTTGTTTTAATGTAAGACTTCACTTACACAGATGTAAAAAGTATGCACAGTCTGAGAATGCTTACAGACACAAACATGAACCACATCTTAAATCAAGGTTTTATTTATCATTACTCAAAATATCTTCTTTGTGCAAATGCGTGTTTTCCATTTGATTCTAATATTTATGAAAGAAAAATGTGAATTAGAGGTTAATTCATGTAACTTGATACAGTATTACAAATCTGTAAGTTACAGAATTAATTTTTAAGCACAGGGGTCAAACAGAGGAAATCCACCCTTTGCACAAAGCGGTATCTGTTTGAGTGGGAGACTGCTACCAAAGTCAAGTTTAGCTCAAAAGCAGGATGTTCATGGTGGCACACTTTTCTTACACTTTCTGAAGGGTAGGAGTGCACAGGGAGACCCCCATGGATACAGCTGCTGGTGGTGTTCCACACACAAGGAGATGCACTGCTTCACAGCAGAGAGAAAGCCGTGCCTTTCTCTTAATATTCTTAAACAGATTCAGAATCCCAGGTTCTACCCACGACAGCAAAGAGAAACAAGATAAGTTAGCCTTATTGCTCTATGCACAATGCAGCCAAGGTAGAAATAGGCTTACATGCTGGGGAACTGGGTTTGCTTGAAGAATCACTGTTAAAGCTCTGCCTTGAATATTCAGAGTCGCTAGAAGCTGCTGTGCTTTCCGAGAGGCGTGAAGAGTCTGAATCGCTGTTCTGGTCATCATTGAGAGGCATTCTGATTCCCTTTAGCTGCAACAGTAAACCAGACCTGGAAAGACAAACACAGTTCCTGTAAAACCAGCACTTAATTTTTTGTTTGTTTTTCAAAAAAGAGTCACATACTCATCACTATGTTGTGAATGGAGAACAAATAGTTGCCTTTCTTAAACAGCTGCTAGACAAAGAATCTGGTCTGACATACAGAATCATACAGCGATCAGCAAACTGTATCTGTTCTGTAAGAAAGTTTTGTACCTTCAGCTGTTTCATAGCTTAATGATGATGCTAGAGACAGTCTGTAAATTGATCATATGTAAAAAAATTAAAGACTACCCACAGTAATCCCTGAAGCTGCTTGTTGGAAGAATTTTGTAAGTTTTCAATGCCCACAAAGGCATCTCATGATGTTACCATCCCCCATCTGACTTCATGAAGTGATGTTTAGCAATGAGCTTCCTTCCACAAACAGACAGCATCAAGTGTAACATTTGTGAAGCAAACACAGAAGTTGCAGGGGGAGAATTTGCGAGTAATTCAGAATACTACATTTCTGACAGGGTGTAGCTGAAGGTCTGCCCTGCTGCTTTAGGTAGGTCTGTGCTCAGAATCAGATCAACCATGGCATGCACCCAAAAAAACTCCTCCTAGGGGTGAGGGTGGATAAGTTTTCTGTTTTCAGTCAAATGGCAGCTCTGAGCCTCTAACATTATATTTAGCATAGAACCACCACTGAAGTGTAACACTTCATAGTGCTTCTGTCTATGTAAAGAAACTGCCTTCCAGGCGTATAATCTGCAATTGCAGAAAATGTCGACAGCTGACAGTGTCATACAGATGATTAACAGTTGTATGACAGGAAGTGAAAAATATATTCATTATAATATTAAAATGAGAAGCTGGGAGTCAGATGTAATTACTACCAAAGGAATTTGGCCCAGATACCAAAAGTAGCTGTCCATCTCTAATTATGGCCACGAAGCATTCTGTAGTAGACTTTATGAAGAGACACAGCCAACAACGGTTTCTGTCAGCAAATTTAACTAATGTAGTTTCATTTATGATTAAACTGCATCAACTTCAGTAGCAGGGAATACTGCACTCTGCATCTGCTGAACTTGGAAAAAGCCACTTTTGGCAATTAAAGGACGATCTTTGTGTGTACTTATGTGAATCAACATATTGTGGGGTCCTGGGATAGACAAAAAGTAGTAAGAATGAAGATTTCTTGCTGGCACTAGTTACAGCTTACAGCATTTGATTTTTTGGGTACCAGCTCATCCTGAATAGGCCTTTGTAACTTGACAAGCTATTACACTAATGAGTACTCCCCTGTTAATTGAGATGACTAACAATTCTTAAGCGCATGTTTACTCTTCCTCCTCTCCTAAGAGGAAAGAGGATACACTTGAGCCCCTTATTTGTGTCATACTCCTTGTTGTTTCTTTGTAAAAAGAACTGATCCTTTTCGAGGTTAGCAAGAATACAGCTAATAGTTTACTATCCTACTGGAGAAGCCAGTGGAATACAGAGGACAGACTAGGACACAGAGGTCATGCATTCAAGACTTGTAGCATTACCTGTGATCCTTAACATCATAACCGTTATTAGAACAGCAATTTTGTACTGTCTAACAAGCAGCTGAAAACAAGCAGATATTTAAAACAGGAGTGACCAAACAAGACAGAATCACGAGGGAACCTAAAAAACCCAAGAGGCTGAGATATTTTGGGTTGTGAATTGTATTATGGTATAATTAGAAGTGAGTCACTAGTTAATGCTGCAGAAGAGAAACTATTTCTGCAATTAAAATGCGTGTTACAGACCTCAAAGTCAGTGCTGACCAGAGACTAGCTGTGACAAGTAATCCACCTGTCGAACACACTACAGGTTCTTGATGTGGAACCGCTCAGTAACCCTACAGAGCCTGCAAAGTTCACTCTACCCTCCCACTATTTTTTTCTGGATCAGTATAAGAATGCAATATTTCCAGGCTTCAATCATGTACAACACCCCATTATTTACACATAAACAACTAACCTCCAAAAGGTTAATGTTGCATGTAGTCCATCGAAAGATTTGATTAATGCTGGTAGCAGCGAACTGGCACAAAGAGTCTTGTAAATCACTTGCCTAGTATGAGCTCTTCAAGATGAGTCTACTGCTTCAGTCCCGGTGTTAAGTACATGGAAGAAGTTAAATGATCATTAAAACCCCCGAATTCTCACACAATTTATACATCATCATTCCAAGAACTTCCTAAAAACTGGAAGCATGATAATGCTAACAAATATTCAGATTTGCAAGGTGCTCCTAGGAGAAGTACTAAACCAGCCATGAAGGCAAGTCAGCACTGCCATTTTCCACTCAAATCTTGATTCCCAAGAAGAGCAAATGGTTAATGTATAGAGATTTCTAATTTCTTCCTTAAGTCCTTACACACTAGTCCCAGCAAAGGATTTTTTGGCAATAAATACTTGCATTTCAAAGAGGCCCAAGACATATCCTGATGTACCAGGACTGTATCTGCTCCTACAATATACACACACATGCAGATAGCAGAGCTGTCAGCAGAGTGCTTCAGAAGGATTAATTTAAATAACAAGTTTCAACATTGCAATAGGGGATGACACACAAAAATTACTGCAATCTTTTGCCACAGTAAATCCATTTCCTAGGAGGATGCCTCAAACACAATAGGAAGGAAGAATGGGTGTGTTCTGCAAATTCAGAACATTATTGCTAAATTCTAAGCTTAAAAGATAAACACATCAAACTAAACATACACGAACATACAAGCAGAATCTGGATGTGCTATCTGCAGTTTTTCTGTATGTTGCCCAACAGCTAAAACACTTAGGCAAAAGTAGAGCCACTGAGCATATCAAAGGCAAGTACAAACCAAACAGGACATTTCTAATTAGCTACAACAATAGACAACTGAGTCACTTAGTCCTTTCTTTATAGCATACAGTAGAAGAGTTGATGTGCCTTACACTTTTTTAGATAGCACAGAGCTTCTGATTAATTACTAACAGCCACATTCATAAGTAATTTCAAGTTACATATATGATGGCCATGTAAAATATTTCAGAAAGCTCTTTAGCCTTTTAATATCTCTTTGTACCTCACCATCTTGAATAGACAATATTTTTGTTTGTTTGTTTGTTGTCCATTAGGTATTACATATTAGGCTGTTGTTTTAATACAAAGCTTAATATCCTACCTATTCTATTAAAAGAGTCATGCTGTGTTTTCAACCTGATTTACTCTTCTGCATTAAAAGCTACTGATGTTTACATTCCTATTAGGTTGGGTATCTTCATAAGGGGTTTCATTACTATATTGCAGGTTTTTTAATGATAAACTCTCAGTGGGAGACCAAACTAAAAGTATCTTCTAAATGTACCAATACTAAGATTCTAGTTAACAATGAAGAACTAAATTCTCTTGTTTCTGCTGCTGTTTAGAAAGTTGCAAATTATTGTTTTTACTAAAAATACAATTAATACAAAATTGTAGATGCTTGAAGGCATCCTGCTCTTATATGGTCAGCATTTCACCCAACTGATTGCTTAGAACTAATCAAGACTGCAAAATCAAATTAGTTTTACAGGACACACACACTTTTTATTCCTGAAGGTTTGCATTAGAAGTTACTTTGTGAAGCACCTAGGGAAAAAAAAAATAAAGACTGTTTGAAACAGGTTGGTTTTTTTTTTTTCCTTCAGATACCATCTTCAAGAAAAGGTTTTTTACAGCCCTGCTTTTTTCAAAGAAAGTGTGCATGGACGCAGGGACTTACGAGTGCTCAGTCCAGTTTTACCACTGTGAAGGTCTTAACTCTTGTTTATTCTACTGGGCTCACATTCTTACTGTCTTCAAGCTGGCACCGACTGAATCTCATCTGGGCTCGAGTTTCCCTTTCACTGACTCCACCTCTGCCAGCACCCGCGGCACAGGAGCAGAAAGGAGCCTTTGTTAAGAGTTACTTTCTTGTTTTTCCACAGCTTACGGCCAGCATTTCTCCCCTTTAGCTTTTTAGTTCCGCAGCTCTTCCCTCTGAACAGCCACTTCTCTTCGCGAAGACTTAAAAAACTCCGGGTAAGAACGGGATGAGTTCGTGTCCCCACGTCCTGCCCGGCCCCGAAGGGAGGCCGGGGCCGCCCTGCCCGCTCCGCTCCCTGCGCGGGACGGGGGGAGCGGCACCGGGGGCAGCCGGCGGCTCCTCCTCTTCCTCCATCTGTTTCACCGCCTGTCTCCTCCCCCGGCCCCATGTTTTTAACAGTTACCAGAGGCAGGAGTTTGGCAGTCGCCGACCAAAACAAACAGCGTCTCCAAGGGCAGGCCCGGGGGGGAGGGAGCCGGGGGGAGAAGCGGATAGACAAAGTTCCCTGTCAGCCCCAGAGAAGGCGAGCCCTGCCGCTCGCCACTCAATGTCCCGTGTCCCGGAGAGATGGCGGGGTGCCCTTGCGCCGCTGGACCGGGGCTGCACGGGGGGAACACCGGGGCTGCACGGGGGGAACACCGGGGCTGCACGGGGGGAACACCGCGGCTGCCCCCCGTGCCGGCGGGCACCAGAGGACGGCGAAAGCCTATGAGACACGGGACAAAAGGAGCACTACCGACCCAGCGCAGGGACTGCGGGACTCACCTGCTGCACAGGGTACCCTACAGGGGCCAGTCCGCCGCCCCCCAGTCACCCGCACCGCGCAGGTGGGCGGCAGCCCCCGAGCCAGCCGTGACCCGGGCTCACCCCGCGGCTCAGCGCCCTTGCGTGCCCGGACACCCCGCCGCGTGGCACGGCCGCCGGCCGGCGCAGCCCTACCCTGTCCTGCTCACCCTGGTCGGTCACTCCCCGCTGTCCGTCCTCGCCGTCCTCCGCGGCGCTCGCCGAAGCCCCGAACAACCCCCCCCCGCATTTAAAGCCCCAGCCCGGACTATTAGTGTCTTCCTCGGGCACGCCCATCTCTGCCAGCGGCGGGGGGGAGGCGCGACACCTCTTCCTGCCTGCCAGCGGCGAGCAAGCCCGAGAGACGCGGGTCAACCTCTGCCTATCCCGGCAGGAACTGTCCACGTCTCTTCATTCTGCCCGGAGCCGGGCACTAAGCGTAGAGAAACATGAGGCGACGCAGGCAGACGCTCCCGCAGACTCCCCCGCGCTGCCAATGGACCGTGCCGGCGCGCAGGAGGAGGCAGGGGAAGGGCTGTGCGGTGTTTACGGAAGGGCCCCGTCGGCCCGGCGGGCCCCGCCCCTTCCCAGCGCCAGCCCCGCCCCCCGCGCCGCCTCGGGGACGGGGACAGCCCGCCCTGCTGAGCCGAGGGGTGCGGGTAAAGCGGCTGTGCTCGGCAGCGAACGGGGCAGCCTCAGGGCGGGTTTAAACCCATCTCTGTTCACTGCACTGCTGAGGAAGAGTTAAATATGCTTAGTCTCTCGATAGGGGAGTTGTGAGGTGCCCCCCCCCCCCGTCATCTTGGCCCCCCGCTGCCACCTCGCCCCCTCAGTTTCAGAGGAGCCACTCGGGACGAGTTTACTCACCCGCCTGGCTCATGGCTGCGGCGTTGGAGGCCTGCTGAGCTCCTGCTGAGGAACGCAGCATGGGGCAGTGCAGCACTGTCATTATAAATGCTTTGCTCACTGCTGCACTGACCTCATGCGCTGGGCAGCTTCACGCACCCCCCGGGCCAGCAGTACCTGTCAGGGTCATCATCTCTTCCTGTCACAGGAGCAACGTGCCACCACTGCCTCACCCACCAGGAAGCACGGAGGGCAAAACACTGGAAGTTACCTCTGAGGCAAGAGCTCACTAACTCGAGCCTTGCTCATCAAGAAGACGGAGTTCTCCTTCCTGCAAATAACCTTTAGCATGCGTGGTGACCTATACGGAATAGGTTTGTATTCACCCATTGCAGACCAAAGCCACCTCTAGATCCCATTAATCTCTGCTATAAAAGCAAGGGCTGAAAGCAGGGAATGGAGTTTGGCTATGCAAGTGCCAAGTGCCGTGCTGGAGTGGGAGTGCTTGCTCCCAGAGATGCAGAGCACCTGCCAGCCCTGCTGCTCTTAGCCAGGCCTCCAGAGACATTAAATGGGATTAACTCCAACAGCCTAATCCGATAGGTTCTGTAAAGAAGACAATGTTTTAAATAACTGTGTTTGCCCCACTTTGCCCACTTTGTGCGTGTCACATGGCAATGACAGTCTGAAAGAAGATCAAAAGGGCTTTGGAGAAGACTATGATGGTATACAGATAGGCTTCCTTGTACAAGACTTTATCACTTACAAGGGTATTATTATTATTATTTACATCTTTTTTTGCTTAAATACAATCTGAAAGATGGGGAAAACAAATCCTTGCTGTGATGGCTGCTGACACAGCTTTATTAATTAATTTATAAATTAATGGATTTATAAATTAAAACTTCACGAAGACTACTTGTGGAAACACCAGGGCCAGTGACTCAGGGTCCATTTTGTGTGCTGTCTATGTGGATTGGCAATTGTGGAAACCTGTGCTGCTCAGTGGCCTAGCTTGCACAAGGGAAAGGGGTGCCTCAGCCTCACAAAATAAATTAGCTTCTTATATGAAAGATACCTTTAAAGAAAAGGTATATCAGGGATATCACCTAAATCATGGAATAAGAGGTGGGATTACAGAAAGAGATGGCTTTAAAACAACTTTTTTTTTTTTTTCAACTCTAGCAGTGTCCTTTTCCTTCAGCACATCAGCTGTTTTGGAGTCCACTCTTAAGTGCATAGCTTGCTCTATCTATCTATCTGTCTATCTATCAAAGAGATACATCTGCATGCATAGCTGAGGCACCAAGGACATGCTTTGAGATTCCAGTCCAAAGGCCAAGAATAAGTTAGACACTGCAGTACTCAGCATTTAACCTCCTTTTTGGTTTCAATTCCTTCCTGACCCAGAGGCACTGAGGCTATAGGCCAGTATATGGATCTTGAAGTAGATTATCTACTGTAGAGATTTGCTTCACAGAGAAATGACACTCATTTCCTGTTGTCTGAGTGTCCATGTCAGCGAGGAAAATAATTGTACAGCCTTTAAATTTGTTCTGCTCAATTAAGAAGATTAATGTCCTTGTGTCTTATATAGCACATGCACGTATGTGCTGGATTTGGCGGGGGTAGTTAGTCTTCCTCACAGTAGCTGGTATGGAGCTGTGTTTTGGATTTGTGCTGAAAATAGAGTTGGTAACACATGTATGTTACTGCCGAGCGGTGCTTCCACAGTGCAAAGGCCTTTTCTGCCTCTCACCACACCCCACCAGTGAGGAGGCTGGGGGTGCACAAGAAGTTGGGAGGGGACAAAGCCAGGACAGCTGACCCCAACTGACCCGAGGGATATTCCATACCATATGGCATCACAGTCGAGCAATAAAACCAGGGGGAAGGTTGGCAGAGGGGCACAGCTTGGGGACTGGCTGGCCACTGGTCAGTTGGTGGTGAGAAATTGTTTTCATTTGCACCGCTTGCCTTTCTTGGGTTTCATTTCTCTCTCTCTTTGTTATTTTTCTTTTCATTACAATTTATTATTATTTTAATTTATTTCCATTTTTAAACTCTTTTTATCTCAACCCACAAGCTTTCTCACTTTCACCTTTCTGATTCTCTCCCTTATCCCACTGGACGGGGACTGGGGGGTGAGACTGAGCAGCTGGTTGGTGCTTTGTTGCCAGATGGAGTTAAACTACAACAAAGGTACAAATTTGGAATTTTGACTAGTGTCTCAAGTTGACTTTAATTCTTGGCCTTTCCCTACAGAAGCACTGTTAATTGAAATGAAGGACTAGTTTGCGCTCAGCCTTTGCAGCAGGTTGGTTCATAACCTTTCCTTACTGTTACCAGTAAAACTGGCAAAGACAGTAAATCCTACAATTAATGCACCACTTTGACCAGCAAACAGCAACGTAGCTACCGAGTGGGTAAGAAGCGCAGCCGCATTTGGCCCTGCAGGTCAGAAATGTCCCAGAATGTGGCTAACTGGCGGTTAGAGTGGGAGGAAAGGGCAAGGGCAAGGCATGTTATTGTTTATGCCAGGGCCCATGACAACTAAGTTGAGAACGTAACTTGAAGTCACAAGATATTTTGCTCTAATCCTAATAACTGAGCCAGGCAGACTGGCTTTAGCACTAACAGATGGATGTTAAGACTCTGGGTTGGCTGAGATCATCAGGCCCAGATTTGATAATAGGCTCAAGGACAAGACAAAAAGACTGCAAGGCAGGTGTAAGGATGCTTTATCAGCTTGTTCTTCTGTGGAGTTTCCTGTATTCGAAGGAGAAATAACTGCTGTGAGAGGCAAACAGGATTGCTGCTTCTCCCCACTGAAGTATTTAGCTTCAAATTCACACAGAGGCAAAACAGAACATTGGCACTTTTGAAAGAAAAAGGTACATCAGTAAATTCCCCAACCACATCAG
>NW_020955384.1:248759-250710 GCF_003031625.1 Empidonax traillii | reverse complement strand
ATGGATGTTAAGACTCTGGGTTGGCTGAGATCATCAGGCCCAGATTTGATAATAGGCTCAAGGACAAGACAAAAAGACTGCAAGGCAGGTGTAAGGATGCTTTATCAGCTTGTTCTTCTGTGGAGTTTCCTGTATTCGAAGGAGAAATAACTGCTGTGAGAGGCAAACAGGATTGCTGCTTCTCCCCACCGAAGTATTTAGCTTTAAATTCACACAGAGGCAAAACAGAACATTGGCACTTTTGAGAGAAAAAGGTACATCAGTAAATTCCCCAACCACATCAGTCTGCAGTGTCTAGCAACTTTACCACCTCAGCAAATTCCTAATGCACACTCTCCTCAGCACTAGTGGTTGGTCTTTCTGTACATAGGAAATAAAGAGTTTTACCCACTGTGTCAAATACAAGAGAAGCTATAAGCTATTTGTAGAATAGTATTCTTGGTCAGAAATAGTTTGTATTGATTCCATGTTGAGAAATAGGCTTGGGTAGTACATCACTAACATCTTCCTTGACACTACCAAGTGGGAGGAGAAATGGTATGAGTTACCTATGCTGCCTTACTACCTGAAAGAGATTTACATCCCTTGATACTTAACATTGGTCATCCTCTCGATTATTGTCTCTGATGCAGTCCATATGGTTCAGTTCTTAGAGTAAACTCTGAAATAAACAGCTTCAGAGCTAAAATCCTGGGTCTTAGGGTATTGCTACAAATCCTGGCCTTTCTAGGTCCTTCCTAAATAGAAATCCAATATCCCCTTTCTCATAAAGTGTGAAACAACTAAGGCTGTGGCTAGATCTTCACTGTGGAAACTCTGCTATTGTAGCCCTCCCAGGGTGTTTTGTTTGCTGTTGAAGATTTCTGCTCTCATGCTATTGAGCAAGACAAGAGTATTCTGAGGGGTCCTCGTCTCTTTTAGTGCAAGCCTTCTTATCAGCCCCAGCCACCACTGGAATGTATTTAAGACAACTCCTGACTCCACGCAAGATCTCTGTTACTTTTAAGGGTCACAGCAATCAGTTAACCCAGTTCTGTTATAGTGCCCGCAACCTGCAGTCACTCCAACATCCTCTACAGCTACTGACTTTGGTCTCAGGTCTGTGTATTTGACAGAATTGTGCTGACAAAGTATCTGAGATAATTCACTACAAATTCTGCTCTTTTCACCCATTCTAGTAGTACTCACTGGAACACCATGGACAGACAAAACAGCTCAGTTCACCCTAAGCCTTGGCAGATGTACTGAATGGAACTGTATTTCCATGCCAGGGTGCCATCAGCGGCTGTCATCCTGCTAGCTTTAAGATTCCCTGTTTCTAAATAATACTCAGCCTAAAGTCTTATATATATATCTATATGTATCTCTCTATATAAGAATGTATTGTAATTAAAGGAAAGACCAAGAAAAGGTCTTCCAAGACAAAACTTTATTTAATTTCTTGCTGTAATCAAATAGAGAAACAGATACATGAGTGCCTCAAGTTTTTATCTTGTGAGGAGTTACATATTAATGTAATGAAATTCCACTTGTGGAATGCTCTTGGCCAAACATTTCAGTGTTAAAAGCATGAGAAGGAAATGAATTGAATTTGCACTAACAATTCAGCAGCCCAAGTGTAGGATTGTAAAGAGCTTGTTGCTGCTGAGATTTTTATGACTTAGAGACACTGAAGCTACATTTCTAAGATCTTTGCCCAGAAGGCCCAGTAGAGCCTTAAAGCATTATTTTCATTCATTGACTCTGTGTCTTGAACAGAATTTGCTTTTGTCTCACACAGATCTTTAATATGGGCAAATATTAAGGATACAAACATGAATACAGACTTTTTAAAAGCTAGCTTTAGATAGATTAAAATACAGAAGAGGCATAACATTTCTGAGTGAGAAACCAACTGCCAAAAAATTTTCATTGCTTTTTTCTTAAAAAACAACAAATCCTTTTGAAACTA
>NW_020955384.1:204843-247506 GCF_003031625.1 Empidonax traillii | reverse complement strand
TCACACAGATCTTTAATATGGGCAAATATTAAGGATACAAACATGAATACAGACTTTTTAAAAGCTAGCTTTAGATAGATTAAAATACAGAAGAGGCATAACATTTCTGAGTGAGAAACCAACTGCCAAAAAATTTTCATTGCTTTTTTCTTAAAAAACAACAAATCCTTTTGAAACTACCACCATTACTACTGGTTGTCTAGGAGTTGTTTGCTTTTAGTCCAGGTCTAAATTGATTTGCATGATCCTAGTCATGAAACCCTTGAGAGAATGCGAGGCAGAGGCGGTAATAGAAGTCTGCTATAGAAGCGTCTCTGGTCTTAATAATTGTGAAAGAAAGGGGCAATATGGGATCAGCATACTTTGTTGAATCATTGTCCTGTAATGGTATGAAAGCCAGTTTTTGAAAGTCCTTGAGAGTCCACCCTGACACCCTTACTACTCAGCATGTCTATCGGATAGGAAGAAGGAGATGCTAGAAAATGAGTAGTCTCTTTGGTCAGGCAGTTCAGCTGTATGATTGTTGTATGTCCCTTCCAACCCAAACTATTCTATTCTGCTCTGTTTTCTGTTTGAAACACAGGGAGTGCAGGGACCAAGCAGTGAAGATTTTTACCATGTTTTTTGCCTTTTAGGATTTAGAATTTTAGGATTCTCCAGTACAAACTCTGTTACATTCGATGCCGTTACAGTACTGTCTTAGGACCAGAATCCTGAATTCATGTGCCTGACAGAAGCTTCCAGCAACATGTAAACTCCATCTAATTACAAGTCATCTTCTATAAATTCTTAAATAGCAACTTCCAATATGCATCTTCCTTTGAATTTTCAGGCACTTGATGAAACAGAGTTTTGGAACAAGAGGATAAACACGGCTTCCAGTTTCAGAGGAGACAGTGAATAAGACATCAGCACAGGGACTCAAGAACTGAAGAAGGCGAAGCAAATACAAGTGCATTCTACTCCATCAGCTAGTATATTAAAAAATATTAAAAAAATGTATTGCTGTTGCCTGCAATTTATCTATTATGGTTAAAAGAAAATATGCCCCAGTCCTTTTCTGTAAAAATTAGGACTCACTTACAGAATTGTAACCCAGTTACAATAATCAGATGAGGTGACACACCTTGGCCGTGTACTGTGCCATGTGTGGACAACTTTACATAAAAGGTTACAAACAAATCTTTCCCCTGTAAGCTTCCAATGATTAAGGGTCTAGACTCAAAACACCCTAAAACTCATCAGTGACCTGGCAGAGCAGTTAGATGTCTGTCAGATGATAGTCACTACATTAGCCAGTTTGGGCTAAAGGACAACACTGATGAATTCAAGATGTATTTTTGAAACAGTTAAGTTTTTCTGTGCTAACCTGTCTTATAGTCTGGTCCAAAGCAGTAGGCAGACAGCAAAATGTCGTATTTTTCAAGTTTCTACAATCAAGAAAGTCTATGATAACAATTTAAGACACAACTACTCAGTTTCTCAAAAGGTTTTAAACAGCTGTCTGTGATGCTGGAAAATCTGTGGGATTTTCAAAAGAAGTTTTAAAGTAATTCCCATATGATACCTCCATTTTACCTGAAGAGAGGTGTAGTGCACGTTCTCCTCCCCTTTCCACCATGCAGAATACCCATATCCAACCCTCTGTTATCAGTGCCCTAAAATTGCGGGTTGAAGCCCACCCAGTTCCTTTCCATAAGGATCCTCACCAACATGATCAGATGCATTCCCCCCCCCGCCCCCGAGTTGACTGCTGCCTAATGCACAATAAATTGTTTCCTGAACCTTATTCCTCTGCTCTGCCCCGCTCTCTCCTTCCCTACTCTCCTTTTCTTGCCGGCATGTGCAAATCACTCACTCAGCTTTCGCCTCCCTCTGCCTCTTTATTCTCAGGACAAAAACGGAGAGCACGAAGAACACAAGCGGGGGCCTGTGCTGCGCACACGGGGCTCCAGCTGGAGCCAGCGGCGCAGGGAGAAGGCCTGCTCAGCCTTCCCTATCCTGTCCTGGGCCGGGACTTGCTCCATCGGGAAGATGAAGGCAGCGGGCTCCTGTCGGCGTGGGGAGGAAAAGGAGGACGCTCGGAGCGGAAAGGCTCCGCGGGCACTCGCGGTGCTGAGCCTCCTCTCCCTTTCGGACAAAGCCGTCCGTGAGCGGTGGGCACTGGTGTCGGGCCAGGAGCGCTCCTGCCAGCCAGGGCAGCTGCTGGGAGCCCCAGGGACCAGCCCGATGCCAAGTCTCTGCTCTACAGCCATTAGAAACTGGATAGGGGATGGAAGGGTTGCGGATGGAGAAAAGAACTTTTTCTCCACGCCTTGCTCTCAGCCGCTCCGGAGCTGCTGCCGTCATTCCAGCCAAAATCATAACCCAGCAGTACCCAAGTTGCGTCGGCGGAAAGCCGCCGTGCTCTGTCACCAAAACTTCACGGAGGGCTAAAAAACTGGCACCGGGACCAGGCTGGGCTGGGGGACACCTGGGGGCCGGAGGCTGCGAGGGTGGAGGCCCTGGCGCACCCCGCTCCCAGAGCCCCGCGCCAGGTGTCGCGGCCGGCAGAGGGTCTGTCACTGCGGGGTGGGGCGGGGGCCGTCCCTCCGCCCCCAGCGCCCGCCGCTCCCCCTGTCCCGCTGCCTCCCCCGGGCCCCGTGTGCGCCACGTCTGCCCCCCAGCCCGGACCGCAGCCCATCCCCGTGTGCGTGGCGGCTCCCCGGGGCGGGGGCCGGGGCGGGGCGGCGAGTGCGGCGCTGCCCGGGCCGGCGCCCCCGCCTTCCCTCCATCCTCCCTCCCTCCCTCCCTCGCCCGCTCCCGCTGACTCCCGCTCTCCGCACGACGGCGGCGGCGTCCCGCCATGTCGGCCGCCAAGCACCGGGGCGCGAAGGGGGGCAGCCCGCCTGCCGCTGCCGCCAACGAGAAGGGCGCGCAGCCCGGCGGCGCCGAGGAGCCAGCGGCGAAGAAGCCGGCGGCGGCGGGGCACGGCCGGGGCGGCAGGGCCGGCGGGGGGGGCCGCTCCGGCGCCGGCCCCCGGCGCGGCTGGGCGCTGCTGCTGGGCGCCGCGGTGGTGCTGGGAGCCGCTGTGCCCGCCGGCTGGTACGTGCAGCAGCTGCGGGAGGAGGTCGGGCGGAGCGCCCGGGAGATGGAGGCCTCGGTCCGGCAGCGGCAGGAGCTGGCCGGCACTCTGGACGCCGTGGTGCAGAAGGTAGCGCGGCGCCGGGCACCGCCGGGGGCGGGCGGGAGGGGAGCCGGGAACCGTCGGGCCGCTCGGTTGCTGGGGGCAGGACGTGGGATTCGCCCCTTAAATAAGGAGCTGTGCCTCGGTCGGAGGGCCCGGCTTGCGGGAAGGCAGATCTGTCCTGCTCCCCCCACCCCCCGCCGCCCTTCTCTCGCCTTCTGCGCTCCCTCAAAGATGCTCTCATGGCATTAGAGGGGCAGATGGAATCAGGGCCGCGGTTTCCCCCGTGCCTGCAAACGTGGCCTCAGTGCAGCAAGAAATCCCTGCCAGGCGGCGGAGCTGGGCGGGACGGGGCGGGACGGGACCCCGCGGCGGTGGCCGCAGCCCCCAGCTCGCTTTTCCAGGGCCTGGGCCTGAAGCCATTTTATGGAATGCAGTCCGCACGCTTACGTGTTGGCAGCGGTGCAGACCTGCCGCTCCGAGAGAGCCTGCGGCCCGTAATTCAGTATCTCCGAGGCCCGAAAATCACTTAACCCAGCGGGGCGGCTCGTTGCTGCCGCATCGAGCGGGCAGCCGTGTGTGCCGAGGGACACGGTGTGGCAGCGCCGTCAGACGTGGCAGGGTCCTATCTCGATGTCTCTGCGCGCTCTAGAAAACAAAACCCATGTCAGCTTCACTGAGCAGCAGAGGCTGTGCCAGAAACGCTGCTCCTGCTGTACCCTGCCTCCCACGTTTCTGCTGCCGTCTCCGGCCAAGGGAGTGAGATGCAGTGTCCAAGGCAGTCCAGGACCCTGGAAGAGCCGTGAAGTTGTTGGCACAGGGTGTGGCTCAAGTGAAGTGAAATAAATGCTCGTTTCCCTCCTCATTTTTTTCACTTAGGCCCCGACTAGCCTCTCATCTACAGTTTCACAAACAGCACTGGCCATCTGAATACATCTTAGGGTGCCTAAAACCTTTAAAAATGGTATCTATGAATGCATATCATCAACGTGCAACCAGGTTCCTGTCTAGGGAATAGGTAAATTGGTTGGAAAGCAGTATGTAAAGTTATGACTGAGTCAGATCAAAGAATGGGAAATCCTTATCTCAGCTTGACTGCTCTCTGCATGGCAAACCATGCAGATTCCCTGTGTTCCCTGCGAGCTTGGGCCTGGGCTATTGATGGGGTGACAGGGAGGGGGGACAGGCACTATCAGAGATCCTGTTAGATAGTGCTTCCACAAGCACAGCAGCCTGCAAATGTGGATGTCAGTCTTGGTGTTTCCTCTCCCATACAGTGAGAAGGGAAAGGAAAACTTGCGTGAGGAGGGGAAAGGTGGTGTAAAATTCAGGGCTATATTGCTGTTTCTGAAGCTAATTTTAAATCGTGGGGTTTTTACTCACTGTGGACAGGGCCATGATTGGAACTAACAAAGGTTGCTCTTTACTTGTTTTTAAGGCATTTTTATAGACTGTTTGTAGGAAGGAAGAAATTGCAATTGCAAGATGTAAAACTACAGTACATGAGTATAGAACCCAGATGTATGGGCAATATATAAGCACTTCCAGGCAAAGGGATGGGTACAGTTTGCTGCCTCCCATCTCCATGTCATTGCAGAAAATCATAGGTACATGTTACATAGTCTCAGAGAGTATATACTATAGATATAGGTGTATTTATAAACTTCCTATATTCTAGGAAGTTTATAAATAGTTGATTTCAAAGAAAACTGAAACTTATTTGCCTGTGTACAGCAGATGGCTGATGTTAGACATACAGTAGTGCAAGAATTAAAGGTGGGCGAAAGAGGTCACACAGAGTTTCGATGTAACCTTCAAAGTTTTGCTTGCTGTGGGTTTGGTGTTATCTTCACAGAAGAATATACTTGAAGGAGGGGAGACCAGTCTGTATTTCATTGCTTTACAGAGGTGAAGGATCCTGCGTTGTACTTGCAGAAAGTGGTCAGTGCAGGCTGCTGTGTGGCTTTGCCCTTCAGTCTTTGACTGCAGGGAGCTCCTGTCAGGAGTAAGCATTATGTAAACTCATCTGCTTTACACATCAAGGAGAAAGGAAATGATATGGGAGTTTAGTCTTTAACGTAGCACTATTCTCAGAGAGGCCAAGGTCGTTTGGTGTTTAAACACGAGATAGCGTGACCAGTTAGAGAAGACACAGCTGTTAGCTGTAGATACATTTTTATGTCCTATTTGTGATGTTAAATATTTCAAGGGCTGTAGCTTCAAACCTTACCAGCCAGGTACAGCAAACAGGCAAACTCACATGCAGGTGCACACAAACCACTGTGTAGTGAATATGAACTACTGCTTTGAAGTTGTGAGTTTTACCCCTCTTGTGCAAGGCGTTTGCTTTGGGCCCTGGTGGCTCTTGTTTAGGACAGATCAGGTTAGAAGCTGGTCTAATTTGAAGACCCATTTTATTATATCAGAGTTCACTGATCTCCAAGTGGCTGGTCCAGCTGGAAGCATAGGAGAATAGCTTCAACTTTCACACCATAAGCATTGCCTGAAGGCAGTGGAGGAGCAGGTACTTCTGCTGTGGAGGAATGGGATCTGTCTCTGTCAGTCATACAGCAGCAGGGACCTGGCCCTCTGGAGCGTTCTGGCTATTTCTGATGCCTTTTCTTAGACTAACAATTGAAGATAGTTACTTGCAAATACAAATTTGGTGATTTAGTTGGAGTGCATCAAAGAAAATAAATTCTGTCATAAGAGGGGGAGAATTTTCCTGTGCCCTCCCGTAAGATTTCTAAAGTCCATTTATAGTGATACAGAAAAACCTCTCTGGGGAAAGAATCAGAACGAATGACAACTAAGATGTAATGAAAATGAGGTTGGTAAATTAGTATAATGGCTGGTGCCCAGCTGCAATGTGTATGGCAGTACTACTATCTCCACCCCTTCCCCTTAGCTCATTTCTAGTTTGGTGTGGGAGCACTGGAGAATGTCAGTGTAGGGAATGTAAAATCATTAGAAACCTTTTTACAGAAGAGTAGGAAAAAAGTCACCTTTATGGGTATTCCTCAAAGTGGAGTGATCTGTTGAAGCAAGGGCAAGTCTCATGACAAATTCTGCAATCCTTACGCAGTGTAGACTTCCATGAAAACTAAAGAGGATATGGCCAGGGATTTGCAAAAATACATAACAATAACTTAATTTCTAGTTAGGAGGTCTGTTAGGTCTTTTGAAAACAATTTCTAGGTTCAGAGTCAGACTAGGGACTGCTGGAGCTTCCTTCAGTTGCAAAGAAAAAAAAAGACAGCTCTGTATGT
Organism: Empidonax traillii; assembly: GCF_003031625.1. Lineage (NCBI taxonomy): Eukaryota > Metazoa > Chordata > Aves > Passeriformes > Tyrannidae > Empidonax > Empidonax traillii. The sequence continues at coordinate 241,071 of NW_020955384.1, read as the reverse complement.
TTCTTTCCAAGACTATATAAAATATACTTACTTCTATTTATAAAATAAAACCACCCCTCCAGCTGTGTATCTAATCAGTAAACATGGCAGTGCATGTGGCACGACTGATTAATATACCCCTTAGACACAGGGAGTAGTATGAGGCAAGGCAACATGCATTACTCAGCACTTGCCATCCTGCCAAAACCTCAAGGTATTTTCTGTGTGATGGATTCCTGTTGCAGCCAGTGGGAGTTCTTACGTTGTTTTACAAAGTTGAAAAAGGTACAACCCACACACCCATCAGTCTTAAGACTCATACTCTGCTTGGCCTCAAAATGAAGTAATGTGTTCTTCTCTGGCCTGGGTCTTACCTTTGAACGTGAAAGTAAACTAATGTGGTGGCCGCTCACCCCTTGACCTTCTCCCTCTTCCTGCTACTAAAACCACTTGTGAAGACAGTTTTTGTAATTGGGAGGTTTAATAGCCTACCTGGTCCAGTGGTAGCAACTTTCTGTGAGCCTGAGCTGGATGCAAGGCAGGCCCCTTGGCAGCTGCTGCGCCTTTGTTCCCTGCCTGTGTACATGGGTGAGCCCTGTTCAGTGAGAGCACGTGGGTGTGTGGAGGAGCGAGAATAATGAGGTACTAAGTATTTATAACATTAAAGCCTTTCTAATTTTTTTTATCTTAAAAAATACTTAACAAGAAAAACCTGTTGTGTCGCCACTGTTGTCTAGGAGCAGTGAAATGTCATGATTACTGCTGCCATTCCTCAGTCCATCCCAGCTCTCTTTTCCCCCTAATTTTTTCTATTGCTCTTTTTTATCTACTGTAAAACTCCTTTTTCATGATCAGGAATTGGACTTTGGTATTATTGCCTGATAAAGTGTAATCCCAGCTTTTCTATATTCAGAAGCTGATGCCAGATGTTCTTTTGGCTTTTTTATCCCCCCTCCCTTTCCTCCCTTATGGACTTGTGGTCTGTATGCAAAGTCTGGAGACTTGAATTCCTTTTTCACTGCCATGGATTTGCTGCATCATCTATGACAGGTCATTGAGGCCAGGGATCCTCAGCAGAAGATGTATGTATCTATAATAGAGCTGTAAGGCTCTAGAAGCCGGCCTTTTTATGCCTCCCATACCTGTATGCCATAGGGTCACTTCAGGTAAGGAGCACGAAGGATTGCAAATTGATCGGTTTTTTTTGGTAACAAGGGCTGTAAGGATCAAAAGGGAAAGGATGAAATGACAGGTACTAACCACGTGTATTTTTATTTCAGGTACGTTCTCTTCAAACCACATTTGGAGAATTTGAATCCACGATGAAAATCGTGCAGCAGAAGCAGGAGGTTACCGAGAAGGCTGTTAAACAAGGGGAGAGTGAAATAAACCGGATCAGTGAAGTGCTTCAGAAGCTGCAAAATGAAATTTTGAAAGACTTGTCTGACGGCATCCACATGGTGAAGGATGCAAGGGAACGAGACTTCACATCTCTGGAAAACACAGTGGAAGAGAGACTAACAGAGCTAACAAAATCTATAAATGATAACATTGCAGTATTCACTGAAGTCCAGCAAAGGAGCCAAGATGAAATCAACAATATGAAAACAAAGGTTGGTTCACTAGAACAGGCAGATGTGTATAAACATGAAATTAAGGTGCTAAAAGATGCTTTTGATGAGATGCAAGCATCCATGAAAATCAAAGAAAAGGACATAGAGACCTTGAAGAGTACAATAGACTCCATGGAGTCTGATGTGTATACTGAAGTGAAAGAGCTAGTCAACCTCAAACAAGAACATGAGAAGTTCAAAGAGGCTGCAGACACTGAACACCTGTCATTAAAAGCTTTACAAGAGAAAGTTCTGAGGGCTGAGGATTCAATTATGCAGCTCCCTAGTGACATTAAAAGACTTGATGAAGATTTACTGCAAGTTAAAGCTGACCTCAACAAATGGGAAGATAATGAACTCTTCAGAAGAGCATTAGAAACTTTTGGGAAGAACAGTGAAGGACTGGAGTCTCGCTTGAGGCATATAGAAGACAGCCTGGAGTCTCTAACTTCTGTTGCTGCTCAAAGCAGTGAAAAGTTGCAATCTTTCTTTTCTAAGGAGGCAGAATATGAGAATAGACTCAGTACCCTACAACAAAGCATTAGTACCCTTCAGGGTCTCTCAAATACTGATGTAACTTCAGTCACAGACGTTCTGAAAAGTCTTGGTGAAGCACAGACCTCGCTGTACAACGATGTGGAAAACTTAAGGAGAAGTATCAGTGACTTGCCATCCTCTAATGCTCTCCAGGATGTCCAGAAGCAAATTAGTACTTTGTTGGATCAAGGAAATCTTCAGACAGGTCAAGCACATTCTCCAGACTACCTTGAAAAGTTTTCTTCTGTGGAAGGCTCTGTAGATGAACTGAGATCTTCTGTTAGCCAGGTTGATTCCGATTTGAAAATGATCAGAACTGCAGTGGATAGTTTAGTTGCCTACTCAGTGAAAATAGAAAGTAATGAGAACAACTTAGAGTCTGTGAAGAGCTCAATAGATGACCTGAGGAATGATCTGGAAAGGTTGTTTGTGAAAGTAGAAAAAATACATGAAAAAGTTTAGGCAGCAGTGCTTCTTGGGCACATTATGGATTAAGGAAAATAGCTTTTGTATGCCCCATTTTTTACTCTTTTTAAAAGCAATTTGATACCTCCAAAGAGAATGAGAATACTTTAATAATAGAGACAGTTCTGCTTATTTCCTTTATATCTCTTCTGTATAGTGTTTTGGGGGGTTTTGTTGTTTGTTTGTTTGTTTTTCCTTAAATTCTGTTTTATGAAAACACGAGTTTAGTTGGGGGTTGAGTTTCTAAGGGCTCGTCTTCTCTATAAAGTTGTACCTCTGTAACTGTAATGGTGTAACTAAGGCATTACAGCCTCGTTAGCATGGGCACATATTTAATGGCATGAAGGTGGTTCACACTATGACACCAGATATCCCCCACAGGAGGGCTGCAGCTGCTCTGGTGCCAAAAGCACGCTGCTGTACACACTGAGGATTTTACTGGTATGTTTTGGCTTCAGAAACAAATGAGCAAAACTACGCCCTGTCTTAAACTGTTTACTGTGGTAAACTTAAGCGTGGAGCACACTTGAAGCACCTCATCTGTTTCTGGCGCTGGGGAATCGGCCATGTGTCCAGTTTACCAGGTGTCAGCTGAGCTATAGTAGATTTCTGTGAGTCCTTAATCTGTACCAGGGAACTAACACAAGTCTGAGGTAAGTGGCATTGCCTGGGGCTAAGGCCTAAGAGATGGGTTCCACCATGTGGCTGGAGAGGTTGATTCTTTGTGATCACAGGCTTCTTTGCCAGCATCTTCAGCTGCTGGTGCAGAAGGTGGGTGCTTGGAAGGGACATCCGAAGGATGGGGTTAATTCAAGAGGGTACAGTAATACCTTTGTTGCATTTTTAGACTGTTTACATGATGAAGCTGTGTCTTTCTTGGGAAGGCCTACTTTGGTCTTTGATCCAGGATTTCTCTTTAAAAATGATCACAAATTTGAATGAGAAAAGAGAGGGACCAAAATTGCACCCGTTGTGTTCCATATATAACAAGCATGCTAACGACAATAATAATACACTCCAAAACACACAAGAAGGAAAATCACCATGAAATCAGCAGAATTGCTTCTATGGCATATAGGTTTCCAAGTTTTCACACACCTGACAGTGACCTGAACTCGTTACATATTCAGGACTTGGTGCCTGATTCTTGTCACCATTTTTGTCATCAGGCTGGGGCATTGGTAGCAAAGGATCCTTCTAGGAGATGGCTGAGAGTGAGGAGAAAGTGTCATAATTCTCTAGATGCTCTTTTAAAAAACACTTTCTCATGGAGGTTTTTTGAGTTTCTGGTTTTTTTTGGAGAGGATTTATAATATTTCAGGTTTAATTTTGAACTCTTTCCAAAGAATTGGTAAAGGAGTGTGCATATGAATACCTTGGAAATAGGTCATGGGCATCGTGCCCACCACCTCAACCTGCACTAGATAGATCCTTGATTATGTTAGATGAAGAATTCCTAGAAATGGCATCTCCCAGAAGTAATGTGCTTGTGGGAACAGCACAGGTGAAAAGGAGCTTTCCTAGGTAAAAAAGATACTGAAGCATATCTAGTTTTTTTCCCCACTGTAAACAGGAAAGGATTGCTGGCAAAGAAGGAGGGACCTATGGCATTAAGGTAACTGTTGTTGTCACTGTTGGAACTGCACTGTTCTTTGTTGACTTCTCGAGTTCTTGAACAATGTTGTTTAGGTTACTGTGAAATGAATTGTATGGCTTATTTGCAGTATTTTTAATACATAATAAACATTTGGAATATTCTTTGCACATTTTTTTTTATCACTGCTTACTTACTGTTGTGTTTCCCAGGATGCTTCCAGTGGGGTAAAGGAAAGGGCTTGGGGAAGCAGCAGATGTGCTACAGCCCTGTATTTGGTCTCAGCTGCCATGGGGGAATGTGGAGGTGCTCTCACCTCTTGTGGTTACAAGCCTATCCTTGAAAACGGGGCTTAAGTCAGATCAACACAGCAATGTTGACTCCTGGGCTTGGAAGCCCAGGATGGTGGTTGTGAGGTGTGAAATACATGATTTATGCAATGAATGAGTGCCATGTCAGACACACCACCAAGGCCTTGGTAAGACTTTCTCCATGCCCAGAGCATATAGAACAGAAACAATGTACTGCAAGAACCTGTGCAATCTTTCCAAAGCTGCTCCTTTTGCTTAGTTTTGAATGCGGGACTGTAAGGTCCATAAACTGGTACCAGGTTCATGGTGGATGTCTTCCTTTCAAAAGTTTGGGAAAGGGTGTTTTCGGGAGTATGGGCATCATCATATCCTGGCAATTCTTGAGGCCAAAGTCACAGAAATAGCTAATTGTTATTAAAATACGTACTCTCAACAGGGCAGGTGAGCACCCACACTCTTGCATCTAAAGATATTTGATACAACATGTTGACAGCAAGCTGACGAAGGGCACAAAGTCACTTTAAAGGGCAGTAGCTACTTAGGCTGTAAAGCCAGCAGTGCAGCAGGGCTGTATTTGATCTCAAAGATTAAAAAAATTACTATTTACTCTTCTAGTAATTTTTATGTCAAGCTATTGAAATTATTTCTTTCACTAAGAATAAAAATTCTTAATTCTCCATAAATAATGACGTGTCTGGAGGCACAGAGACAAGGATCCCTTGGCAGGCTGGAAGTTCAGTTTTTATATTTGGCTTGACATTTTCATCCAATACAAACATTTTTTAATTCCCTCCTAAATGCTCACAGAGCACATGCAGGCCTAGTGCTGCTCTTTCCTGTTGTTCTTGCACTTTGTAATAAAACAGTAGAAAAGGTCTCAAGCAACACACTGTATTGCCAGTATTCCTTTATATTATTGGTAGTTCATCAGTAATGTGCTGTTACAGTAACAAATTTCAGCTGAAACTGTCCACCTGATTGATGAGGTATTGATCTAGCTGGTCCATTAACACCTGCCTTCATTTTCAGTTCTCATGAAGGGAGAAACCATTGCACTGGGGCACTGCGGACTTGATCGCTCTTGAAAGGGCTTGCCCAAATAGCTGTGTTTGCAAATGTGGAGATAAATCTTGTGCTGCTGCCTGGACTTCTCCCAGCAGGGTTTCAACTGCTGCCTCAAGTGAAATAACCAAGAAGGGTGTCTGGTGGCCTAAATGCGTGTGTTAGAAGTTTCATTAAAATATGGATTAGTGATTTTGTCTTTTTATCATCTTATTTGCCATAACTGGTATTGTAAACAAAACTGCAGAGAAGTTAAATGACCACGAGAGAAAAGTCTGTCTGAGATGTACAAACACCTCAGCAGCCCAAAAACATCTGCTCGGCTCGGTCCAGCTTGAAGCGCTGCAGCAAAGGAGTGGTTGGGCTGGAGACACCCTCCAGCAGAAAAATGGTGATGATCAAAGGTAAGATGTTCCAAGAGAAGAGATTGAAAAACTGGGCCTATTTAGACCTGGGAAAAGTGGAGGGAGGACTGAAGGGAAAGGGGGGATGAAGTAAAAGACGAACCCGTCAGGGCCGGAGGGCGCGGCCCGGCTCAGGGGTGGCGGCGGGCGCCCCCCGGTGGCGGCGGGCGGGCTGTGCTCCCGCCCGTCCGAGCCTCTGGAATTCCTTCTCTGGGCAGGGCCCGGGAAGATGCCCGGCCTGGCGCCTTCGGTTGGCAAAGGCTAGGCGCCAGCTGCCCCCCATTTCTCTCCCCAGGTCCCTCCGCGGCACCCGCCCGTGTGCCCTGTTTAATGCTCTCCTGCTCCATTACACTATTACCTCCCCCTCCCGAAATATCCCTCATCCTCTGCTGGGCTGATTCTAGAAGCAACTGCAGCTTTCTTGCCATTTTGCTAATATGTGATCCCTGGCCCATTTATCGTGTCGTCATCAGCTTGGTTTATAAATGTTTAGGTAAGGGGAAGCTGCGGCTGTTTTGGGTTTAATATCAGCTTGTATGTGATACTTTGCACTGTGAGATAATAATCCCTGTTGGTCCTCTGAGTGCTTGTCCTGGCCGTCCTGCGTGCATGTCACCGTCTACCAGCCATGAACAGAAATGCACCGGTGCCAGAAATCAGAGTCAGAATATTTACATTCGGGACTTTGTGCACAATTATTTGTAAATCCCAGCGTGAGGTGGTCAAAGAACAAATGAAGTGATTCTTTTGCCCAAGAACCTACTTGATCTAACACTGTCCGAGGATGCTCAAAGGGCAATTCTGCCTTGAACACCAAAGCAAGAAATGTATTTTCTGCTTGGTCACATAGCAAAACCTCTCCAGAGTGTCTAGTACACAATCCATTGCAACATAATGTAACTTCTCTGGAGTCAGTGCTTGCTCATGCACTCAGTGAAAGAATTTGGAAATCTCTTTATGTGAGCACAGCTCGATAATTCCTGCATTTATGATGCAAATACTAAACCCCAGAGCTATTCAGAGTTAATACAGCATCACAGTTGTAGCTTGCTAGACCTCAGACAAAGAGACCCCTGAACTCTGCTTTTTTTTTTTATATTGGAGCTTATGGAGCAGGTGTTCCCTTGGCTGCCACGGATATGCAAATAATACATCTCAAAATATTTTCCAACATGATGCTATCTTGATGCTGTGCTTAGCATCAAGGGGACAAATCTTTTCTTGAGTGATTCCAGTTTCACTGTGAGAGAAATAAAAGCCAAAGAAGCAATTTCTCATTTTACTGTGAATCCTATTTAGAAAAACATAGTTTTGAGGAAATACTTATCATATAATTAACTCCTGTGCCTCACCCTGATGTCCATCCACAATTCTAGAGGAAGAAGCTAGTTCAAATAAGGCCGGCTTTGTTCCACTCAGAAAGACTTTCCTTTGGCACTCTCTAGATGTAAATATGTCAAATTCCAGCGGATAATCCTTTCCTGTCAATATTGCTTGAGTTGAGGTTGGGAAGGAATCCTAGAGTTATGAGTAAGGACGGAAAACATAACAAGTGGAGAAAGAATCAGAGTTACCTTGAAACTTTCAGGGTTTTTTTTATTGCTCTTTCAAACAAAGTTCTGATAATGTTTTCTCTTCCCCTCCTTTCTCCCTTGTCACCAAACTTCACATCAGGATTTACATAGCATGGAGATGCAGAATATTATGCTTAAATTATAATTGATTTACAGTAATAATTTGAAGTCACAAGCAAAAACAGATGATATGAGAGCCACTGCAGAGCCACTTGTTTAGAGAGAGCACTGCAAGAGTTGTGATCTAAACATAGAGAATTGACATCCTTGTTAGCGGCATAAAAACAAAATCCTGCAGTTCCCAGAGTGTGTTTGCATAGTTCACACTTTGGTGTCACTCAGGCCAAAAAACCTTACTGAGGAGTCCTTCCCTCCCCTGGAAACTCAAAATGCTCTTTGAAGGGAGTGAGATCCAACCTGCAAGGTGGTGTGCTTGTGAGGCACAGACCTGAGAAGGGCAGCAGGATACATCCTATCTGTGCAGCCTGGGAAGCTTCCTTTGGACAACCTCTGTGGAGTGCTCAAAGTCTGTAAATTGAAACAGTGAGGTTTTAAAAGAAAATTTCCACCCAGATAGGAAACTGCAAAATTACTGAGTGACAAGGGTCCTGATCCACATCCGACTGAATTCAGTATCTACACTCTTCTTTCCTGGTACAAAATTAAGGCCAAAGCAATTCACCCAAAGGCACAGAGAAAAATGTGTAACATATCCAGCAATAATTTCCAATACCTCAAGCTCCAAAAATCCTCTCCTTTCCTAAGAGTGCATCAGAGTTGCTTACCAGAATACCTACTAGCTAACAGATCTTCCTGTACTGAGCAAGCCTTTCGTTTTTCAAGTTTCCTTCTCAGGGTCTTGACACAGCAGCATGAGAACATTATCAGAGAAGATAGTACTGGCTTATATGGTTTATGGTTTTAACAAATGTGGTTTATGGTGTTGAGAAAGCAGGCTGGGCCTCAAGGCATGTTTACTGGCTATTTCTGTTCAAAAGACTAACAAGTGAGACAGTCCAATGCTCATCATTAAGCTCCAGAGTAAACACCTCACTGAGGGACAGCCTCCTCAATAATGCTGTTTCCAGCTGCCTGGAGTTTCAGGGAGAGCAGCTACACTGGTACATGTTCAGTTGATGCCTTCAGAGATCCCATCACAACCCTCAGAGCTGGAAACAAAAGGGTCAATGAATGCAGTGCTCTGAATGAATGAAGCTGTTGTTATTCCTACATCAAGCATATAATGCCAGTGCCCAGAGGTTTAAACCCTATCCTAACAGGCGCTGGATGAGAAGACTTATTTAGGCACCTGTCCACTGGAATGCTCTGGGCATCAAACCACTCTCCCAATTGCATATTTTGTAGGATTAAATGTGGACTTCAAGCACCCCATTCTGATCATTTTTGCCTCATCCCCATACCAGATTTCTAACATCATACATTCAGGTCTGAAGATGGTATTGGTTTTTAGCACATCCATTAATGATTACACATTCTTAGGATGGTTTCTAAGAGAGGAAAAAAACCCTCTTGGTTCTGTCTAATGTGTTTAACATTTAAAAATAAGATATGCAAGAAAAAGAGCAGCTTTTCCATTCAGGAAGGAGATATTTGTACTGCTAAAAATAGCCCTACTAAGCTTTTGTGAGCATGAGATTGATGGAAGGATAATTAAGGTTTGCCAGAGTCTGAATCCTTACAGATAATTAACTGAGGTGATAATAACCTCTTAGAGCATGAAAAGTACCTCTGTAGTTGAATGTGTTCTGTGATCAAACTGCATTACAGCATTCCAGAAGAATGTCACAGCCTCCCAGTGACTGCAGGTTGTGGACACTACTGGGAACAGCCCTGTTCCTCCTCCCTAAGTCATTGGGGTTTTAAAGCTGCAGCAGCTGTAGAGACAGTGGGATGACTCCTCAAGGCCTCCTTGGGGTTCAGAGGAACCTCTTTTGATTAAGTCGGGCCATGAGACATTGTAGACCATTCAGAGTGTATTGTCACCCATGCACATTTGAGTTACCCGCTAGCAACACAGGGAAAAATTCAGCTGGGGAGCTGTAGGCAGTGAGGGTGCAGGCTACAGCTGTCCTTTATGTCACTACTCCCTCTGTCCACAGTGTAGTCAGACATAAGACTCCCTGCCCAAAGGTGCTGATTAACCAAAGAAAGAAGCGAGACAGAGACAAGGTGTGCAAAAGCAGTAAGGCGCAGCAGAAAGATCCACCAGTCCAAGGTTGCTCTAACAAGAGCACTTGTTACATTTTTATGTTAACTTTAGGTGTTTCTGCATCCTCCCCACTCTGTCTTCTGTAGAATCACATCTTTCATGCAATAAGATCCAAGGTCCGTAGACACTGATCCTTCTCTGTTGATTTCCTTAGTCATTGGAGTGGTTGTGTGTGGGACAGGGATAGGGGAAGGCAAATAATTCAGTTACAAAGCAAAATTTGCAAGTACCAACTAGAATAGATTCGTACTGCTTTCCAGCCTCCAGCCCCATGTTACATTTTCCAGTGCTTTGGGAGCTTTATTGGTTTATAAATCTTCCCAAGGCAAAGGATCTTCTATTTCTTCTCTCCATTCTTTCAGTATGGACAGGGAATACTTATAATGCAGTTGGCAATAGATAGTGGTATTATTTGTTAAATACAATCCTTAAAAATAATTTTTGGTTCAGGTTAAGGAATAAGATCAAAGACTTCAAGCACTGCAGCTAAGTGCTCCAGAAGTGCTGGCAGCTCCATAATGCAAGACAGAAATTATGGGTTTGAATTCTGTAGAAGTGGTGTACTTTCACCAAAGTCCAAAGGAACCACCAAGGGTAGGATGAGAGGTTGCATACAGGTTTCATTCATTTGTCCATCTGGTCTGGGGGATCACTGCTCACATGTAATCTTGCTGTTGTAGTGGACGCTCTGCAAATACTTTTGGCAGAGTGTGTGTCTCATAGGACATCTTAGAGACCTGCCCCTTGCAGAACTCATGCTGACTCTCTACATATTGTGGCTCAGTGATGCAGGACTTGTGCATGTGAAGGTCTGCCCCAAACCTAGTTAGAGTAAAGGCTTCATCTAAGTTCTACTACTTTGTCCTTTGTTCAGATCCTGGTTTGCTTTCTCTTGCCTTCACAGAGCTCTTCAGTTTCCTTAGGTTTACTATTTCACAATCATTAGAACTGGTATAATTTACTACTTTACCTATAAAATTAATTCAGTAACAGAGCTTCTGTTTCAAGTGGTTGCACAGAGCTAAATCGCTCTTTGTGAAAGTATTTGAACTTTAAAAAGAAGCACACCTATTAAAAAGAGTTTTGGGAGTGCTGTTTATTGTTCCTTTCAATTTCTCTCACGTCACTGTAACAAAAAGCTATCCTCCACCTGAAGAGCACTGAAATAAATCTAAGTGCTTACAGTCTTCACTGCACAATCCATGTTCAGGACTAGGTGTGCTTTCTTGTGTTGGCAAAAGAGAACTGCAAAAGATGTACTGTAGCAAGTGAAATTCAGTGTTTGTCATTTTTGCCTGAACTAATTAGAGGCAGCCCTGATTTCAGCATTTCCTGGACAAAATCTAGAGGTAAATTTGTCTTGGGATGGTGGCTGAGTCTAGAGATCTGCACTTGATTCCTGCAAAAAGAAATCAAGAATGCAACAAGCAAATGTACATCACCACGTGAATCCTGCCAACTTCATTACTGTTGCCTGCAAAAAGTAAGAGAGTTTTGGAGGGTGCAGCTCTATTGTATCTTGAGTGTGAGCCCAGACTTCCTCTATATCTAAAGCATTTGGGCAAAAGCCTATGCTCGGGAGTGGGGTTAGCTACGTATTTGGGCAGAGGAACCCAGAGGACCTTCTTTCCTCTCTTCCAGTCTGCATCCAGAAAGCAGAACCAGGGGTTTACTATGGGTTTGTACGGACAAAGGGGGGCTGGAGGCTCAGGCTAGCAGCTAACTCTCCCAGCAGCAAGTCAGAACTCCCAGCCAAAGTGCTGACACCCAATTTGAAGTGCTTAGGTCCCTCTGAAGTTTGTAGTTAGTAGAGATAAACACATCCTGAAGTACTTTGTTAATACCACAGGGACGGGCTTGACAGGGCGACCTGGTTTGAGAGAGGAGTTCTTCGCTACAAATGAAAAAATCTAGTCACTAGGTGATTTATTAGTCTCTCTTCAATGATACTTTTGTTTTAAGAGGGCTTCAGTTACCCTCTGCTGACTGGAATTTTTCATTTATGTTGGAGAAGTATTGCTCCTTGACTTGAAAAATTACTTCCAGTGAGCAATAAATGCTGCGGGCCTCATTCTGTGGCTTTGGGCATGACAGCTCACCACCGGTCACTTTGCCACGGGATCCTTGCCATTCTTTCCCTGTTTTCTTTTTCTTGCCTTATGCTTTACACATGTTTGTAATTAACTCTCTCTTTTTTTTTTTTTTTCCCTTTCGTTTTTTTTTTAGTTGCCTTGTTACATCTCCCTCTGTTCCAGGCTGTCGGCTATGGGTTTCCCTGTATTTAAATCCCAGACATTCCTCATCAATGTGCTCGCTGAAATGCTTTTACCGCTGGAAGAAATCCTTTTCTCATATTGTTTCCAGTACAGTGTGGCAGAGTGAGTCCTTGCAGTTAAAGAAAATTCCCTCTGGGGAAAGATCTTAAGTGCAGTGAAAGGCTCAAGACCACCAATTAAGCTGCTCTCAAAAATAGAAACATTTTAGGTGTAGCTGAAATTCTTCTTGTACATTTTTATCTTATTTGCACATTTCTGACAATGAAACCTCTGTCTGTCTGTATTTTTGAGCCTCCTTTGCAGTTACTGTAAAAAAAGGTTGGGTGTTTTGGCAGATCTCTAATGCAGGTTCTACCAGTAAGTTTATTTATAACAACTGTTTTTTTTAATATGAGTCCTGGTCTTGTGGAGAATCTTAATATTGCTCTGCCTTATATTAACCCTCAGTAGGGATCTGTGTGGTCTGTCTGTTCTTGCCCTGCTTTCTCGTGCTCCTTTCAGTAGGAGCATTTGGTAAAAACAAACACTCTGTTTCAAGGCGGTTCAACTCAATTTACTCTTTACAAAGTCAAAATTAAACCATTTTAAAGTAGGTTTTTTACTTATCAGAGAAAAAAACTCTTGCATATTTACAAATGAGAAGAAAACAGCATGTTGTTGCGATGCTCCAACAATGTTCAGTGTCTAACTGTGAGTAAGCAGCTGTGTGGGAGACCTTCCCAGGGCACTTGGGTTCAGCAGGGCGCAGAGCTTCATCTCTGCCTGATCACCCTCCTGCACTTCTCCAGCAGCACACGGCAAAGGAAGCCTGTGGCACCCTTAGGACAAGATGTAACGCTGAAGCCCCTAATTCTGCAGCTTGGTTTGTTGAGACATCAGAGCCCTTTCTCATCACTCCGGCAAAATAAATGTACTTTAAAGGTAAAACAACTCCAGAATCGGTCAAGAACTTCTATTACTGAAGATGTTGTGTAGAACAGGTCTGGCAGTGCCCATCTTTGAGCTAAACATGTTGATGCTGTCCCAAATTCCATAGTATTCTGAAACAGGGGCAGAATTTCCCATTTGCTGCCCTAGCAATGCATAGCGAAGCCAGCTTCTGCTGACCCACCTTTCTGTGGTAACTGAAGAGATCATGAGTTATTCACACAGCATTTGCTAAAGTGCCTGTGGATCTCTGAAGAACACTGATCACTTTTTATAAATATGGTATAATTTATAATTTTTAGTATTTTTAAAATATAATATAAACATGTACAAGTCTTCCCAAGTACAGGGATATATTGCAGTTACCTTTCTAGCTGATTTGCCTGGACAGATCTGGACAGATCTTCAACACTGATAATATCTTCTGACAATGCTTGAAATTCTCCTTATTTTTCCTTGTATTCCCGTATATCCTTATGTAAGGTAATGGGAGTTGTGCCTGGGGATCCTTCCACGGCCTCCAGCTAAGCTACTGCAATAGCAGTGAGCAGTACTCACTCCTGTGGGAGTAACAGTGCCTCTTTGCTTCATGTAAAATTTAAACTTCAGCTTTGTGCTGAGCCCTCTTCAAAGGAGGCCAGGAAGAGCAAGGTTGCCAAACCTTGTTGCAACCCTAATGGGATTCAGTCATCCAGTTCCCCACAGCAGCTGTGAAATCCCACTCTCAGCTCCCTATCTTGCTCTTTGCATAATGTTCACACCCCCATGCTGCAGCCGGGCTAGGCAGTCCCAAGGCGGCAACTTGTCTTTGGCTGTCTTAAAGAGCTGCAATTTGGTTATTGTGCCCGAATAAAATACAGGAAACACATCAGATTAAAGAATGAAATCAAGAGAAAATCAGATAACAACTCTCATCCTCTTCCAAGGCATTTGCCTTGGAAAAAATGAGATGCAGAGAACAGAAGGAGCAGCCAGCAACTAAATAGGTCAGGTTGCCAGCATGAGGCTATTTAGACAGAGATAGCAGGAATGGTGATCAGATGTGCAAAGGTTTTGAGATGTAGATTAAAATTCCCCTGGTCAATGGCATGGCTTCAGATGTGCTCTAGTGCAGCAGGGCAGATTTTTTTCCACTGTAATCCTGCTTTCTCCTCCAGGTTTCACTGACCATAAACTTTTCATGAGTGCCCTTAATATGAAGCACAAAAGGCTTCAAACTAACACCTGTTGCATCTACTTTTATAAGTTGTGGGACTGATCAGTTCTACAGGGGATTCAAGAATAAAACATATTTAGTAGCCACAAAGCTTTTCTATTAACTTTATGGTTTTTTTTCCCTTTCAAAAGTTGGGACTATATAACCTATATGTGCTATCTGCTGCCGTTCCTTTTGGACATAAACCTCTCTTTGTTTTACTGCTTTGAACTTAGTGCCAGATTCTGCTCATGCTTGTGCCCCTGTAGATCCAAAATAACTCCTCGGGCACCAGTGGGCTATTCCAGGTTCTCTCTAGGGTAACTGAGAATAGGACCTGGCCTTTGTCAATTCAAATTTACCCTTGATGCAACTTCATTGAGGGTGAAGGAGCTGCCATGAGGGTATTTTGGCCTCACTGCCCTGTGACACTGAGTGTTTCCTGCAGGCTGCTAACACTGTCCAGCCAAATGTGGTGAGTGCAGTGGGTCACATACCTCTCATAAAGCTCTGGAGCTAAACTGGGTCAGTGGAGGCACAACAGTCCACATCAGCTGCAGAGTGGCCCATGTTATTTATGCGAAGGAAGAAAAATATGTGCGCACGCATCCATCCAAACCTGTAAGTGGAACTGACAGAGGTGAGGGGAGTTCCCCGCTCTGCTCTCTCATCAGATATCCTCGATAATAACCCCTGACAGAGAAAGCCTCTTCCTGGGCAGCTGCGGATTTAATTTTGGTCTTTGTCCAGCCCAAGCAGCTCAGATCTCTAAAGACGTGGATTTTCTATACAATAGAGGTGGGATGCACCGAAGCGTGAGGAGGAGGCGGGACACCAGGTGTCTATGAATGAGCTAACCAGGAGCCTGAAATGCCTCCGTAGCCCTCCCCTGCCCCCTCGTTCTGCCCTTGGATTGTAACACGGAGCAGCACAATGAATCACTATTAGCCCCGGTGCAGCTGTGAGAGGTCAGGCCCTGCACTTTTGTATGGGCATCTTTAATTTAGGCTCCTCGGGGACTCATTTTTAAACTGAAGAGAGGGCTAATGCTCGAGCTATCAGGGGAAATTACATCAGCTGGTGAGAGAACAGGCTTTCAGGAAAGCCAGCTTGTACTTTAACCTCTCCTACCACACCCTCAGTGTGGTGCTTAGGTAGCCTTTTCTGCCTTGGTCTCTTTTAAGTAGCCTGTACGAAATCAGCAGTCCAAATCTGTTCACCTATTTTGCCACTGACCTTCGGGAGTGCAAAACTTTAGGAAAAAGGTAATTGCTTTTGGTGGCACTGGGTGCAAATTTAAGTCCAGAGAGACGAAGTCTGACAGTAAAAAAACAGAGATAGATGTGTGCTTTTGATAACTACATCATAGGGAGAGTTGAGGTTATCCTTGTTCTAGTCTACACTCCTGGTTGCTACAAATTAAGGCCTTTTGTTTAGTTCTGATGCTCTACAATGCTGCCTAATGTCTCCACACTATTATATTCTACATGGTTTTATTGATATCATCTGTGTTATTAACTGCAAGCTATTTCTCCAGAGAAAATCAGGTTATCTTAGCCAACCCACAAGGCAGATAA
Source organism: Empidonax traillii (assembly GCF_003031625.1). Classification (NCBI taxonomy): domain Eukaryota; kingdom Metazoa; phylum Chordata; class Aves; order Passeriformes; family Tyrannidae; genus Empidonax; species Empidonax traillii. The sequence goes on along the minus strand of NW_020955384.1, from coordinate 225,327 downwards.
GGGATGCCTCATGCACATGAAACAAGACCCCTCTGTCTTTGGGCAATTAACAAGTAGCATTAATGAACTGGAGGGCACAGGCCTTCCTGACTGGAATGGTGGCAGTTGGGATGGTGACAGGAGGGAAGTGCTGGTGATGGCAACATGGCAACCCTTGGCATCAGGAATGGGATATACACTGGGGAACATCCCCTCTAATGAGCAGGTAGTAGATGTGGGCACTGATGCCTGGTTGCCTTCTCTTTCAGACTATGGAAATCTGAAGTAAATGTAAAAAATCAGAGGAACAGCACCTGCAGAAAAACTACAGTAAAGTAGGAAAGGAAACAGGCTATGAAAGTTGTCATCCGGCATCTCTGTTTAAAAGCAAAAATAAAAATTTTTGCCGCTTATACAAATTAGTATTATTCCTACCCAAGTGGAATTACACTGGCACAAACACAAAGAAAAGTGAGGTCTCATAAAGAACAACGGTCTCTGGATTAAATCCATTACTGGTGTAAACAAATGCATTCCACAGACCTCAAAGGAGCCATGACTGCTTGTACACACGGTGAATTTGGTTCATTTTCCCCAGAGGCCTTTTTCCATTTTAAGTGTAGCGTGCATGCAGAGCTACAAGGGGGTGCCCAGCTTTGTACTGAAACAGTCAGCTTGACTTCAGCTTGAATGTTCTCCTGTGATCATATTGTTAAAGCTATAGATGAACAATATTTCAACTCCTTGTTACCATAAACATAAAAGGAGTTTTAATACTGATAGCTAATGTTGACAAGATCCCCACTACAGCTGTTCAAGCAATATGAGCAACATCAGCTTTCGTGTGTACAGACATACATGTATGTAGATATTATTGCTTATATATATTCATATATATATATATATATATATACTGCTGTTTGTTATATCATGGACACACGTCTACAAATGCACAGATTATTGATTACAATAATCCTTTGGAAATTAGACTCTGCCATGTGTTTTGACTCAATTTATCTACTTTCCCATAGGATGAATCTCGCCTTCCCTTCAGGAGTGCTGAATAGCCATGCTCTGATCCAATGCCATGGCAGCTGTGCATAATCACCTCCTCTGAAAATCACACTGAGCTCTCACAAGCTTGTTTAAGATGGGTCCTGGTCTGTTGGTGCTTCTGTTCTTTTCAAATATAAATATTCCCATTATATGTCTGCAGTATTATACTGGAGGATGAGTCCAACAAACAACAACACTGGGAGCTGCTGTTCTTGAAATGGGAATCTGCAAATCTTCACCTCAGACTTCACATTAGGGCCCTTTCATCTTTGCCTGATGAAATACATCTCTCACACTGAGAAATGTATTTTTGAAAACATATCTCTGTCGTTAGGAATGCTGAGTCCTTCTGCTGCTTTTCCAAACAGCAGCACCTTGGGCATCTCTGGCTGTGTTGCAAGTTTGCAGGCAGGCAAACAGAATAGCCACTGAGCACCTGCCTTTTTAATTACAGAAGCATTAGCTGGTGTAGAAGAAGGTGGCCTTTTATTCCTCCTGGGGCTCTTTTCACTTGAGCAGCTCCTGTGAAAGGTAGAGATGCCTTTGGTCCCTGCTGTTCCTGGAGGAAGAAAGGAGCTAAGGCTGCTGTGGCACTGCAAAAGGTCAGTGATGAACACAAGCTTCAGTGTCCAGCTTTTTGGCCATAAAACAAGTAGAGATCAATGGCGGAACAACTGATGAATGCAGCAATTAAAGGAGGACATGATACCTGAGAGGCATATTACACTGTGTGCCTTCCTAAGGGCTAATTACCACAGATGCAAGGGTTTTGCTCCTGCATTGAAACCCGCTTAAATCCTTTTTACACAGATTTATCCTGATGGTCTGTCCCAGGAGCAGTACTTTTAGTCTTTCTATGAGTCAGATTTGTGGGTTCAAAGAAGCTGTGAACAGGACAATGCCAGTGGTTTGGGCTCCTAAGCTGGATGCTTCTGTGCTCCTGAGGACCATGTTGGGACCCAGGCTTTACAAAGGACATCCCAGGCAATCCCTTTCCCTGGAAGTCTCTTTGTAGTGGGGATGAGCTTGAGCAACAAAGATGTTACAGGCTCCTCTCCATCATAGCAGGACTCAAGGTAAAGGAACCCTCCTTGAATAGCAACCCTGAAGGTAGAGCAACAGCCTATAACATGTCATATGAAAGAGTTTCACTGGTCATATGTAACTGGCACATGGCAATTTTACACCAGGAGCCTTTCGTGGCACCAGGAACCAGCCCCCGTCTGAATTTCTGTCACCCTTTCATAACTGTTCAAATCTGATTTATAAATTCACACAATTATTTTTTTTTTCCATGAGAAGAAAAGTAAATTCTGCTTAAAAAAAAGCATCTCAAGATCTCACCTACCACTGATTCTTGGTACCACTTACCAGTGAAAAAATTTGTCAAACAGAGACCTGTCTCTCACTCTGTGCCCATAACACTCCTAATACACCCATGCCCTGGTTCACAGCTCAAGACATCTGCTGACCCACACCAAAACCCGATAAGCATTAAGGTTTTGTCAGTCTTCATCAGACAGCTTTGAATGCAACACATCTAACACTGTCTTCACCCATACTCTGGCCAGCTTCACTGACATTACTGCCAATTTACATCCATTTTAGAGGCCAAAAATAATATTTACCACTTAAAAGACTGTAAAGTAGTTAGAAAGTGTTGCTGTGAGGCACTGCTGAAGTTTGTTTTGCAGACAGATTTTTCCAGAGATGCTCAGCCACTTGGTGGTGCTACAGAAAGGGTTTGCTTTGCTTCCTAAAGCAAAACAGGTTTCTTTTTCATCAGCAGTAACCAGAGATCGTATTAGATAAAGCTGTGGCTAGCAGCACCTTTCTTCCTTTCTCTTTTCTCTTTTGACTATCATCATTGCAATGGTCAGGCTGAAATCTTAGAAATCTAGCTATTGTATTTCTCCAACAAATGTGTGTGTAAAGTTACAACCTCAGCCAATTAATTTCCCTCTGTTGGATATTTGATCTACCTATTTCCCATGGAGCTGAAAACTGGAGGAGATGGGATGTCCTGGTACAATTCACCAATCTGAAAATGAACACGCCCCATGTCAAGGTTGCTTTTCTTGATGATCCAGCTGTAATATTTCTTTTTCTCTGGCATTACTACTGACAGAAATCAAGCAGATTGCAGGCTCTATTCACATGGCGGTGACACAGAGCAGAGGATGTGTCACAGAGCAGAGGATGTGTGTCACTCGGTGCAAAACCAGTCAGATCCAGGCACTGACACCCCTTCACCTCCTTGAAATACCCAGGCATACTCTGTAGATGCCAGCTGGCACACAGGAATGAAAGGTGAAAACTTTCCTTTTTATCTAGCCAGGGCAGAAAGGCAATGAAAACCCTGATGGAGCAAACTGTCTATGTCCTAAGGGAGAAAACGCCCCCAGCAAGCCTTGCATCTCTCCCAACGAGTGGCTTGGGGACTGAGGGAAGGGAACAGAAGTGCAGAAGGATGAGACAGAAGACTTCAGACAGTATCATGGTGAGGGGGCATGAATAGGGAGGGAGAAGAATAGTAATTTCCAGATGTTTTGCAGCAGCATCTGGTTGATTCTAGGCAGCCTTACTAGTGTCATCTTCATAATCTTCAGTGCTGGCAAAGGCTCCTGTGCATGGAGCCCTCATGGAGATTAGCACACACTGAAGTAAAGTTAAAAGGATTTGGCCTTGCTAAAGCAATGGGAAGTATGCAGAGGTCACGTTGCTCCTCTTATTAAATTTGAATACTTTTTTCATTTTAGTAACAGACCTTCAAACATCCTCTTTAGAAATGAGTGTCCTGTTCCATTAAAAATAAATCTGTTTCTTTCTTATAATGCAATTAGTGTCAGCAAAGCATTCTGCAGATCCAAGAAGATTTATTTTTGTATAATTCTTGGGAGGCAGGAAAGAGTACTCTAGTTCTTCAGGAGAGATAAGGAGATACAAGTTTAAAAGTGTTTTTAGGCCCTGGGCCAGATTTTCTGATTGGCCATAGATCATGGAGGAGATGGAGGCATCTCCTCAAGCCTCTGTGGACTTGCTGGGGAAGGTGGCTCTTTCCTACAGGCATCATTGCTCGAAGTGTTGTGCACTTTGCATTGACAGAGGCAAGGTAGTGGCATCAGTGTGTTGCCGTGTTTCTCCCTGGGGCACTGGGGCTGCATCTTAAGATATTTGTTGTCTTTTTGGGGTTGTTAAACTGTGACTGTCTGTGGCTTCAATGCAAACTAGAGAAGCCTAGGGGTGGTGGTCATGAGGACCAGCTAGCATCAGCTCCAAAGAAAATGACCTGTCAGTGCAGTAAGAACACTCTTTGCCACCCTTGAAACCCTCCACCCCAGGCCTGACACTCACCCTTCTGCGGGCCCAGCAATGGGGACAGCATTGGAGTCAGAGGGGCTATCACTGGAGGACAACAGATGAGGGGCTGGCATCCTCTCTCTGCTCCCCTCTGCCCACTGTGGGGATTTTAGAAATTTGCAATTTCCTTTATGCTGCATGAGAAGCACAAAAGAAACACAGAGAGCCACAAAACCTTCCCCTTCATAATGCCAGAGCCAACAAAATGAAATTTTCATGCATAATGAGGCTTTGATCAAGTTTGTCACTTAGCCAATTTGCTTTTGATTTAAAGAGTCCTCTCTGCTAGCAAACAAGCATAAAGGATGGGATTTTAAAAAGATCTAATAGAAAATTATATTTGGTTCGCAGGCATCTATATGCAAACAGATCCATTTTCCACTTAACTGCTCTTTGCAGCTTGCTGCCCCGGAATTCTGGGTAGTCTTTTTCCTGTGAATGTCATGCTGTATCGTCCGTAGACATCCTAAAGTTGTAACATTCTGTTTATACCATTCTAATCACATCAAATTGTTATATTGCCATCAATAGTTTTTATTATTTGACCTAATTTCATTTAGTTTTATTTATTTTTATTTACTATTTTCTAAAGCCAGGAAGAGGCTGCAGACAAAGGAAAAATAAACAAAAGAAAGCTAAAGGAAGCTGGCAGCCTCTGTGCTGAATCTATTTTATAATTTAGTATTGTTTTGACTCTGACAAACTAATGATCAGTGAAGGAAAAATACAGCCAGTCTTACAGCCATGAAGCCATGATGCACACTATGTTGAATTCCAGTATTTCAGTGGGAATTTAGGGAGAGATGGGGAGGCGATTTCCCCATGTCAGATTGTGCCTCTAGCGTGGGGCCTGTGGCAAGGTGTGGAGTTGTCCACCGTTCCCCAAAACACCTCCAGGAGGGGAAAGGGCTGCCTTTTGAGAAGGCACAGTTCAGTCCTTGCTCCCCTTTGTCTGTGGAGGGAAGGAGGTTACAGCCAGCCTGCAGCACGTGTGAGAAAAGAGGGAATAGAGGACTATGTTGACATCAATTCCCTATAGATTTGTCTCCTGACAGGAGTCAGGTGGCTCACATTGCCCATTTCTCCACTATATTTGAACTGCATACCCATGCTGCCAAAGGAAGTGATGCATGTTATCAGTCTAATACAACAAATGCTATTCTGTCTGATGGGGTAAACTGTGTATCTATCATAACGTGTAGATGATCTGTTTTAAGTGTTGTGGGGTCCATTTTGGTAACTGGGCAGCATTTGCTGTCATCATCCCAGACACCTGCCCCTCAGTGATAGTCGTGGGAAAAGTCTTGTTCAGGTAAGTGCATCCAAAGGTATGAACATCCAGTAACTCACTGGTGTCCAGTAACACATACAGCATGACTTTTAGCATAATATCTTGTGCTTAATCATCTTCGCTCTAAAGAATACGTATAAGAAAAGAAAGATACTTATATTTTTGTCTTTTTTACTCCCTGTATTATTGGAACAGTTTTACCCCTGTATTTGCAAGGAAACCGGTTATGCATCAAATAGCTTCATGAAAAGAGTGATACAATCTAGACACAGATCCACAGACCTCAACATCAAACCAAACATCTTGTGCAAAACATTCGGTTTTCTTCATCATAGGTGTCAGCACAATGAACACCATGCAAAAGCCACAACTAAGGCTAATACCTCACGACTTGCAGGATCTACCCAGGGGCTGTGATATCTCCATTTGGACTGGGCAGGAAATCCCAGAGTCCTGCAGGGATGTATCTGCCCCATTTCATCTCTGAGTCATCCAGGATGAAGGGGTCACAATGGCAAAAGTTCATGCTTCCCCATTCTGTTGCCACACAAAATCCCTAAGTGGAGGCCCCTGCAGCTTGCAGCTCCCCAGCACAGGCTGGCAGGCCCCAGCACCTCGTCTGCATTTTGCTTCCCTTGCTCTGCCCCGGCTGCCTCCCAGCCCCAAAGCAACCTGCTGCACAGCAGCACAGCTCCACCCTTTTCCACCACAACCCACAGGCACCACTGAGCACCACCCGTGTTTACACGGTAAGGGCCCGTGGTTTCACCACCAAAACCGGACACTGAGACACCTCACTTGCCTGCACCGTTGTGCTGGGGGAGCTGGGGCTGGAGGAAATGGTGTGAAATGGTGGCCGGCGATGACCAGTCCTGGTGATGCTGTGGAGAAGCTGTGTGTGCATAAGCTATGCTGAAAGCGGTTGTTCCAGGTGCAAGAGTTGGCAGTGGGCAAAATGAGCTGGGTGGAGATCTGGCTGCCTACACGTGGCTAACAGGCTGATGGTGGAAAGCAATGCAGTCAGTCAGTCTCTCAAAATAAGGGCAAAAACCAAGAAGCAGCAGAAGGGAGGCAAAGGAACTGAAGGCAAAGAAGGGAAGTGATGAGAGGCAGGGAGTGTGCTGCTGAGCGACTTAATTACATTTTAAATTTATTTTCTTGGACTTCGCATTGGTGGAATGAGCAATCCACTGACTGTGGCCCAGTGCAATTCCTGCTCGTGGTGGTGGAGCTTGTACATGGACTTTAATCCCGAAAGTATTAATGTGCAGCGGGACAGAGGAGGCTGTAGTTTGGATTGTATTGCTAATTATTCAATAAAATTAATACATAAATAACACAGTAAACATACCATCACAGAATTTTACATCTAAAGAGCATCTAAACTGAATGACAATAGGAAAGCAACAGAAGAAGGAATTTTGTGTGCTTAATCCTTCTGGAAACCTTGCAAAAGAAGAGATGCTGAGACTCATCTGCTACATTTCAGTTTTGTCTCCTGAGCAGTTTGTGTTGTTTCTTTTCACTTCTCAGTGGTGTTAAGGGCCCCATTTTAGCAATAACAGTGAGGAATTTTGGTGTCGTGGAATTGTTGACTGTAGAAAAGCAGATTTTATATGGATAAAATCATGTGACATAAGCATACAGGCACATGTGCTTATGTAAATGAAGCACATGATGTAAATTCAGCAGGTGACTGCTATCCTCTGTGCTGTGGATATTCCAATAAAACATAACAAGCAGCAGAAGAAATTACCAGTATTACAGGCAAAAATTATAACTCATTCATTGTCTAAATTCTCAGTGAAAGTCACTGAAGCAAAGCCTTGAGGCTTGGAAATGGAATTTTAAGATATTTTATGAGCATACGGCTCCTCTCCTATTGAAAGTCTTACAGTCTTACAAAGAACCCCAGCCCAAATTCCAGATCCCTCTCCAAACAGATATTGCAGACATTATTCAGTTTCTAAACTGCCCATAAAGCTCTGTAATGGGTCCGGGATCCAGATTCAGAGGGCTTAACTTCACCTAAGTCTCTATTTTTCCTATTGCATGGACATCTCAAGAAGCCTAGAGGCAGTCAAATAACAAGAGGAGACACATGAATTTAGAGAAAAGTTATAACTTCTGAATCTGGGCCCTGTCAGTGCTCAGTATTTGACTGAAGTATTGTTTTAATAGTGAACCGACATCTGTGGGATGCAAACAAGGCACATCTCAAAAGACCACTACTTGTCAAAGTAAAGTTTTTTTTTTATATGGCTCACTACAGAGAAAATCAGCATTACAGTCTTAATCCTGAACTTTCTGGACTCCTGCAAGTTTCATAAAGCATGCAATTACAAAGATTGGATGTGATCTGCCAGGGCAGATAATATGCAGATACCTGCCACAGCAACCAGATGGATGCCAGCTGTCTCTGCCAGCCGCTGCTTTGTAAAGGATAATCCCTATTCTTGAGTGGAACACATTAGCATGCTTTCACTTCATCAGACCAAAAAGCTCTCTCTCAGCAGGTACTTAACACAGAGGAGAAAGTTCAATTGAGAGAATGTCCTGTGGTCATATCATCTTTAGATCTGCTGTCTGGACAATGCTGAGCACTCTAGCTTGGTCCAGCAAATGCATACGCCTACACTTATCTTGATTATCAAGCATGAGCAGTCAAAGCAACTCAATTGACTTAAAGAACTATGGTTATATTTTTCTTTGTGTACAGACTATAAAGCTCAGCAGAGAGGACTGACACCTAAGAGAGCGGCATCTAAGTAATATCTGAAAACACATCTATTGCATCTATGAATCCCTTTAGTACTCATTTCTCCCCTTTCCTCCATCTTACAGTATAGGGAACAGTCAAAGAAGGTATTCCAGCTCTCCAACAGCCCCCCCCCTGGAAGCCAGCCTTTTGGATGGCTGGTAACAACACTGTTGAACATTGGCAAACGCTAAAGAATGCTTATGGACAAGAAGTCTGAGTACAAATCATACCATCTCACCAAGTTAAGCTACAATGAGCATAATTATTGCACAGACAGAACCTGGTCTCAGTTTATAAAATAAGTATGTGTAGTAAGTATCTTTGAAATCCTGATGTTCTTTTGCTTTGGGGTTTTTATTTAGCTAAATATATGGAATGAACTAAAATCAGCTCTATGAAACTCATGTCTCATTTTAGATGCTGTCAGCTTTCTGAGGAGACCTAAATATTTGACTGAGCACTATTCAGCCAGTGGGGTTTTTTTATCCTGAGTGTCTCTATGCCAAATAATAAATAAGTTGTGCTGTTTTGAAAGTTTGTGGCAAAATTAATCCCAAAAATGCACTGATTTTTATGATAAATTTTTATTGCTACCATGCTGCAGTCTTTTAAGACTACTTTCCAACTCATATTGGTTTCAGAAAGGTAAGCCTACTGAAATCAATGGCTTTGTTGTTGTTGTTATTGTGATTCTCTGTATAGTTTAGATTTGGTACAACATATCCTCCAATACTGCTTTGCAAATTAGAGCCTAATCCTATTTCCTTTGAAGCTGGCTAGCAGAAGTCTGCTGGTTTCAATGGGAGGATAATTCCTTTTTGTGAATAAGGAAAAGCATTTATGTAAAATAATACTGTCAGAAATGAAGAATTCCCTAGTGGTGTCTATAAACTCAGAGAGCTGAAATTCTCACCAAATGTTTATTTCAGAAACAATGAAACACTACATGTTTTATACTGACATGCTAAAAATTAAAAGGAAATACCTCTGTGTGTTGGTGATACACTCAATCATAGGCATATTTCTATATTTATCATTATTTTCAATTACCATTTCTTTTACATATGAGCACAGAAAGTTTCTTGTGTCCAGTTTTAATTTACATATTTGATTTGCTCAATGCCCTCTGGCTTCACATTTAAGAGCATGGACACCAAAAGCAAAAGTGGCATTTCTAATACTACATAGTACCTGTGCTTACCCCATTAAAAAATAGGCATTTTTCATTTTGGAGTTTCTGGTATTTTATTATGCCTTGTATCTCTCCAATCACAATATATAGCAATGATTCATGACATATTTCCTCATGGAACTGATGATGTATGCTTCCAAGCAGCTAGAAGAGAACACGTTTGGGAATACTAACAACGCTCATGAGCATAACATAATGAAACCTATTTTCATCACTGCAATTCATGTTTTTCGGCTATTCAAGAGGTATAAAGGACCTGAAAATAGGCTATACTGAGTTCCAGCCTGAAGGGAGCTTCCAGACAGTCTGACAACCATAGCTGGACACTCTTCCCTGCTGCCTCTGGGGGGCCCAAGCCACTCGAGAGCTGCTCGGGCAATCCTGCGCGCAGTCAGCACAGGTCAGAGCAGGACCCGAGCTGCTCGCCTCTTTGGTGGAAGTAGGGCTTGCACTGGGCATGCAAAACCACCAGGCAGTTGTTACTGTCATCTTGACAGACTGCCGTATCCTTGGCACACAGCAAGACTGAGACCCTGATTTAATCTATGCAAGTGAAGTTGCGCTGAGGTGAACACAAGTCAGGACAATTTTTCACTTCTCCCAGCAGTCAAGGACACCCTTCATGTTCCTTGTGTTGCTAGCCCCTCTCCTAGTTCCCTCCTGCCTCTTGGTGCTCCTGCATTCCCATCCATGTGCCAATCCCTACTCAAAGCAGGTCTGGTCTGCATTCCTTCATGTGGATGTTTCTCAGGGCATCTCCTCAGTTTGGGAAGAGCTACACAAGTGGATCTCAGACTGGGGGCACTGAAGGCAGCCACTGCAGCAATGTTCCTCTCTGGCGTGTTCAAGTAGCCCAGGCATTGCTTTATTCTGTGCCAGCTGGGGGTAATGCAATAGCACTTCAGAGCATTAAAGCAAAGCAACAAAAATATCAAAGCTACAACTGTCACCTTACTTCTCACAAAGAGAGTACCACAGAATTTTTGTCCTTTCCACAGCTAAAATACAGGAAGGGGCCACAGGAGGACAAGGCACTCTTTTTTATCTGTAAAGTAACAGAGTGAGGCTTCCCATTCCCTTTCTGCTTTGGAATAGCCAGTTTGAGGTGTAGTCTGTGAAAGAGATGTTAAATTTCATGCTCCGAGGCTTAAGTCAATATCAGGCTTCCAAAGATCAAGAAGCCAGCATGGGAAGTGTTACTACTGACAACTGCAGGATTCTGTCTTCTGCAAGCCTTGTGGCGTGGTGCTGGTTCCTGCTAGGAATAGAGTACTGCACTAGGCAGACTCACCTTGAGCCAGCTGGGCACTTCTGCTGATCCTAAAATGAAGGTGTAGCAATGGTAATTACAGAGAAACTTGTTCTCAAGTTCAAGTCAGAGGGGATACAGCTGCAACCTCAGGGATATGTGTTCACTGTCTCAGGAAGAAACCTTGAGGAAGTCTGGTCTTAGATACTGGCCCAGAGAGACAGAGGAACCAAAGGAGAGTCCTCACCAAAGCTGGTATCACCTTGATGCCCCTGAATTAGTTACATTTGAGAAACTTGATCCTTTGCAAGAGCCAGCCAGTAAAATTGGCTGAGCACAAGGACCAACTTCTGTGCTAACACTCCTCCAGCAAAATGGAGAGACAGGACTACTGACTCCTGAAATTCTGTGCCTTGGCATCACTGTGACCACAAAGTGGAATCCAGAATTTCAAAAGGTATGTGCCTTATTCTTGCAGGGCAGACAATCCCAGCTGTAACCTACCTCTTAAGAAGAGTCAGCAGGGAAAAGACACTGAGTCAGGGCTCTTACTTGAAGGTCCAGCAAACTGGCCATACTGCAGCATGCCAGAGTGATTTCACCCCACGCAAATTGCCCCTTCTGCTATTAGAGACCATCTGCCTCCACTGGCCGTGGGCTTGGGGATGGCTTCTTTTCTAAAGGAAACATCTGATTCGACTTAATCCTGCCAACAATTTATATGTCTGTATTGGTTTTAATTTTCAAGCTGTCTCTGTGACAGAAATAAACACCTTACTTTAAAATGAAGAAAGAGTAAACCCGATGCATTCTTTTGTATTTCAAAGATCCTGAAAGCACAGACGAGGTGCTCCTCAACTCTAGATCTTGGCACCGAATTTGCAAGTTGACCACAGCGGGACAGGTCCAGGAAGGTTCTGACAGGCAAAACCCTCCTGTAGCGGGCAAACAGCGCCCGTCCATGCCAAGGACAGGCGGCACCCGGGCGTGCCCGGGTTTTTCTGCCAGTTCCTCTAACATGGAAAGCCCACAGGAAACCCTCGCCCGCGTGGTGAATGGGGAAAATGAGGCGTTTTCTGGAAAAACTTTCCAGACCTAAATTTGGTGCGGGCTCACTCGAGCCCCTGCCCGCCGCCCCTGCAGGTGCAGACGCCAGACCCGTGGGGCCGGGGCGGGCGCTCCGCCTCGCCTCGCCTCAGCGCGGCCCCGATGGGACCCGGGGCTCAGACCGGGGCCACGCTGGGCCAGGGTTCGGCCCCGCTGAGGCGCCTTCCAGGGGCCCGGGAGAGCCGCCGAGGAACCCCCTTCCCTCCGGCGCACAAAAGCGGGCTCTGGGCAGACAGCGCTGACCGCCGCGGTAGCCCCGCCCGGCTCCGCGGTTGCCGGGGCGGGGCGAACCGGGTGGAGGGGCCGCCCCGCGCCGAATCCGCCGCCGGGGCGGGCGACGGGGAAGGGGCGGAGAGCGGGGGAGCCGCCACCGCCCCCCGGCCCGCCCCGCCCGCCGCGCCCCGTGGTGCCGGCGCGGGCGCGGGGCCGAGGCAGAGGCGGCGAGGCCGGTGGGGCGTTCACACCGCGCCCGCCGCCGCCGGGCATGGAGGGCGCCGAGGCGGCCGCCCGCGGCAGCAGCAGCCCCGGCCCCGCGCAGCCCCGCGGCTCCGCCTGCGGCCCCGGGCCGGCCGGAGGCGAGGCGGCAGCGGCCATGGGGGAGCCGCTCGGAGAGGCTCCGTCCCCGGAGGTAACGGCGGCGAGGAAGCAGCAGGGGGTGAAGCGGCATCACCACAAGCACAACCTGAAGCATCGCTACGAGCTGCAGGAGACCTTGGGCAAAGGCACCTATGGCAAAGTCAAGCGGGCCATCGAGAGGTTCTCTGGCAGAGTGGTAAGGCTGGCGGAGCGGCTTCTCTCTGCCTATTTCATATATGCAGGTATATGTAATTTTAATTTCCAGCGCCGGGTGCATCCCGTCGGGACCCTGCCGCCAGGAGCCCCGTCCCTGCGCGGGGCTGCCGTGTTGTGGCGAGGCGGGCGCTTGGCGTGGCCGCAGCCCGCAGGGACCCGGGTCAGCATCCCACCCGTGCCTGCGGTCCAGGGCTTTGTTTAGAGTGCAAATCCTATAGAGAGACTTCTATGTGGGTCTAGCGGTGAAGGTATTGTGGTAACACGTTGGTACGTTTTGGAGGGATGCGTTACTATTGAAAAAATAGGGTGGCTTATTATTTTTGTTTTGTTTTTACACGCGGGTCTGCTGTGAACAGTTATCCCCTCCCCGCCTCCCCGATGGAAATTCGCGGTCTGGTGAAACCTGTCACATCCCGCAGCTGACCAAAGCTGCTCACAGGGTACTGTCAGAAGGGCAAACGTTGGCTTCTCTGTTTAAAAACGCCGTGATTCAGTCATACTTTTGTGATCTGAACTTTGCTGACACCTAAAAAGATTGCAGGGACTGCAACCCAGCCCCATTGGTTTTTACGATCCGTTTCACCACTCAGCGGTGCCGGCTGGCTCGAGACTTGGAGCAGCCCGGAGGCTGTCCAGCAATAACTCAGCTTCAGCATTTCCTCGCTGGTGCAGCGCTCCAGCCGGGCTCAGAAATGCGATTGAAGCAGTGTACACATTAGTCACAGTTATTGTCATTTTTCCTTCCCAGAAATATGTAACTATTCACAGAGAGCAAGCAAATGAGAGGCAGGCGTTGTTGTGTTAAAGATTGTTCTGAGGAATAGGTGGTTTTCTACAGAGGTCTCCATGCTGAAGTAGACTAATTGAGTTTTCACTCGACTTCATCTAAAAGCAAGGCATTTCCCTGGTGACGTTGCATTTATCTTTCCCTTTCGGTTGCTGGGAAGCTCAATGTGCACCCAGAGGCAGAAGGATCTGTAAAACAGAAAATGAAATTTCGGATGCTATGGCTTTAATAAGGAGCACTTACTTTGCAACTGAATATCTTTGTGTCGACAGTGAAAATGAGAGTTTCAGCCAAGTTGTAGAGTCATATCATATATGCTTTCAGTTTATTAGCTCATTTGGAGGCTGGCTAAAGAGAAACCAGAGATGGACATCTCTGCACATGCTCACTCTAAATCCATGATTTTTAAAGTTTGCTGTCTTGGCCATTTTACAACTTCAAGCTAACAAAAGCTCCAAGGCTATATTATATACTATTATTTTGTAAGTAGATTATTTTGTACTTGCGTAACAAAATGTAGTAAATAAGCAAGTAAATTGAAAACATTTTTTTTAAAAGAGTTGGGAAATTTAAAAAGAAAAGGAGACAGTAATGTAAATGAGATTTGGCTTTGGGAAGAGCCCTCACAGGAAAGGATGTAGAGTGTATCTCATCTGAGTTAACAACAGACCACGTCTTTCCGTATAACTGTCAAGCACTTCAGCTACACAGCTAAAGGATACTTTGATGATATGGTCTGAACTGAATCTACATGGCTAATGCCATCTTGAAATGGAGAGGGTGAAAGTCAGAATACCCATGCAATCTTAAATGCAATAAAAATGTAGCACTCACACTATCAGCTGGTATGTAGAAGCTAAACAAGTCCTTACCAGGGTATGAGTCTTTTACTGAAGTAATGCAAGCCTTGGCGTGTGGCACTTCATAATTATTAACTAGTCTGCAGGCAAGTTCTGGTGTAACGTGTCTGTTTGAACTGGAACATCTGCAAGTGTATGTAAAGTATCCACATTTTGTCTGCTTGCAGAATAAAAGCTAGTTGTCAGGAATCCAGCCAGATCTAAGTGAATGGAAAACACTTCTTGTTTTCCGACCGTTCCGTTGTCTGGCTGATACGGTGAACACCGATTGCTTTCCGTGGGTGAGATAAGAGCACCGATAGGATGAATGATCAGAGAGGGGCAGAATTTTCCTTCATTTTTTCCACCTCTCTTTCTCTTCCCTTTCCTCTTCTCAATTCTTATTAGTGGGCAGTGAATGCATCATCCATGAGCGGGTTGGACCAGATGCTGCCGTGTCCAGCAGGGGATGCACGGAGCAGGGGATGTGGCCGGCACTTTCTCTTGCACCATGTCCAATGCCAATCCTATCACAGCCGGCAGCTAGGAAGCGAGAGTCCTAAGGTTGCTTTAGTCCGGTCTGTTTGCTTCCTATTCTGCTACGGGCTTAGCTAATCATATCTTTCTTTACTCAGTGGTAAGCAGCTATTTGAAGCTGGATGGTAACAGATTGCGAAGCTGGACCTTGGCAGCAGCGCTGTGTTCCCATTCACCAGCCTTGTCCAAGCGATTTTCCTATTTGGCCTTTCCATTACTCTTGTCCATCAACAATCTCTTTAGCTTTATTATGGCATTTCATAAAGATATTTGCATGACTAGCCAGGCTTTTAATATGAAGCACAAACTTTGGATTTGTCATCATCTGTATAAATAGAGAGCTCAGAAATGAGATAGAAACTGATGGGTTTGGATAAATAAAGTAAAACCAAGGTAAGAAGACAGGTCCGAAAGTACAAATGTGCTTTAGTCCTGTGCCATTGGACATCAATAGCAGGATTTCTGTTGAATTGAATGAAAGTAGCATTTGGAATGTGTTAGCAGGTTACAGGTTTATTCAAATTGTTATTCCTCTTAACTTTAGCTTTGTTGCCTTTCCTCCTAATGCAGTGGTACGTGATCATAAAGCTTCCTGCCATAAAGCTCCAGGGTAGATTGTATGATACGTTTGGTTTCTTATTGGAAACAACTTATGTGAATTTGTGTAGTAGTTGCCACAGTGACTGCAGACGGTATTGCACGCTGCATGAAGCAGTTAAAATATTGCCCGCTACATGACGTATGAGGTGCCTAATTTTGCCAGCAAGATTTTCTTCATTAGTACTGGCTCAGTATACACAGTTGTAACTTATGATATTTTAAATTAAGGCACCTGTTATTAAGTGTAAGGATGAAGAGATGATATCACAAACCTGTGAAGTAACACTCCTGTTGATGTTTCCTTGGGCGTTTTCTCCACTTGACAACTCGCACATATTAAACTAAAGAACTGAAGTTTTGTTTGTGTTATGTATTCAGTGTTTGTTAGCCAAGAAATCCACCGTTACACTTATATCAGCCTTAGTTAAGGTGTGTATTGACCACCTCTGGCTGATTCTGTGTGTGGTGCAAGAAGATGGTAAATGCTGCTGGGTTTTTCTTTTAGTAAATGATTCCACTGGAGTAAATAATCATTAGAATGCAACTTTAAATTACAGATAGGCGTTTTCAGTCTTGTTATCTGTGTATTCCTGATATTATACAGAAAACAATACCTGTAAAAACAAATGCATTAATTTTAATTAATGTTAGCAGAGGAGCATGCTGCTCCCTGAAACTTGGAAGATGCCAGGTAAACCTTGTTAGACTGCCTGGAGCACTCCCAGCAAAGTTTAACGCAGGGGTTCAGAACCCTGGCCGGTATACAGCTCTCTGGGGGTGCCCTCCTGTGAGATGCTCTGCTGGGAGTCCTTTTGCCTTTCTCGCCACTACTGGACCTGGAGCTTGTTAATGTTGCTGGTTGATTGTTACAACCATTCATGAAGCTCTCTGTGTTATCTGTACTTCATTTCTGTTACCATCTGTCTTCAGGAGAGATTTTACCATTTGCAAAAGCCCAGAGCTTGTCTCCCTTTCTCTGCTTAGGCTGCACTGGGGAGGCCATAAGGAGTAGATGCAGAAGTCTCCCCCTCCACCTTTATCTCCCCCTTTCTGCCTGAACCATGACATCTTTTCTTCCTCCTCACCAGCAGGTGGAGGAAGCACTATTCTCCTCCAGCCGTTCCTTCAGAAAGTTAATTATTTTGGGAATTGATGACAAGCTGCAGCCCAACATGAAAAACAGGCACGTGGTTCATATTTGGGCAGGCGAGTTATGTGTGGTGTCTGATGTGTGTTATTTATCTCCTTTGCATAAAAGTGCAGGTAGAAGGATGTTGTCAAATGAAATTGGTTTCTGAATCAAAATCTTTTAAAAAACCCTTTAAACTTTAAAGCAACAATTCTTTTTATTTGCAACTCCAGTGAAAACCTCTTCTTTGAAACAGCTCTGCTTTGTGATGCTTTTGAAAGGTTGCACAGGATTTTTGAAATCCTGAAACAGCAACAGATTGCATGAAAGGAGGACCTTTGTTTTGCTGATTGTATTTGTCCATATCATAACAAAACCAAGGATGAATACCAACAATGACAGCTCTGTCATATCAGTAATTAAGGCCTTGTTTGCCTTACACAACCATTTGTTTGTTTGCGGTGTGGTTTTTAAGAGTTCCATGTAGCAGGATAAAAGTTTGGTCGTGAGTCACTGAGGGCAGTGAAAGCCAGGTGGAACGTTTGTCCCAATTCTCTTAGCTGCCCAGCTGATATCACAGAGACTGTTGGTGTCCCTCTCAAGCATGTGAATGCTTTTATCTTTAATGACATGTTATATTTCTATTTTTCGCCCCTGAGAACTTCTGCTTCACTTAGCACCTGGGTCACTATTTCAAATTGATTTTTATCTTGATTGCTCAGTGCAATGTCCAGACTGCTCAGGATAATGTCCAAATCTGACACAGAACTGTTTATTTTTTTTTGAGGTTCTCTGTTGCTCTTATTAAGATATCTTCCTTTGTTGCAGACACCGGTGTAAGTATCTACACAATACTGCTGTGATGTGAAGTGCTTGTACAGCACTTTGCACAGCAGGTTCCTGATTCGTGAATGTGGCTTCCACAGCTATGATAATACACTTGAATTATAGAAACGATACCTTGTATCACTACCCCATTTTATTCACGAGAAAGGAAAAACTTGCCAGTTAGAGCCAAAATAATTGGAAATATCAGCTAGTTTTGAGTGCACAAACTAATACTTGATTTTTTTCCAGCCACGCAGAGAACGTGTAGCATCAGGGTCCTATGGATGATAGCCTCCTCCTCAGTCTCTCCTGCCTCCTGGGCTCTCTCTTTACCCTGAGCTTTTGTCCCTGTGTGACATCCAGCTTCGGTCTCCATTCCTGGCCCTTTTGTACTCCGCTGCCTCTTGCTTTGTTGTGCATGCCAGCGCTGTGACCCGTGCAGAGCGTGCTGCTTTGCTCCCTGCTTCCAAGCTGGTAGCTGCCAGCACGATCTGCGCAGCCTGGGGTGGCTGCTGTGTACACCTCTCCTGCCATGCAGCGCTTACGTGGGGCCAGAGGAGGGGGGGAGGAGAGGTTCTTGCAAAATGTATCACCTAAATCTTATTTATGTATGTATGCATGTATGTATGTATTTATTTATTTATTTAAGATGTGTGAGCTGAGTTCTTTTAGAGACTCGTAATGTGACTAAATCTGGACAATGTTTTCATGGTGCTGAAGGCGTGTTAGTGAAACTCAGGTCATCCTCTGCATGCATGGAAATTCTAGATCTGGAATGAACAGAAGTTGGAAAGAGTATATGGGCTTGAAAATAGCTTTGCTGTTAATTTGTTATTTGTTCCACCCTTAGTTATTAGGTGTGTTCCGATATTCTGCTTTAAAAAAAGAAAAAAAAAACCCAGGAAATGGAAAAAAACCCACTGGAATTAATCTCATAAAAAACACTGTAATTAATCTAATGTCATTCACAGTGAATATTGTGGGCTTATTACCCACAGGAGATACTACCTGCTTGTATAAAATTACTATGGTCTTCACATAAACACTTGCTTAATTGAAATGCCAAAGAAGACCTTAACATCAAGGGCTGCAGACAGAAATAACTGATTACAGCATGAAGGTCATCAGGAGAAAGGCACTAGTACAAAATGCTAGTTTTCTGCACTGAGAATTTTTGTTGGAGAAGCAGATTTGTTCAGGGGAGTATGGTTTGGTGGTATGAAAGTCTGAATTAATGACTAGCCAGGGAGGGGTCATCTGAATACACTAACTTGTCAAATCTTTTACCATAATAAAGAACAACATGTTCTTTGAACTTTGAGTGAACATCAAGTAATGTTCTTTCAGTGATGTTGCACTTTCTTACAGGTGAAGAAATTAAAAGTTTCCAAGAGACTGTTGATTGCTTTTTTTTTTCTTTTTTTTTTCCCCCTCCCCTCCTGCATTGGACTGAACGGTTTTGGGCAGGTCAGTTAACTTCCATGTGTCTCAGTGTATTCATTTCTGAAGGGATACTACTTAATAAAGGAAAGTTAGACTAACGGACAGGGCACATTTTGGCCTGATACATACCTAGTGTGATTCCCTCTAAATGTGAAATTCACAACAGAATTTGAGCCAATGTTTATAATGCAGCCTTCAGCTAAAAACACTCTAACATGTCGAAGCGTTTATACAAATGGTTTCACAGCACCATATGCTAGAGAACACAACAGAATGGAAATTGCTTTTACAAAGTCTTTCATTAGATATTGCTAAAATATATTGCGTTTTTTTAGTGGCATATGTTCTAAAAATTATTATTTTTTTTTTAGGAACCACAGTGTGGATTTGCCATGTGGAGACAATTACTGTATATATTGTTGTTCGGGGTCATACATGTTTGAATAAAATTGTGTGGAATGTGAAGTTCTTGTGAACAATTGTTTATTCTTTAGAGAACTGTAATTGTAGTTAGTCTGTGTTTTGTCTGGTAAATAAATAACTCGAGAGTCTTTGCTGGAGTGAAGGATTGGGAGGAGGCATGCGGCGTCCACAACAATGCCAAGGAAGAATGACAAAAGTGGGTTGACACCCAGTTCTGGATATATCAGCCTTGAACACCAGCAGGTGAATGTGTTTAGAGCCATGGTTATCCAAATGTAGAGCATATGGGATGTGTTTCCAAAACCCACATACCAGGGATTTGGAAATTGGCTGCTGACCTTTGGTTTGACGCAGGCATCTCCGTGGTTCAGGTCCCTACCTCCTGTACCATGCTTATGTCTATCCTCGTGAACAAGGATGCCGATGCCAAAGCCCCTCCTCTTGCTGTACAACCACACTTCTCTCAGTAGGACACTGTTCTCCTCATTGTACCCTCTTCCTGTAACTCCTCCTCTGCATGAAGTGGCCACAGTCTCAGCAGCTCCCGACCTGGAAAAGGGTGGAGGTTGCAGCCAGTGTCCAGCTCTGGTGTTCAGTTTCAATGGTTTACACACCACCAGTGATGGGTACCTTGGCACAGGAATCTCTGACCTACTGACAGGGTTGTTCCTGTCTCTTCTTGCCTCCTACATAAGTCAGGATTTGTCCCTAAATTGCCCAGGCGTGCACCAGACACTTTATAGAAAAACCTCTTGTCATTAGCCCTGATGGGTTGATGTACTTAGGACAGTTGGAATGTCAGAGGAAATGTCTTAGATGAAAAGGTCTCTGACTAAATATGTAAATGACATTTGTCAGCGTTTCCCTCAAATATCTTCTAGCAGATGTGAGTACCATGTGTGTCCGTTTAATAAACCAAACTCAAAATAATTTCCACTTTGCTAGATACATGTGGAATAGCTGGGGAGGGCGGGGAGCGAACTACAAAGCAAGGTAAAAGCTGCATATGTGTGTTGTTATATTTGATGGCCAATTCATTAAAGCCATAAGTGTATCCAGGCTTTCAATAGTGTTCTCCTGCTGTTGCTTCCTGTACTCCCTGGCTACAAAA
>NW_020955384.1:203305-204838 GCF_003031625.1 Empidonax traillii | reverse complement strand
CCCCCCCCCCCCGCATTGGACTGAACGGTTTTGGGCAGGTCAGTTAACTTCCATGTGTCTCAGTGTATTCATTTCTGAAGGGATACTACTTAATAAAGGAAAGTTAGACTATCGGACAGGGCACATTTTGGCCTGATACATACCTAGTGTGATTCCCTCTAAATGTGAAATTCACAACAGAATTTGAGCCAATGTTTATAATGCAGCCTTCAGCTAAAAACACTCTAGCATGTCGAAGCGTTTATACAAATGGTTTCACAGCACCATATGCTAGAGAACACAACAGAATGGAAATTGCTTTTACAAAGTCTTTCATTAGATATTGCTAAAATATATTGCATTTTTTTAGTGGCATATGTTCTAAAAATTATTATTTTTTTTTTTAGGAACCACAGTGTGGATTTGCCATGTGGAGACAATTACTGTATATATTGTTGTTCGGGGTCATACATGTTTGAATAAAATTGTGTGGAATGTGCAGTTCTTGTGAACAATTGTTTATTCTTTAGAGAACTGTAATTGTAGTTAGTCTGTGTTTTGTCTGGTAAATAAATAACTCGAGAGTCTTTGCTGGAGTGAAGGATTGGGAGGAGGCATGCGGTGTCCACAACAATGCCAAGGAAGAATGACAAAAGTGGGTTGACACCCAGTTCTGGATATATCAGCCTTGAACACCAGCAGGTGAATGTGTTTAGAGCCATGGTTATCCAAATGTAGAGCATATGGGACGTGTTTCCAAAACCCACATACCAGGGATTTGGAAATTGGCTGCTGACCTTTGGTTTGACGCAGGCATCTCCCTGGTTCAGGTCCCTACCTCCTGTACCATGCTTATGTCTATCCTCGTGAACAAGGATGCCGATGCCAAAGCACCTCCTCTTGCTGTACAACCACGCTTCTCTCAGTAGGACACTGTTCTCCTCATTGTACCCTCTTCCTGTAACTCCTCCTCTGCATGAAGTGGCCACAGTCTCAGCAGCTCCCAACCTGGAAAAGGGTGGAGGCTGCAGCCAGTGTCCAGCTCTGGTGTTCAGTTTCAATGGTTTACACACCACCAGTGATGGGTGCCTTGGCACAGGAATCTCTGACCTACTGACAGTGTTGTTCCTGTCTCTTCTTGCCTCCTACATAAGTCAGGATTTGTCCCTAAATTGCCCAGGCGTGCACCAGACACTTTATAGAAAAACCTCTTGTCATTAGCCCTGATGGGTTGATGTACTTAGGACAGTTGGAATGTCAGAGGAAATGTCTTAGATGAAAAGGTCTCTGACTAAATATGTAAATGACATTTGTCAGCGTTTCCCTCAAATATCTTCCAGCAGATGTGAGTACCATGTGTGTCCATTTAATAAACCAAACTCAAAATAATTTCCACTTTGCTAGATACATGTGGAATAGCTGGGGAGGGCGGGGAGCGAACTACAAAGCAAGGTAAAAGCTGCATATGTGTGTTGTTATATTTGATGGCCAATTCATTAAAGCCATAAGTGTATCCAGGCTTTCAATAGTGTTCTCCTGCTGTTGCTTCCTGTA
>NW_020955384.1:162267-203026 GCF_003031625.1 Empidonax traillii | reverse complement strand
CAAACTCAAAATAATTTCCACTTTGCTAGATACATGTGGAATAGCTGGGGAGGGCGGGGAGCGAACTACAAAGCAAGGTAAAAGCTGCATATGTGTGTTGTTATATTTGATGGCCAATTCATTAAAGCCATAAGTGTATCCAGGCTTTCAATAGTGTTCTCCTGCTGTTGCTTCCTGTACTCCCTGGCTACAAAATCAGTCTCTATGGCTCTCATTTGTCTTACCCACATGAAAGACTTTGAGCATCTGCAAGTTATGATTTGAGAAGTATCTGCTTTTAAACAGTATATATATATCACCGTGTCTTCACAGGCAGCATAGTATGTTGTATAAATTAGGGGATCCTAGACCTTTAAACACTAGGGGGCTGGGTGAGGTGCTCCGTGTGCTTACCGTGTCTGGCCATACCCATCAAACATCCTGGATCCACACCAGAAATGCCAGATGTTCCATAGATGTGGAGGCCCTCCCGCAACCTTTGCTGTGTGTTGCAAAGGGTGGAGGGGGCAAGGCTGTAGCCGTCCCTTGATCTTCCATTGTTCTAGTGCTCTTACTTGAGCTCAGTAGTTTTTATATTTTGAGCTAAAAATCATGAGCCGAGCCTCAAGGCAGTCTGTTAAACTATTGGATGGTATAAGCTCCTTGTGTCCCCTCACTCTCCAAAGACAGATGGGACTTGCTTCTAGATCTGATGGTTTATGAGACTCAGTCCTTAAAGCTGCCACTGGTCTGAATGGGATGCAAGTCCCGGGTCTTGCTCAAGTGTAAACATTTTCAGGCTCTGTTCTTGATAATGGAGGACATAATCAAATACTTTAACAGGTGGCTTCTTTCACTTGAAAAAAACCCCAGTTCCCAGCTAAGGGAAAAGGGGTTGGCATAGCTGGCATGTGTGAAACTGTCTTGGCCAGTTGAAGGTGAATGCAAAATCACAAAATAAACACAGGTCTTGTTGTAACTATTAAGAAGACGGCTGAGGTTGCTTAGTTTAACAAGAATGTAATATAACTGTTAATTTGTGGATTCCCCCTTAGCCTTCCCTTCTCCCTGATGGCATTTCCTACTTCACCTCAACCACACCTACAGCAGGGTACCTGAGACCCCTTGCTGTTGGGTCCCCTGGATGCCAGCCTGGTGAATGGGAGGGTCTGCTGCACCTTGTGTGAGGCTGGCTGCCTCTGTGGTGAAGCATCAGTGCTTGACAGGCTGCTCTGCCCCTGTTGCTTCACCTTCCTGGTTGGCCTGTGGTAATCCCGGAGGCCTTTGGCCACTCTGGCCCAGCAGCTGGCATGTGGGACAACTTGAGCAGAGAGGCTGGAGGGCTGTCTTTGTTCTGAGGTCTGGCGGCTTGAGGGACTTGCAATTATCCTAATGTCTTCCTGTGCTGAGGAGCTGAGTCAGCACATTTACTGCCTCAGAATAAAGACACTAGTTAAGGGATATTAGATTTAAAAAAAAAAAAAATTGCTCCTGTGAAGAGATACCACACCAAGCTCAGAGACTAAATTTGGCTATTCATGGGTAGTTGAGAAAGACTGGGGTCCTGCTGTTGATGGAGATCTCAAAGCCTCTGTATCATGTTCCCTGTACACAAAAAGGCATTTGATCTCTGCTGCAGTTTCTAATCTCCATGAAATGCCTGATGGTGAAGGATATCTCTCTTTATTTGAGATACAAGTGTCATTTTAAAAGTGAGTTTGTATAATTTTTAAATCACAGAAGATAGCAATGAGGATTGGGTAGAAATATATTTTTGAGCTGTGTGGTAACTAAATAAATGTTCCTTTTTGTTAAAGGGTGCTTTGTTGTTTACGCAGAAAGGTTAAGTCCTTTGCACACAAGTTTGACAGGGGAAGACAGCAAAGCATTTGTTAAAAAAACAGCTCCTGAGGCATGTGCTCAGAGCTGACATTTATTTGCATATTTTTGCCATCGCACTCTGCACAGATCAAATATTACAGCTTTCCCAGTGGAGTGCAGCTCAGGAAGGAGGAGTGAAGGCCAGCCAGTCTCCTCAAGTGGCCAGAGAAGCCTGTGGACACCTGGTGCAGTGGATTCAGCAGGGCTGAGCTGGGGGCTGTTTTTTGGCATGTGGAAAAAAATTACCCTTTGGGAGGAGAGGAGGGGAGAGCACAACCTTCCCAGCTGGTATACTCTGTTGCCATATGGCCTGGAACCTGGAAAATTCCTGTAAATACCTGCTGGAGGCAATGCAGGCTTAGCTGACCAGTGTAGGGATGCAACTGAGAGGCAGCCATGTAACCCCCTTGGGAAGATGTGTTTTTAATCAGGACTATAAATGGGCAATAGCATCCTTCATGCTACTTTTCTTGTCGTGTTCTTATTCTTCTCTTCAGGGTGACAAAATGGTGTGAAGTAATTAAATCGTGATCTGTGGGTTTAAGCTCTATCTGCTGTAGGAGCAGGTTTTTACACCCAGGGTATGAATGGTTTCCCTGAGGTTCATCCAGAAAGTCTGTGGTGGAGCTGCAGGGAGAGTCAAGGTTGACCACAGCTCCAGCGCTGTGCTGGGCCTTTCCTTTTGTGTGTATAACCATCTCAGAAAGATTTCCCTTGAAATGAACGTCCCCTTTCATGGCCATAGTCACACTTTGAAGGGATGGTGCCAATTTTTCAGAAGCCTGCTGTGTGTTGGCGGCAGGTTACCACTGTTGAGCACCAATTGGTACCAAGTGGTCACTGTTGTGTCCTCACAACCTGGGAGGAATGAGGGCCTTTAGCTAGACTGTGCAGTGCACTTACATCCAGGTCAGGGACTAGCCATCTTTTTCAATTATAGGTTTTTTTTTTTTTCTGAGTACAGTTTGAGATTTTTCCACCAGGCTCTCTGTTTCTGTAAAACAAATGTATTCTCCCATCCTATCTGGCGTTTTGTGATGAAAACGTGGTCTAATGGGACCTGTGAAATGCCTCGTTGTGGGTTGTGCATTACTCATGAGGAATTCATCAGGGAGAAGGATTTCATGCTGTACTTCAACCTCCTTCCAGGCTTTCTTGCATGAAAGGAAAACTTTGCAGCCGTGAATGTAACTGGTTATCATTATTGGATGTCATTACTCACTCATTCCAAGCATAAAACAAAAAAATTGCATCCCCTGTGATATCCATGGGTAAAATGCTGCTCTCAGTTACATTAACACTTGTAAGCTGAAGAGTAGAGTTCGGCCCTTTGTTTCAATTGAAATATTTGTTTAACACAGGCAAGGACTAAACAATACACTTGAAAGCAATTTGTGTTATTGTCTATAGAGCAGAGCTTGTATTTTATGAACTGACTGATCATAAAGACAGCATAAATCATGTAAAGCATTCTCATTTGCCTTTTCTTTCTTTTTTTCTTTTTGCAGATGGGGCTTGTAGAGTAGAGCTGCAGTCAAATGCCTGCTCCAGGATATTTTAGTTGAACTGTGCAAGTCCATTAAACAAATGTAATGGCTTTTTGGAAAGAAGCGCTGCGTGTTTCAAACCAAATGTTTTACATAGAGAACATCTGGGTAGTGCTGGGTGTTTGTATGTAGAGCACATCAGACAGCAGCCATAGTGAGCTCAGCTGGGAGGTTGCCTGGGCTGTAGTTGTAGGATATGACAGTTCAGTTGTTACGGGGAGCAATTCCTGTGAAGTATTGCCATAAACTGAATGTTTGGCACAAACAACTATATCGTTGTTTTACTGTACACCCAAGTTATTCTTCCTACCTGCCCAGCAAAACTCTAAGCACTGTTTAAGTAAGCCAGTACATGCTGGCACCTCTGAGATGTGGCACGTGCATTGAAGTGTGCCCGAGGAAGGGGAAATGAAGCTTGCTCTGTTCCCAGCGAAACACTATCGATTCCTGCCATGGGCAGTGCAGTGCGAGTGAGCGATGAATGCAGTATATGAGAATGGTTTGGGGGATTGAGTTGGAATTGATTGATGTTCCAGTGGTGTGGTGTGGTGTGGTGTTGCTTTGAGGAATGTGAAAATGCAAAACCGGTGAAATGCATGTAATTAGCTTGACGTTAGAGTTTATTGGGGCTACTGGAAGAACTTTAACCTGGGTGAATTAATAAGTCTGCTTTTATTTCGCAGCATCGGAGGTAATATATTTCCAGGAAATGTAGGAAATGTTGAAAAATGTCTTATTTGGGAGTTGGTTCTTAAATTATTTCTGCAGTTTAACTGAGGAATGTGTGGTTCAAATGAGATTAAAGTTGTAATTTCCAGAGTAGCAATGCAGCTTCCTCTTTCAGGATTGTTTAACTAAAAAGTTAAACAAAGTGGGTTAGGCAGTCTCTTGGTCCTGTCCCTTGTGGACAGCAATTCACATTATGCAGCACTGTTTTAATAGCCCTGCTCGGTCTGGCATGATTTGTGGTATTTGCTGAGATGAGTTTCTGGAGTGAGCAGAGTGAGAGGGAATTGCTCCTCACTCTGAGGAAGGGGGTATGTCCAAGTCTGTGCGAAGGTCACTGGCAGGGTGAAGTGGGAAGCCTGGGCTGCTGTTGTTACACTACCTAACAGCTTAGCTTCTGGCAAGGGGATAGCAGAAACCCGAGTTCTAACTCTCTCTTGTTCAACTGACTCCAGCCAAAACACGTGCCAAAAAAGGTGTTTGTGCGTGTTGAAGAAGGGGGCAACAGTTCTGGAGATCTCAGGGTCTGGAGGAGTTCTTAGGCAAAAGCTTTCCAACCCGAAAAAAAACAAACCTGCTTTGCTGTTTCTCCCCTCCAAAGTTAAGCCTCCTCATAACTACTTAGAACAACTGCCTGCAGTTGTGAACTCCTCTTCTAGCAGGGAAAGCTAGAATTATGCGTTTAAGGCTGCAGAATTGCTTGATCGCCAGCCACTTAATTGTAGGAAGGGTAATTCATTCCTCACCCTCTCATGTCTACTCCAAACCCAAGTAGCTGCAGAGAGCAAGAGTGTTCCTGTTCCTGTGTTACCCTCTCCACTGAGCCATTAGGGTGGCCCTGGTAATATACTTTCATTAAATAGAAGGGAACAACAGGAGGTTCCTCTACCTTGAGGTGTATAAATATTTCTCAGAAATCAGAGACGGACGGGGAAGAAATTTTAGCAAACTGCTTTCCTCCCGCTGTAGCAATTCCATCATGTTCTGTCATAAATTCTGGATGGTCTCTTCCCAGAATGGTCAGGTAAATAGGTAACGTCCAGGCAGAACAATGTAATACTGAAGCAGTGCGTTAACAAAAACAAATTTAATATTGCAAACTGGTCTGCAAGCCCTGGTGCAAAATAATCTGGGTGAGGCTTTGGTGCACGATTGCCAATCTTTTTGTTTTCCAAGAGTATTTTTCCAGATAGGATGTGGGTTTATGGTTTGCTAGATTCCCACCAGCAAGCGGTGTTTATATTTTGATCCACCTTAGATCGATTTAGAAAAATATACTAGACTTGGGTACTTCTGATAGTTCGGTGTCATTAACTCTTCCAACTCTGCTGTTTAAACATATCTGTGCACCTTCTATGATATAATCTGTGTGGCACACCAATTGTGCACAATGAATCCCTGCTCATCAATGTTAATCCAAAAGCCCAAACTATATAAATTCAACTTTAAAATCTCTCCATTCTTCAAAATTCCATTCTGTTAATCAGGAATTTGATGCAGTGTGGTGCATCAAATCAGGGGATGCAGTATGGTGCATCAATCAAGCAGTATGGTGCTGAGTTTTAATGAGTGTTGTGGTGCATGAAGGTACAACCTTTTTTCTAGACAAGAAAGTATCTTCCCACGTTCTCCTTGTACTATTGTAATTCTCATGGTGAAATAGCACTTTCTTTTGTCCTCGGAGGGACTGCAGAACCAGGAGAGCAAAATTAAAAGATCTGCACAATACGAGCTGATTTCACAGCTGTGGCAGAAGAGGCATTGTAAAGATGTGCAAAGCTCTCAGTGGTTCTGAGGTTTCTCTGAACTCATGGAAACTTCACTGAAAGAGAGTAGAATAAGCTGAGTTACATTTATTTACCCACAACTTTCTCAAGCAGAACATACCAATGAATGAAAATGTGCTGTGAGGTGGCTTCTTGGGAAAGAAATAGTTCTAAGAATGAGTTCAAACAATGTCTAACCTTCTTCCTTGTTTAATGTGAATTACAGCCTTGCACTGAGGTAGAACTTTTCACCTAAACCTGCAAAATCACTTTAGAGACTCTGGTAACTGCTGAGGTTACCATTATTTAGCAATTATTTAGCAGCACATTGCAACAGTTTGCAGCGGTTGCTTAGAGGGTGTGAATAACCCCATTTCCAATTTAAATTATTGGGAGGAATTATAGGAGACTGTGTAATTTTCAAACTGGAACTAGATCCAGGCAGCAGGGCTTTATACCTGTCTTCTTTAAAAAGTCATAAAGGGCTTTTTATAACGATGTAGCCAAGATCTTGGTTTTGTGTTTCATCCCCAAATTGATGCCTTGAACAGTGTGCACTCCTACTTTGGAGGATTACTTCAGTGTGGTTCACTGCTTATTCACAATGAAAAAACAACATTGAATTAAAGTCCCTCTCTGCTGCCTCAGGTTAGCATTTTGCATTACATCAGCAGCTGTGGTAGCTGTGAGATCAAGCCTCAAAATTAATGTGAAATCTATCTTCCAGTTTTTGGAGACTGGATCTGGAATACCCATGTAACATTGAGAACAGTTAGCTTGGGGCTTGTGAATTCTTTCACTCCTCTTTATCCTGACTTGCTAGTAATTTAATTAGTGCTAAATAGTCTGCACACAGACTTGCAGAAGTTAAAAGACTGACTGACATAAGATTCACTTCCAGTGACTTTTCCTCTTTTGCACATGTGCTGGATGGAGCTATGCTGTGTTTGGAAGTTGATCAATAATGATTGCACAACTCTAACCTCATTTAAACTATGATATAAACAGACATGATAGAAACGGATGCTACCAGTTTTTTTCCCTACTTAAAAGTGAAGTCAGCTTTTTTTTCTTTTCTGCCTTTTTTTTCACCTTTTTTTTTTTTTTTTTTTTTTTTTTTTTTTTTTTTTTTTTTTTTTTTTTTTTTTTTTTTTCCTTTCTGGTTCCAACAAAATTGTAACCTGGAAGAAAAGCAGTTGGACTTTGTGAAATCCCAATTCAGTGTAGCATTTGGCTTTAGTAAATGTGGAAGCCAAAAATAAACATCTGCTTGGCAACTTCACCAGACATTAACTGTAAATGCAGATTTCATCTTTTCAGTGAATGTGGCATTCAATGCTGGTTAACATCTATTAAGGAAAATGATCCCTAGTTGAGGCTGTAAAGCATTTCTTTCTTTTAATTACAGTTATGAACCTCCATTGCCTCGGGGAAATCCCCTACCCCAGTTCCTTTCCAGATATAATTTCTTATGTGCCAAAGCATGAACTTTTCTTGAGAGCTTGGAGGTAGTTGGATGGGATATTTGTGAGTTATTAGGCTTTGGAAAGGAGATGGTCTCCCATCAGTCTGTGCATGACAGCCCCAAAACTTCAACTTGGCCATTTTTTTTTCTCTTTTCTTTAGTTGTTCAGAACCAAATCAGAAGCCTCTTTTTTTGCAGGCAGAGTGATCAATATTTTTAAATATTGGATATTGCATCTTTGGATATTCAGGAAGATATGAAGTTACGTTTAGAAGTGTATTAGAAAAAATGTAAACAGTCCCATTGTTTTCTACAGGAAGGTGAAATCTGCACATGACAGGGACTCTCCCAGGATGCCAACCTTGGGCTCTGGTGCTGACAGGCCACCAGCTGGAAACATCGTGTCAGATCTCTGCTTTTCAAAAAATCCTTTGCACCCTCTGCTCCTACCAGGGCAAATTCATTTTACTGTGGATCAGAGAGGATTGAAGTGGATGCAGATTTGTGGTAGCATGTTGTGTAGGTAGCACTGGGACAGTGGGGAGGGATGAGAAGGTGCAACTTGAGGTAGCACTATGGGAAACACTTTATTGCAAGGGATGGTGATTTTTTGTGGGATCTTCCTTCTTGAACTGAACAGTCCTAGCACTTGGAACTTCGGTAATGCAGTGTATAAAACTTTTTATTTTGGGAAGTGAGGAGATCTTTAGTAGATTTCTGACATGTATGACTTCAGGCCAGGATTCTCAGCGTTAAATGAAGAAAGGCCTACCAGGTAAATTTGTCGGGGAATGCATTGTGTAAATATGCCAGGTTTCATATACATAGCTGAGGGTAGGGGGTACCAAACAATGAAGGGATGTAAACTTCTCAGTGAGGCAGCAGTTACTCAGGAAATGTGCTCACAGATCCTGTTAACAGGCACCATGTGCGTGGGTGAGGAGAGAAGTGGAGGAAGGGTGTTGTACGTGTTCCTCCTGGCACCCACTTTGTATATGTAGAGTGTAAATGTGTTCATCTGGTGCCTTCCTGTTCATTAAAACTTGATTTGACAGACATCTTTCTCTGTGTTAATTCCTCTTCTCCAGTGATGGATCATCATTTATGATATGGTGGCAGCAACTATGTCCAGCAGAACCAGAAAAGGAAAATTAAACCTAAGATAATCATACCTTGGTTCTCCAAGAGGCAGTGGCACGTTGTGCCTCAGCTTATGCAGGTAGAATTTTCACTTGGGACTTGGCACAAGAGTGAGTTTCTCTACAGGTAATGACATCAGCTGTGGTTTTTAGAAACATAATCTATTTTATGTGGTACATTGTGAAGAGAGGAATGAAACAGAACGATGCATGAAGATGTTTTCTTTATGCTTTTACCATGCAGAGTGAGGCAGTGTAAAAAATACCTTTACCTCATACAAGCAAATGAACCTGAAGGGTGCATCATGGCACGTGCATCCTCACCCTTTATGTGTGCAGCTGCTGTCTCACGACAACAATAAGAGCATTTTGTGCTTGGAAACATCCATGACGTGAACAGATGTGACGGAGCAGAGTAATGGAGAGATGCTCTGAGATTTAGATCAGCAGAGTCTCACAGGGTGCAGATGGCACCGGTTACCGCTTTGAGCAAGTCCCCTGATTACCACAGAGTTTGCCAACATATCAAACAATAGAGTTGGGCTGCTGATAAATAATTAATAAGGATTTTGTTGCATGCTTGTCTCCCAGGCAGTATCACCATGGAGATGATCTGGCTTTTAGGATGTGAAAACTAACAATCTCCAAAACAATGGCATTGTGTCAACCTTACTCTTTCTCTGAAAGGGAGAGCTCTCAGAGATGTGTTAGCAGATTGCACAATGCCAAGCACTAATTTTGCTTCCACTCGCAGTGGCCTTTTGTCCAACTTTTTAGTGAGCGCATGAAATGTTTTCTATGACCATGCAGAAGCCTGTTCTTAGAATTACACGTCCTGCATGATGCTCTTTAGGACAGCATTTGGCCCAGAGTCGGAGTCTCAAGACAGCTTTTTTCAGCAAACAGACACAGAAAAGATATAATCCTGTGAGAAGAGGCTTACAAGAAGTCTGCATGAGAATACCTTTGCACAACCCTTTGGATGCTTCACTTCCCCCTAGGAATATCTGTCTATGGCTCCTTCTTCCCACCTGGAAGGTCCAGAGGCCAGATAGACAGGCTTTTCCATTTTCTCCTTTGTGCAACCTCTGGAAGTGCCGTTTCAATGCAATTGCACCACTATCCCTCTCCTTATCATTTGATTAGGGACCACACAATTTCGTAGCTTTATTTCTTTTCCTCTTGTGTTGGTGATGTCTGTGCCAAGAGCCATAGGCAAAGACTCCCTGGAAAAAACATAGTATCTTGCCAGACTTTATTCTTTCTTGCTCTGTGTAGCTGGAGAAAGAACAATGTATCTTTTCTCTCCCCACCCCCAAACATCCTCTGCACTCCCTTTCTCTTCCCCAGTGGTTGATCCACCTATTCTTTACCTCCACACCCCGTTGGCACTTGGCACATTTCACTTCCCACCTCCGAGTCTCAAAGAAAGGAAGCAGAGCTGTGAAACCGGCTGGGCTCGCCCACTTCCCATTGCTGGGTGGAGATGGCCTCAATTCACAGCTTTCAGAAAAGGAGAGGTTTATGTGAATTTAACCCTCCCCTTCCTCTTCACCCCCCAAAACCAATTTTTATTAATTTTTTTAAGCTGGTTTTCTGACGTATCTCGGGGTGGCAGCAATCTGGTTTCCCTTTCTCAGGGGACTGATGATGTTTTTTTTGACTCTCCACAATCGTATTGCAAGAGCCCACTGGAATTTGCTCGAGCATGGGTGGTATGCACAGGCGCTGGAACCAGCTTAAAAGTCACAGTCCCCATGGTGGAAAAAAGAAGTTCGTATCTCACTACAGTCCTAAAAATAGCCTTGGTAGATAATAGGGAGTTGGAAGATTGTTTTCAATGGGACTGAATGTACTGCACGCAGAGGTTGCTGGGGAAGGTCAGTGGTTTGTGGCGTTCAGGTGGTCAGGCTCTGCTACAGCGCTTGCCGACTTTAAAATCTGTAACTGTCTGCACTGTGGCTCATTCTAACTTTGTTTATATTCACACATTTCAGCTGGAAATGAGGCAAACATAGGTTCATTACATTAAAACAAACACATGAACCAGCTTCCTGAAATGAAGTGAAACAGCTTTTTGCTTTGATGAAAATACAGCTCTTTAGCTCATGCCATAACTGACGATGCCAGCAGTGACTCAGCAGACACGGAGATGGGATATGGAAATGGGCACCTACTGCCTGCCATGCCCTTTGCCAGACATTTAGACTCGGAGATATTTTTCTGTATGTGATGGTCTTGATCAGGCTCTGTAAAAACGAATTTCACCTGTTTTGCTCTGCTAAGCAGCCGAGAAGCTTGAAAAGAAAGAAAAGACATTTCTCTCACAGATAGGACTGAATGTACAGAAACCTTTGCAACTGCCATCTTTTTGAAGTATTTATAGTTCAATTCCAGTTATTTGTATGAAACAAAAGCAAAGAAGCATGAAGTGTGTTGGAAAATATTTTATAATCTCTCTACACCAGTTCAAAGAGTGACTATAAATTCTCCTTCCAGCAACTGGAGACAGGTAATTTATTGCAGCCTTGAAGAAAGCAGCTTATTTCTCCACGCTTCCTGCCCAGCAAACTTTGCAAGCTGACTCATGAAGGGATAGGAAGCCAAAAACTGTGCTCCCTCTTTCCTATCTGCTTCTGGAAGGCAGAGCAGCAGTGGGGCTGGGGCTGTGTTTGTGCAGAGCTGTTGGGAAATTCCTAGCGATATTAAAGGCTCACAATCTCCTGCTTTCTCTCCCTTCTACCATACATTTTGGAGAGGGTATTCTCTCTACCTGCTTCTGAGCAGAGGCTGGTACCAGAACTGGCGATGCAGGCAGAGGTGGTTTCAGCCCATCTCTGATGGTCTTTCTCCCCCCTGACCCCATGTGTGGGACCATGAAGCCATCAGAGCTGCAGGAGAGATACCGAGGATATTACTGGTGTGTACAGCCAGTATTGATTCCCAGAGGGACCATCACATGGCCTAGTTTTGAGCTGAGACCTTGGTGCTTATGCATATATTTAACTTTACATGTGTGAGCTATCCCACAAAAGTCACTGGCCTGCTCACATGTGTGAAGTTAGGCATGTGCTAAAGTGTTTTGCCAGACTGAATACTGTGTCTATAGGGGCTTTGGGTGAACTTGAACCTGTTTTGTTGGGGTTAGAGGCTTAAGATTTCATTATTAGGAATCTGATATGTTACTCTCTCTGAGTGCAAGGTCTTGGAGTTATCTGAAATTCTCATTAAGACAAGAAGCTTGGAAAAATACAAATTCCTCCCCTAGTAAAGTTACTAAAAATACTATAATTAAGTTATCTAAGTCTTAAACCCAGTAAAATATATTGAGAAAGTGTGGTAGAGGTATAAGTACAGTGTTTTGAGAGTACCAGAGGGACTAACAGCACTTTCTCTGCAGATCTTGAGCTGCAATATTTGGAGTAGTTAATGTAGCTGATGTAAAAAAGCATGTTGTGTTTGCCCTACTCTTGATTCATAGGCTGTGACCCTTAATAAATTTTGATGTTGCACACAGTGAAGCTGTTGCTTTCAGAGAAAGGAAAGTAAGCAGGCAAGAAAGAAAGAAAAGGACCTAAAGAATGAACAAACAAGTTCTTTCATAAGGTATTTCTCAATTGAGATTATTTCTTATTATGCTTAAGTTTTTCAGGTTCATCCTGTAGCAACCCCATAAGGGGGGGTTTGAAAAATTGAGCGAGCTCTGTCTGGTGTTAAAAGCATAAGCCCACTTTGAAAACATATTTTCTGGAATATATTTCTGAGAAAAATACATTTAATTAAAGAAGTTACATTATTGATATTTTAAAATACCTGCAAGAGCGGCTTGTTTTACAGTCTGATACCATAACATACAGCATACAGGTAAGGGGTCTTATTTTGCTCAGAGAGTTGAAAACAAAGAAATATATATATATATATAAAGAGAGATATTATAAATACCTAAAATGCAATTATGACTTGTAATGTTTTCATGAAATACTGAAAATCCAACTGGACTGCTTTCTTGTTTGTGCTGGTTTTTTTCACATCAGTAGATGTGAGCCCGAGTATCCTTGCTGACATGGTCTGGAGCAGACTGATGCAGGTGAAAGACACTTGGCTGGCAGAAATCCCTTTTTCAGAAGGGGAGAGCTGGAACAAACACTGTCCTGCTGCTCCACTAATCCTGCTTTGGGATGTTGCCTCTGACACTGACAGCCTGCTGAGAGCAATCACTCGCTGTTTGGCCTCTCTGACCAGGTCACCAGCAAGACTGTGCACTCCTGGTAGCCTTTGAAATGTGGAGCCTGCCCACTTGGGGATTGTGGAGGCCACCAGGCAGATGGCAAGGGATAAAAAGTATTTATTGCGATGCCTTAGACTCTTTCACTTTCCTGAGGCTCTTTTTGAGGAGAAAACCAGCAACTGAACATGGCGAAAGGTAAATCACCCTTTCTAATAACCAGATAGTTTGTTGAACTTCTGTGGTGTGTTGCACAGTTTGGAAGGAAGAGGCAGGCAGTGAATTCCGTGACGCTGCTGCTGTCTTTGCTACCTTCAGGAGTCACATCAGCTTTCTGTTTCGATTTCCTTATCTCCTAAAAGTGGATGAACAGTGATGTTTCACCACTTACCTACCAAGGTTTAATTGAGAAATGGTTGCTCTCTGTTTTGAGCATGCTCACGTGCTGTGGAAATGGACAGTGATACGATTTTGTTAGTATGTGCAAGTAAACCTCGCTTACTTATGGAGTGCCTGTACTGATAGGGTTCAAGGGGCATTCCCTCTTCCACAGCATTCTTGCTGTTTGTCAGGATTGCAGGGGGATGGTCTGACCGTGGGCAGGTGGATGCTTAGAGCTGCCCTGGCTCCATCAGCACCACTGGAGTTAAGATATTTCATGCCTGCCAGTTGTCTTTCCTTGTTTCCAGGTGCCAGTCCCTGAGATCTGAAGGAGCTGAGGGAGGGAAGAGAAAGTCTTGAATGTTAAAACCTGAGAGATGTGTTCAGCTTGCACTCTTTCCTTATACTGAGATGAGACCTTGCATCCTGGATGCCACTGACAAAATCCCAAGTACTTTGACTGGGCTGTTGAATTCTACCCATGCAACTGGGAAGTGATGCTTTCAGGAGAGTTCAAATACTATCTTCAAAATTCAGTTAAACTTTTAGGAATAGCCTTTACAAATTAAGGCTCCTAAGTGCCTTTTAACCACTTTTCATCTTGGATTGTGGGACTGTAAACTCTCTGGTCCTGTTGAGAAATATGTTCCCAGGCAACACATCTCTTTGCATTAGAATATTAATCCAAACATATATTTACGGAGCATTGCCACGCTTTTCAATCAGATTTGCACTTTTGTATCTAAAAATATATGTTTTCTTATATACAATTATTCAGTAATTATGTGTAGACGTACAAAAGTCCTGCCTGTGAAGCACAGAGTCAAGTTAGTAGGAGATTGGCATGTCCTCTGGGCTGCCTTATTACTTTACCAGCCATGAATGGGGAAGAATTTGCTCCTCGTTGTATAGACAATGAAACCCTTCTTAAATTCTTCCTCAGAGCCAAATACAAGGCTGTCTTTTAATAAAAAATGTGTTTCTACCCATGTCTATATTTATTTCCTTCAGGAATGCGCATGCTGCTCCAAGAGCCACCCACATCCTTCTGTAGACAGGGTGTATTTGCATTTGCTGCCGGTCCCAGTGAAAACGTGGGAAGGGGGAAAAATCTAGTGTCATCTTTAGAGTTGGTTGCCTTTTCTATCTCAAAAATTACTTGGAGATTATCTTGGGCACCCATTCAACTAAGATCTGTTGTATTTCCTTTTCTAGAATTATGTGCGATGTAAATACGACCGTAGTTATATTGTTACTGTTAAAATCTTTATCCCAAATATTTGGGTCAAGAGGAAGAATAGAATTGTTTTGGTTTTAATTTGCAAATCGGTTTGTCCCTTGACTTCTGCTTTTTGTACTACTGTCTCAAAGTAGGGGAGTATTTGAGCATGAACTTAATTTTAAGCACGTGCAGCAATCTTTGGGAATTCAAGGGGAGGGGGCATGTGCTTAATGCTTTTTTGAACAGTGTTGCTTTTCAGAGTTGAAGTCTTTGTAGGAAACTTGATCCTTTAAACTGGCTCCTGTTTGTGTACATTTCAATCTTATAATATTTAAGTTTTTCCCTTGTTTCTTCAATATCCTGGATGCTACATCATATAATGAAAACAGTACTGGTCATGCCACTTGCAGTTACTGAAGTAGGCAGTGAAAGTGGTTTTTTCTGGAGGAACTGGGGAAATCACATAAATCACAGATTTACAAATGTTTTCCCAGGAGAAGTCCACAGTAGTTGGCTGCAAAGAATGACATAATTTTGGTTTACCCGTAGAAGGGTGGTCATCTCAGAAGGTCAGTGATGTTTTTCAAGGATGTATTGTTGATTTTAAGCTAGCTGGTAATTTATTCCTTGAACTCTGGCTTACAAAAATAAGGTAGGGTAAATATTGAGTATAATAAAGGCTATGCTGCCATTCAGTACGCACAATGCCCTCACCTTCCCTCGCCCACAAGCTTCTCTGCATTGTTGGCCTCTGCATTTCTCATAGGGCATGAGATGACCTCTGTGATTACTTATGACGGTGTTCAGATAAGCCCTTTTTTCACAGGCAGCACACATACACACTAACAAGGACTGTTATAATTTGAATTTATATTGCAAGTTCAGCTATCACTTCCTCTGTTCCCACCCTGCCTTTTGGAAAGATACCGAGTCACACGATATGCTTGTAAAAAAGGTTGCTGATGGAGGAAGGATGCAGGAAGGATATGGTTTTGCAGTGATTTCATAAGTGCTGACCTGAAAGTCTTGGGTTTATGTGAGGACGAGTTTAGATGTGAATTTCAAAGATTTGTTTCTTCTGATTTTTGAATAAGTCAAAATTCCTAAACAGTTTGCCTGCTTTTAGGGAACCGTGGACTAACCTGTGTTAATGAGATCCTCTGTGTATTAACATGGACAAATATCAACATGTAATCAGCACCCTGTATTCCCTCCCTCTGTTTCTTCAGCCTTCTTCAACCTTGTTTCTGAGCAATTGTCTCCAAAGCTTCTACTTGAAATTTTCAAATGCAGTCATGTCTTAGCAAATGGCTTAGCTCATCAAAATCTCTTGTGAGTTTTGCCATTTGCCTCAGAAGGAGAGTACTTAGGCTGGCACAGAGATCCTTCCAAGAAGTGCTGTGTTCCCCCTCAGTGAAGTCTTAAGATCTAAAGACTCTAAAACTTCATGTCACCCATTACTGTAATGAGAGTGTATTTATTGCTATAAAATGAGGGAGCTGGGGCATGGAGGTTTGTATTTGAAAAATTTGTTTTGGTCATTCCATGTTCTACCAACATCTAACATCTGTATTTTATTTTTTGAACTCTTCTTAATGGATTAGATGCATCTGTTCAGTTCCAAAAATAATGCTTGATTTCCTGAATTTATAGGTTGCAATAAAATCCATTCGTAAGGACAAAATTAAGGATGAACAAGATATGGTTCACATCAGACGGGAGATTGAAATCATGTCATCCCTCAGCCACCCTCATATCATCACCATATACGAAGGTTAGTGAATGTCATTTTCCTCCCTGACTGCTCTGTTACGTTCTTGCAGACCTGATGTTCATGTTTCTTGAGATGGTGCACCAAACAAACCCCTACTCCTAGAGTAACCCCTCCCTTACCAACGAGACTGCTTTGACCACTACCTTCTCTCTGAGCTACCAGTGTTTCACAGGTGCATAACCCTTTGTTTGGAAGAACTTCTTTCTGTGTGAGTTAAGCACCGCGTGCATGGCAGGTGGGAAATCATAGCATGTATCACCTCATCTCTTTGCTCCCACAGGACAGTTCAGTTTCATTTCATCCTCACTCTTGAACCAGCCTGGTGTCTGTTTCTGTTCCCATCCCCTAAACCAGTCCTTGTATGCTTTGTTTTCTCTGGGCTGCACAAGACTAATTTTATCTGCTCTAGGACTTCGGTCCTCTCTTACTTGCCAGTTGGTGTTGCTAGTTCTGTCATTGCTGCTTTTCCCCCTGAATCCCAACATCCATTTCCTATCCACCTCCTCACACTTTTCTGTCAGTCTGGTCACTGGCTTATCATTCCTGTTTCCTTATCCTGTCTTCCCCCTCTAACTCCTTTCTTCCTGGGACACAGCTGGGAAGCCTGCTAATTCCTACCTCCTGGGGCTGCTCCCTGGTCTTGCAGCAAGGAACAGGAAGCCAGGGGCATTCCTCCCTGATTTGCCAGTTTGCTTGTTTATATATTCATAGAGTGTCACTCTGTAGTAAAATTT
Organism: Empidonax traillii; assembly: GCF_003031625.1. NCBI lineage: Eukaryota > Metazoa > Chordata > Aves > Passeriformes > Tyrannidae > Empidonax > Empidonax traillii. The sequence continues at coordinate 186,187 of NW_020955384.1, read as the reverse complement.
CCTCCTCTTTCCTTCCTTCCTTTCTTCCTCAAGTAACATCCCAGCACTAGCTGAGAGATTCAGGCTGGGTACGTGCTAAAAGACACCGGCCCAAAGGTCTGTCGCTGCAAGGAGGGCGGCTGCGTGGTGGACCCAAATTGTAGATTCCAGAGATTCAGAGGGACCTGGGTCGGGCGGCCTTGTCCCTGGGAATCACATCTGCTCCTATGTGCAGAGCAGGCAGCCTGAATTTAGCCCTACATATTTACACAGACATGAGGTAAACGCACAAGGTGATGATATGTGTATGGCAGCTCTGCTCGGAGAGTTGAGACGACTGATTAAAACAAGGGCTGTCTTGGCGTACTGTTACAGTATCACATATTGAGTTATTCAAAAGCATGTTCTGGTACTTGAAAAGAGATGAGTATCTGTCTTTTTATTGAATAAACTCATAAAAGGATCTGGGAACAGAAAAGGGGAGGGATGCTGTGTCAGCATGTGGGTTGCAAATGGAACAAAAGTTACTTCAAATGTGGACGGGAACTCAGAAAGAAAAGAGATTAGGCATGCTGCGGTCCTTTGACCAATTGCCCTTCTCATCCTTACTTTAAATAGTTTTTACTGAGTTAAAACATTTGTAAAAGTTAAAAAGATTACAGCATTTTTAGGAAGCAGACAATAAAGTCCTGTGAGAGCAAAACTTCCTCCTCTGGCCCTGCGGGAGGGAGGAGCAGTGCTTCTGCAGCAGAGCCAGTTGAGCTCCACAATAGAGAGTTCAGTCTGCAGGAGGACGAGCACCTATGTCAGGTGACGGTTTATTTTCCAAGCAGTCAGTCAGTATTTGGCCTTTAGCAGTGAATGCTGTAGCTTAGATGTGGTAGCACTGGGAAGATGCATGGTTGTGCAACTGAGCCCACAGGAGCAGTCACGTACTGCCCAGAGGAAAGGATGTGAGCTCAGGGATCTTTATGCACGAGCTTCATTATAAGCTGAAGGATACTTGTAGTGAAGTTAAGGGGCTACATCTAGGACTGAAGTATTTGTAGCCTCTTGAAGCTGGATTTTAAACACATGGCTATTCCTCTTGAGTGATGCTTAAAGAGTGATAATATCGCTATCCCCTGACACAAAATGATGAAGTCAGTAAACCCTGAGAGATGGGCTTAATCTCACCAAATTTAAGTGATCCATCATTTATGCAGTTGGTGTAGGCTACAAGTCTGAAGAGTCCCTCACTAGTCAAGAGGTATCAGTGTCTTCACAGGCACTGGCTTCCTCCTGGGAGATGTTTTTTCAGATAGGTGGAATAAAATACATCTTGGAGGCTCCTGTTGACTATAGATGGAGTCTAGCTGACTAACTTAGATCAGATGCTTATTGGAGCCACCCCAGAGATATTTTTCTCTTCTCTCACAGATTGTTACTGTAGGTTTTCAGACTGCCACTGCATGTCTGACAGCACTTTCAGTAGGTGCACAGATATACCTAGCATGGACAGTGTTGTATCTCCCTCTATTATCTTTGGAAGTTCTTTGTATTGCATTTACAAACATGTGTTTTCTTTAAGTAGGATCCTTGTTTAGGTATCCTTTTGACCTTCCTGCTTAGAGGCAATTAACCTCTGAATTTGTCAACTTGATGTAAACACAAGCTTATCTTTTTTTTTTTTTTTTTGATACTAAGCTAATTCAGGTATGTGGAAACAAAGCTTTCCAGTTTAGAGATATTTTTTGTAACCTAATCAAAAGACATGTACCTTCCCTCTTACTGTGAGGGCAGATGTACAGTTGTGACTCCAAAGAAATTCCATTCTCTCAGCAGGACTGTAATTGGCAATCTGTCGAGTATGGCTGCGAGGGAAGTGCTCTTTCAAGTGACTTTAAACTCCTTGAAAGGGACTGGATAAATGAAGTTGGCTTTGCTGGCAGTGTTCTGATTTCAGCGCATAAATTTTAATTTATAGAATAATGCCTCTGTCCATTCATCTGTCTGTCTCTCCCTGGCCCCCCGCCCTCTTCCCCTGCCCTATTTCTTTCTTGCCTTGAAAACTCCAGGATTTTATAATAAAGCCTTTAAGAGCTAACATATTTTTCCAGGGGTAGTCTGAGTGCAAAATCTATCTCATCTGGCAATACTTTATAAAAGTTAAACCAGGGAAAGAACATCAGGCCCAATCCTGCAAACATTTAAACACGTGTTAGACCAATCATGAGGGTGAAGTTACGCTTGCTACATTCAGGAGTGAGCTCTTGAGTCCTTGTGGTGTGAACTACAGTTGTATACATGACTGTTTCTGTGCTGAAAGAGTTGTCCTTGGTCAGCATAACCATACAGAGAAGTCTTGGACATTTAAGTGCTAAATGCACTTAAAATGAACAGGCTGTTAGCTAACATGATTGTAGAAATAGTTTAATGAAGATATTCCCTGAAGAATGAGTAAATATTAGGGTCACATTTTGGTGCCAGGGGAGCACGATGGCATTAACATAAACGTGTAACTGAAGAAAAGTACGTGCTGAAGTGCTTCGCTGGATTGGGGCCAAAATGCTTATAATGGTGCTGGACCCTTTGCTTCCACAAGGCACATAATATGGATTTACTGAGTAAGTTGTACTTCTTACTTTTTTTATTTTTAGGTTGCATTTTCGATAACTCTTAGGAAAAAGCACAGAGATTCTCCATCATGTGTCTGCCAGTCCGCAGTGACTTGAGCTAGGTTGCATGCTTTGGTTAATCAGGAAACTGGTTCAGCTCTTCTGTGCTTTCAAATCCCAAAGGTGATGGAAGAAGATCTGACTGTGTAATGGCAGTGGCAAAATATTCCAGGATACTCATCTTACTTGCCAAATACTTGTTCAGTCTCACATTTTGTGCCAGATTTCATGGAAGAAAAAATAAACACACACTTGGTATTTCAGACACACATAGGCCTGTCTTCAGTGTGGGGCTCCTTGAGTTGTGTCAGTCAAGTCACCATGTCATCAGCAAAAACATCTGCATTGCCAAAAATCTGCCTGGGTGGCTGCTGGCAAGGTGTGTGGACATGAATCATTCCTGAGGAGCGGCATCCCCTGCAGCAGCACCATCTCAGTCCGGTGCCCCTCACCGTGGGCTGCAACAGGCACCTCTGGAGGGACAGGCAGCCAGGGAGTGGCAGCTCACACCATCATCGGGTTTGTGCAGGGGCAGAACAGTTGCGTGTCTCAGGGTGACAGTTCTGGGGAGGCAATACCAGCCTCTGTCCCAGCCCTGCTATCTCCTGGCTTTCAGACATAATCAAAACAAACTTTGGTGCCTAATGACCCCACCCCTTCTGTGTGCAAAACACCTGAAAAAGTTGAAAGTCCCTTAAAACATCACATAGTTGTCTGGGCTTTAATCAAGAATGATGGAAGTAGGAAGGCTGAAGTGATTATTTTTTTTTTAATTTGGCCAAGAGAAAGTACTTCAGCAGTGATATTATTTAACCACATTTCTAATTGATTTCCTCTAATTATGTAGGCTTTTGACCTTCGAGTGCTTTATTCCCATTGTTTTCAGTTGATAACGTCCGAGAACATAAGGTAATATTTCAAGAGTCTGGCAATAGTAATGAAACAAGAATAAATAAACTTAACTCTTTAGTTACCATACCCCGGCTTTATGAATTTCCTGTCATTCAGGGTGATTGCCTAAACTGCACTTTGTCAGACATGAGATAAACTCAAATGTGGGAGATCACTGACAGGTCCAATTCAGATGTCAAAATGATTGCAAGCAGTGATGCAATTTATTTCTATATTCCCGTTTACACAGTCCTCCCACTGCAATGTAAATATTTGCTTGTCTGAAGTTCCTCGGCACTTTTAATTATAATTTTAAAAGAGGGGAATTAGCTCTTGTATTCTTTGCTGAAACAAAAGAAAATTAGTGTAACATGTTATTGTGGCCAAATTAGCAACTGTCACTTTTCCTTCCATTTTAAAGAGTAAACTGTCACATTCTGTGTATCCTCAGTCTCACTCTCTAAGAAACAACCTTACCAAGGATAATGGTTCTCATCCCAATTTAATCTTCTCACTAGGGAGTAAATTATAGCATGCTGTCTGATTTAAAAAGATTATTGCAGGATCTTAACTACATTCCTTTAGTTTAAAAAGAGGTGCAATTTGGCTGAATAAGGCCATAATTCAGGAAAACAATTTAATACAAGCTTAGCATTAAAAATCTACTATATATATCTTGTTATCTTCAGTTATAATTAAGCATATGTGTAAATTTATGTGTATGCATACAAATGGTTTTCTCATTGGACCTTGGATATTTTCATGACTGCTTTATGCTCTATTAAAAACAGTAATAAAATACTACTACTAAAAAAAAAAAAAGCCTCCAACCAAAATAAAAAATATGCCAAGGGACTCTAAAGCTTTCAAAGCAGTCAAGAAAGCAGAAGTTGCATCAGGTTGAATTTCTAAGGTAAAAGACAGTTTTCAGTATTCACATGTCTTTTTGAAGAATAATTCAAGCCTTATTACACAAGGGAGGTAATTGGGTCATACATGACTTTTCTGAATGAAAAGGTTATTCTAGTCTGCATCTCCAAAATTAAAAACAAACTCGCTTGTTCTTTTGATTTGGCTGACCTTTAATAAAAGAGCATTTTGTAGCAGTGGAAAGGTACTTCTGTCTGCGGCTGTTAGGAGAGTAATAAAAATACCGCTGAATGGAAAGACACCAGATGGAAGGAATGTCAACATACTGGAACTAATTTAGGAGATTGCTCTGATAGAGAGCAAAGGCATGAGGAGAATTCAAATGGTTCCAGTGCAAAGAGATTGGCCGCCCCTCTTAAACTAACAAACTAAAATCCTTACCCCAGGGTTACATGTAAACCAAATGGAATCAGCCCACAAGGAGGTAGTCCATTAAGGGGGGGAAAAAATCCACCCCACTGTTGTCGGCATTCGCTCTGACTTTAGCATCCTACAAGCTTGGAGGAAGGGCAAAAGCCTTCTGCTTTGTTTTACTTTTTAAATTTTGTAGTAAATCCAAAATGAACTGTCCTAATAGAGAAGTGTACAATGTACTGTTGGGTCTTTCTGACCGATGTTTGCAAAACCGTGCCCGTTTGGGCTTTCCGCTATTTTAGGGTGAAGCACATCTTGGCATTCAAGAAGGATAGTGAGTATGTCCCAAGAATTTAAGAGGAGGTGACTTCAGTGTAGCTAAAGGGAAGAATTTGGCAGTAGCGTTAAAAAGAAGAGTGCTGATGAGCAAGAGATCCCAACACAACCAAGCGCTATTCAGAAAATGGGAAGCTGTAGATAGAAGCTGAGTTCATAATTTCACAGCCTCTAAATATAAATAAGTGGAGAGATTATATCTAAGAATTATTGCTGTAGTAGAACAACCTGTGAAAGAGACAGATTGTTGATGTTACAGAGTGTACTTTGTCTCAGATATGTCTGTGATAGTGAGAAGTGAAGTTCTTTCCCAGTTTTGCATTTATATTCTTCAATGAGCTCTGAAGCCAGCAGATTTGGTTTCAATTATCAGCCTAGAAGTATAGAACCTTTTTTTTGTCATTTAAAAAAAAAAGAAATAAACAAACACATTAGAATTAAGGAGGGAGTTTAAAGAGAAGTTGTAAGAAACCTTTCTTTAACCGCTGCATGTTAAGCACCCTTTGCTCCTTTATGTTGCCAGGGCTCTTGGAGTGAACAGACTAATCCCAAGTAAGCTTGTATCCCACCGGAAAATTCTGTTTCTTCACATTTCTGTGACCAATTTCTTAGTACATTAACACAGTACTCTGCTCATCTCCTGGGGATACAGTCACGTTCCTCACACCTTGTGGTACATGCCGTTCCTGCTCCCTAGTTCCTGATGTGCTCTCACAGTGCTGTCCCTGCTTCCTCCCCTGTGGCCACATGGAATTGTAGCCACCTCAGAAGTCAATCCTTCAACTGTCAGGCTGTGTCTGCAAAGGAATACCAGCGATTTGCAACCACTACCCTGCACCGCTTGACCACTGTGGCTGAGGTAGTGCAGCAGCCCTCCCACCACACCGAGGCCTTGCTGCAGCTCTCTCAGTGTAACTCAGCTTGCAGAGTGGTGAAAATAAACACAGTGGCTCAGAAATAAATGACACGCGGTGAGCATTTCTCCTGCTGTTGTTTCCTCTAGTACGTGGTGCTCATACCTCGTATCTAAGCAACCCCTATCTCTTGATTTTTGATTGACAGGCCATCTCTCCTGCTATCCGTGCCTGGGTGTTGATAGTGACAATTCTTACTGACAGTTCTCCACTTATCTTATTTGGCCAGCTGTTTGCAGACTATCAATAGTTTTAAAGAAGCTAGAGCAGCCCCACCTTGCTTATACATAACTTTCCTCCTTGCCTTGACCTTGCTCAGGGTTGAGGAGCAGCCTTGTACGGCACGGCCGTCCCAGCACTAACATGCTGTAGGATGCTCCTGGGGTGGAGCATCCTGCCAAAGCCACATTTCTCCATTGGCAGTAGGTGCAGCCAGGATTCAGGCACACTTCTAGGTGGGGGTGAGTTTTGGAATGAATATGCAATAGGATGGCAGGTAATAAATCATCTGCAACAAAAACAAAGAGTGAACCAAGCAGTCCCAGAAGCTACATGGAGGCAATACGTCCATCATCAGCCCGCGGGTTACAGCCCAGGTGCTAACAGGGCAGGATATTTATTACCTCATTATTATTTGCAGTAAGTCAATCCAGCCTTTAATTAATGTCCTGCTCTCTTCCCCCAGCCATTGGCCATTTGGCCACAAGGCTTTCTTGAGCATGTATTTGTAAAACTACATGCTGTGCTCAGAAGGGAGATTCAGAAGCGCCTATATGAAACCTGCCTGACATCCTAAATACTACTGTGGAAACTCATGGTGTACTTGGCTGATGGTTTGAGACTTGCCAGAATACCACTCTGTCACATCCCTGATAGTTTTGACCACTGAGTTCCTTTTTAAGATGGTGTGTGTGTATAGACAAAAATTCCACCGCCTTTCAACTTCCTTCAGTGGTGGCTCTCATTTTAGATTTTTTTTTGTCTGCTGTTCAGTTCCCTCTCTGCAGGAAAGTAGCTCTGGGCCCTCTCATGAGATTCAGCTGTTATGATGGAGGTGCTCTGAAATTAAATGAAGCAGTTGTGAAAAAATGTGTCCCTGTTCATCTCTGCTGCTTGGCAGAGAAATTAATTGTTTAATTCTGTAATTGTTCAGCTATGATGATGGTGAGGAGGCCTCTGTAATGTCATTTAAGTTCAAGGGTAGTTTCCTTCTCACAATGCTCCCTCGTGAAGAAGAATGTACCAATTTGTCCCAAGTGTGCTGGTAAACTGAAAGCGGAATATGAGTTACTGAGATGATTCTATTCTCATTTATTCTAGTGTGCATTTGTGACAAAAATTTTAAAATTTGGAACAGTGATTTATGCTTTCCTAAATTCAATTTAAAGGTATTATCTCAGTTTCCTAGAGGGCATAAGAGAAATTTGAAATGGAAAAGGCCTTTAAATGCACATTCCTCCAAATGAAGTGCTTTCCACATCATTTCTCTTGAAATGTTGGAAAATATATCTGGATCAGGACTTGTTGAATTTGCGTCCAAAAAAATTAGATTTTGGAATTTAAAACTTCAGAACATCAAGGATGATTTGAGAAAGCTCTCATGACTGAGTGATGAAGGCAAAATTTTAATGAAAACAGGCTGGAAAAATGCCCCATTGTGTCAGGGCTATTAGTGCTGTTATTGTCATCAGCAGCACTGAATACCTGGTAGGGCATCAGCAGCTGGGGGAGCGGGGTGGGAAGAGCCCATAGCTGAGGGTGCTCCTTGGTTGGAACTGCTTGGGATGGGCACTCTCATGAGAGAGCACTGAGATCATTAGTGCCATGTGGCAACTTCACCTGTATGTGCATGATACAATAATCCCTAACTCATGGAATCAGCTGGGTTTTTTGCGGGGGGGTGGGGTGGGGGGGTGGGGATTGTTTTTGTTTGGGTTTTTTTGTTTGTTTGGTTTTTTTGTTGTTGTTGTATTGTTTGTTTGTTATAAATCAGACCTCTTAAATAAGAGCATTTTTAGTGGTTTGTCTCAGCTTACTGAAACTATTTCTTTTTGCCTTCTTAAACAAGCCTATACCTAACAAGCTCAGAGAAACAAATGTGTGCGTTACCCTTTATTGATAACACACCACAGCACTTCCCTATATGACACAGGGCATGTTCAGTTTTTCCCAGACAATATCAGTCTGTCATTCTTGGAGAGGATACTGTGTGTATAATCCATCCAGAGACGGCTCTTCCAGTTTCCGAAGTTTATTGCTAATGAGGATGCACATAGGATGTAATCACTGGCAGGAGCCTCTGCTTCGGGGTACAGTGAGGCCAGCAGACAAGTAAGCAGCCAATTTTATCTGGCTGTTTGCTCTCTCTTTTATCAGAGCTGTTTGGCTGGGGTTCAAGGGTGTTAGAGGGAACTGCAAAGGCTTTGGCTTGTAGATTTGAGTGACAAGGTGTGAGAGGACATGAGACAAAGCCTAAGAGCAGCAAGAATCTGTGTGTTGAGAGAGGCAGCTTCACATTTCACTGCAAAAGCTGAAGGTTGATTTTAGTTTTGGTTTTTTTTTTTTTAATCACTAAGGACTACTGGCTGAGCTTTACTGAAGAGATACAGGAAGGCTTCCGGTATCCAGAGATTCCAGTAGGGCTGGTCAAAACTAGCATCCATTTGTAATAAACCCTTTAACCTCATTAATTTGTAGGTGCCTTGCTGCTAGTGTGACCTAGCCTCAGCAGGCTGCTGCCATAGATAAAAAGAAAAGGAAAATCACCGTGTTTTCATCTATCAGTGGTTATTTATGGCAGGTGCAGGAAGTTTCCAGTGGGTTGCAGTGGATTTTCATTGACAGAAGGGAAGAACTATTTAGCAGCCAGGGCATTACAGCAATTCCAAACTAACAGCCTGTTTTACTAGATTAAGTATTAGTTATCTGCCACGCACAGTCAAGTCCTTGACAGTATGTGACACAGAGTACTCTTAGTCCCAAAGCAGACTCAGGTTGTGACGTATATTAGATGAATTTTCCTTCACTGCCATTGGAGTCGTGCACTGCTGCTGGCTCTGCGCAAGTGACAGAGGATTACAGCGGGCCATCTAAGGCGTGCAGTGGGACATGCAGTGGTGGCAGGAGACGAGTAAGCTTGAGGATGAGTTGGGTGCATGAGGTGGGGTACAGAGCCATGCCGACAAGAGCTGTAAAGCTCTGACAGTGTTGCAGCCACAGCTAGCTCAAGTGTCCATGCCCACCATGCTGTTGCACTGAGCTGGGATGGAAGAGGGCGTGTATCAGTTCACTTGTTAGATTTTGATGGCAAGTGAAAGCCAAATAACAACCGTTGTCAGCCAAATGGCAATCCTGTGTCAAACAGTCATTGAACACAAGAATTTATGATGCCTTCTATTAACCCTTTCCAAATTATGTGAGGGCTCTAGTTTGCTTCTGTTCTATGGCTTCAAGAGGGCTACTGGTAAGAGGAAGTCGCTGTTGAAGCAGGAGCTAGTATTTAGGTGTCGCTGGCACAAGTATTCACCTCACCTCACTAAGATCAAGTTGACTTTGCCACGCTGTGACCCCATATTGTTGAGTCAAAGAGCTTCCTTCTTGTAGCCATATGAAATTGAAGACAGCCTCAACTTCCTTCTCTTGGTCTGAGATGTTGTAAACTTCCTCTGGTAGAAAGTAGCTTTGGAACTTGCTTTTTGTAGTGGGATAGGTACGAATTTCCAGGCTTCAGTGGTGATCTAGGATGTGTTCAGACATCTTGACTCTTTAAAGTGTCAGTTTTCAAATGTCTTGAATCAACTGTGGTGTTTTTTCTTTTATTCTGTGCAGTGTTTGAAAATAAAGATAAGATTGTGATCATCATGGAGTATGCAAGTAAAGGAGAGTTGTATGATTACATCAGCGAGAGGCGGCGATTAAGCGAAAGAGAGACAAGACACTTCTTTCGGCAAATAGTCTCTGCTGTACATTACTGCCACAAGGTGAGGAAAGGATTTAATATTAAAAAATGCTGTTTGAAGGCTGATTACTGACATATATTTCAAAGTATTTCTGAGGCAACAGCATTCATTATTATCAGAGCGTGTGATTTTATCAGTACAACAGATCTTCATTAAAAGTGAAACACTGAACTAGTGCCTGTTTTTAAAGACTAATGATGTTTTCCTGTGTTATGGCAGATACCAGCCACTCCCTCACTTTAGCCCTACATTGCATTTTTGCCTTTGAAATAACTCTCCTGACATTAAAAAACAAAAATTCCAGCATAGAGAAGGTGTCCCATATAACTTCTACAACATTTGTATTAATGCATTCAAACAAATGATAGTTTGCAATTTGAATATACTAATGAAAAACTTTAGAATAAAAGATACAATATATGAAAGAAAAAGCAAAGAGAAAGGTACAAGTTTCATGTGTGAGCTTTAGCATTTGCTCATTCTGGATAGGTAGAAGTAGTTTTTTCAAATATAGTGGGAGATAATGTAGAAAGACCTTATCCATCATGGTACCCACTTGGAATGACAATTTACACAATTAAAACCAAGGTAGCCGAATGGCTGTCATAATGGACCTTTTATCCCTGCTTATGAACCAACCTCATAGAGTCAAAACTTGTATGAAGCTACATACAGTGAGCACCTAACACAATTTTTTATTTGAATTCTTTAACACTTAAATCTCTGCTTGAATTCTGATAAACGAGGGGGTTTTTCAAAGTCCTCACTGCGCAGTGCTGCAAAGCTGCAGTGCCATTCCTGGTGCAGTTGATTTTGCCAAATTTCTTTCAAGAAGGCTCTGATCTAAACCCGGCTCGTTCGCTTCCATCTTTAACATTTACAGTCCTTCAGGATTACAACTCCTCCAATCCACATGGCTGCACACAGGAGGAATGAGGGCTTTTGTAGGGACTAACGTCATCGACAGATATTGTTTTCTGGTGCCTGGGAAGAATATATTGCTTTCACGCAGTGGGGGCAGGATCCAGGATGAAGTTAAGTTCCGAAAAGACAACCCCCAAGCCCTCCACCCCCTGCCCCCCCTGCTGTTTTAGAGTCTTTGTGGGAGGACAGATTCCAGTCATCCTTCCCTTAACCACACACCAAGTGACTAATATAGAGCCTGTCACTAGTCCCTGGGCCAGGAGTGTTATGACAGTGAAATCAACCCTGAAATGTAGATGGAAAGACCACCCTGCCAGCTCACCTTTAATTTTCTCTGTATTTTCTCATGTTCTCTTCCATTTTTTCTTTCTTGTTTCAGAATGGTGTTGTCCACAGGGACCTAAAATTGGAAAACATCCTTCTTGATGACAATTTTAATATTAAGGTAGGATTCTCTGTTTCTCAGAATGGTTTTGCATGATTTTTAACATTTTTATCCAAGGTATTAGAAGAGCTAGTGTTATGGCAACAGCTACTTAGCAACAGCATCTGGCAAGAGGCTCAGGAGTTTAGAGGCTGGAGGAAAGAAGACATCACTGATTACCAGTAATACACACTAAATGAAGCTTTGCATACCTTGGGGGAGAAGGCCCTGTCTTGCCATGCCAGTGCCACGATTCCCAATGCAGCATCTATTTACTGGTAGAAAACACTGAGCATTTCGTGCAGTAAAGTTTATTGTAGAAATGATATTATTGCTGGCTGCTTATGAGAGTAGGAAAAAACTGTTCTAGTCTACAGGGTTCAAGTGCCTCCTACAGAACACTACACAGAATGTTCTTTTGATCATGGCTGGAAAATAAGCAAATAGAGTTTCAAAATAAACCTAGTAAAGCACATGTGCTTCATTAGGAAATGGCCTTGGAACTTCAGACACAAACGTATTCTTTGGATAGTGATGTCAATGATGTCATTTCCATGTCATTTCTCCCCAGTGAAAGCATGGGAATGACTTTTTTCCCCCATATTTTTCATTTATTGTTTATAGCTGTATCACTAAGTTAAATGATGCAGAGATTTAATTTTCAGTGTAATTTCCTATATATGTCCTATATATATTCCTATATAAAATAAGTGTAATTTCCAGGCAGCTGAACCTGTTTCACTTTCAGCTTTGTTCCTCCCTGGGTAGTTGGATGTAAGGATGGCTGGTTGGGCTCTTCTACAAGCAAACAAGCAGAGGGAGGAAAGCCAAAGAGTTTCTGCTGGCACTTGAGCATCCTTGTTTAATTAAAAAAGTAATCAAGGAACTACTTGCATAGCCAAATACCTAAATAGCCTGTCTTCCTTTTGTCTCCCTGAAAGCCACGGGGCTGCACGCACTGCCTTCTGTGCTCCACGCTGGAGAGACTGTCTTCAGTTTAAGCTGATGTGGAATGGAAATGGAAAGTAACATGTGGTAGCTGCCATCTGTGTAATGCTGATGACAGAAGCTAACTTGGATCAACTAGTGGATTAAAGGCACATAAATATGTGGTTTCCAAAAATAGGCTTTTACAGAAGGCCCATCCAATGCAATATTTGGACGTTTTGCCGTTAGCATCCAGTGTCAGAGCAAACCTCCCCGCTCCTGTTCCTACAGGGACACTGGCTGCAGCAGCCAGAGCTGTTCTCAGCAGCGCTGAAAATGAGAAGTAGCCTTTCTGGGACATTGTATACGAATCAGACTTCCGCAGGCAGGATGACCTTTCTTTCCACATTGCACGCTAAACTATCTTCCCAGCTAATCAGAGAATTCTTGAGAGAAAAGAGGAATTTGAGGAATTTGCTAGCTGCCGTGGGCTGGATGTCTGCACTGTGGTCCTCATATGCAAAACCAATCACTTCCCCAAGCCTCTGGGGAGCTCAGCTTTGTTGGAAGGCTCCGCTCCCACCCCTCTCTTCTTTATGGGAGTCTAATCAGGAAGACAGAGCGGGGACAGGTAGCTTTGTGTTCAATTCAGAGATCATGGAGCTGAGCCAGGGTCTTCAGAACCACACATGCATTCCAGCTGCCATAGTGAGTGGCACTGCTGGCAGAGTAGTTCATGTATCCGTACCTCCCCACATACCTCCCGATCATTTGGACCTCTTTTTCTTGAAGGTTTCCCTTTCCTGAATTGTGCTGTGTTTAAGCTGCTGTGTAGGTATTTTGCCTATTTCCAGTTACTTTCCTCAGTTACTTCTCTTCAGTCTTAAGGCTCTGAGCAGGCATGGGCAAGTGGCTACAAGCTTCCCTGCTGTTCCCCACTAACTATATTTGCAAAGGGTCTCATGAAACTGAAAAACAGACTGAACTTGTAGATATTTCATACATCTTACAATCAATAGTGTTTGAATTTTGATTGCTTCAGGAGGTGGCTTTTGGTGTGGTTTTCCTTTTTTTTTTTTCCTTCATGTTCTCTTTTTTTACACCTGGTGGCTGAAGTCAGCTTTGAATACTCAGTGTTGAGCATAGTGCCACTATTTCCCTGATGCTGAAGCTTTGAATATGTTACTGTGGTTTCTATGTTACTTGCACAGAATTTTACATCCCACATTTTTTTTGTTTCACTAAACAGTAACCGTTGCCAAGGGAACACATATGGAACTGTAAATTATTTATTAGGAGTAAATTTATCAGGTCCTCCTTCTGAGAATATTTATATGTGTTTTATTCAGGCAGAAAAAAAACTTTGGGGTTTGGTATTGACTGATGGCTTCAAATACTTGAAGGCATTTTCTGGAAATGGAGTGATAGTCTTATCTGTACTTTCCTAGTATTTATATTTCATTCAGTGGATTACAAACACATACAAAATTGGCAGTTTGATTTAAAAAATAAGAAAATTAAAGGAATCCCTTTGTTCTTGGGTACGATGGGCAATTAAAGACATGATTTTGAAGAAGCTAGTGATCTATATATTATGATTTCCAAAAACATGTCATAGTAATGTGAAGAAAAAACAAGATGTTGTGAAAATAGATCCTTGCATAGCAGCTTAAGCAATATTTTTAAAACAGGAAATAAAGAGGACAAGTAATCCATTAGAAATTATTGTCTGACCTAAAAGGGCCCCAAGCAATTTTACATACTACTACTCTAACTTGGAAACCATTCTTAAGTTTTAGCTAATTAAGAGAAGGTCAAGAAGGAGTGTATGGAGACATAATCAGCTTTTTTTTATTTTTAAGAGTTACATGGTGAGTAAAAGTCTCTGGAAACAGTCATGTGTTAGAGTACAGCAACTAGGAAACACCAGTGTTTGGAAGCTGACAAAAAATTACACATTTTGAAGAGTTAGGTTTTTCAGGGACTTGGTGTATGTGGTACTATTTCCTGCAAACTAAATGCAGCAAGCATAAATGCATAAAAGGAGTTTTAAACACTTGTGAGACTGAACACACACACATATCTGTGGCATACATGGAGCTCATCCACCCAGTTAATCCCACAGTACCTTGCTTCGCTCCCCAGATGCACACCTAACTATGTAGCAGAAACCTGAAGCGTGGGTGTTTCTCCTGGGACCTAGCCTGTCCGTGGAGGTCAACAGTGGGGCACAGTCCTAGAGCTAAATCTTAGTCATACACTGCAGCCTCCCAGGCCAGAAGAGCATTATTTGCTTTCATACCTTGTTTTTATGGTGCCATGTTCTTTACAGAAATAACATGGCAAAGGGTTTGTGCAGCATGTACAAGTCTCTCCTCCTCCACATTCATGTGCTAGTTGGTAACACCACCACCTTAAATGTACTCCTTTCAGCTGCCTGCATTCGGTGACTTCCACCCTGCAGCTGTAGGCAGCTTGGAGCTGCCCCCTCTGCTCTGCCTGGGTTTCTGGGGTGGGTACAGCTGCTGCCCCTGCCATGCAGTGGCAGAGCAGCCTCTCACTGACATTGTCATCCCATCAAGAGGATGCAGTCGTTCATCATCCTAACACATCTGGAGGTGGACAGGGTCAGACAGGCAGGAGGGCTAAGGCAGCTCCAAAGCACTGAAAAAGCTGCCCTTTGTGGGAAGAGGTTCATAATGGCTTTAAGCATTTGCCTTTGGTGGTCTTTAAAAAAGCCTTCTGGTGGTGCCTTCTCTTTATTAGTTTTGAAAGAACAGAGCATGCTAGTTTTTGATTCATTGTGGCTATGGATTTACTAGAAGAAATAGCAGCGGGGCAAGTATGTAGCTACCTCCATTTGCCCACAGTTCCTGCAGTTTAGTCTGATAAGGACCATACGTCCCCAAGCACTGCGGTTCTCCCCAGTGCCTCAGTCTCCAAAACTACATGCAAGGAGGTAGAGAGCAACTGCTGTCTCCTGTGGCAGGCGGGAGTTAATGCCTCGTGCTGAACTATCCAAATACTGTGTTGCTGCCCCACACCACAAGCTGCCCCCAGGGACACTTCTGTCATGCAGCTTGGCACGATGGAGGGGCCTCCTTGTTCACGGTAGGGCTGTGGCGGCTCCTGGGCTGGGAATTGCACCTAAAAGAGACGTCTAGCAGAGGTTGACGTAAACCATATGATCAACCCCGAAGTGATAGAAGGAGAGAAAAATGCAAGTATAATAGTAACATAATCCTACTAACTGCACTTTCTCTTGGGCTGGTAAGGGGACACCAATCAGACTAACCACTAAAAACCCATGAGGGTTTCATATATACAGAGTAAGTGTATGTAATTGGGATTTACCTTGCCGGAAGTCTCACCGACTGCACATACATTTCATGTGCTTTAAGAGACCTAATTATTTCTCTATCTGCAGTGCAGAAAGACACATTCTTAAGTGGGATAGAACTGACAATTTCCATGAGTGTGAACCTTGTGGAATTTATATTCCACACTTTAACAATAAATTACATCTGGTTTATCACAGCTAACAGTAAATATGAAACATACACTGCTGAAGCGAGGGGAATAAAACTCTACTTCCCGACTCCTCCCAATTTAGGAAGTTTTTTTTACTTGATGCCTTAGTTCCATTTAAGTGCCAAGAACATGAAGTAATGTTGGCTTCTATTAATCTTGTTTTGGGGGGCATGACAGTTTTAATGGGAAAAGCTGATAAACATCAGTCTGTGAGTATGGGAGTGGACTGTAACATAAATACTCTTTTCCTGAATGGTCAAAATGAAAACATGAATGCCCAAGTCTGAGTTTCTTAGAGTGAACAATGGTATGTGTATCCCTATATATATATTCGTGGACATCCACATGCATTTTATACATTCCATGGTGTTAAGGGAATGTATTTTCATAAGGAATCACACTGTGCAGTGTTTGTCCTTGTCTTAGCTGCATCCTGAACTAAAATAAAAATCAATGACTAGCACGAATTTTTAACACTGAAATGATCCCATTCTTCCCCTGATTGACAGGGCACACTTCATAAGGCTTAAAACCAACTTCCTGCAAGCCAGGCAGGGTGACTTGATAAGAAAGTGGAATTCAGGGCAATTAAGTGCAATCTGAGCCATGAGAATATGTTTGCAGACTGCAATTGTACACCAGCTGTTTTCAATGACATTCCAGCCATACAATGAAGATTTTACAAACCGCATTTATTTAAGGGTTGAATTTTCTGCTGAGGGTTGATAATACACTGGTTGAGGGACTGAGTGAATTCAATCTATGAATGGACATAGTGAGATGAATTAACATTAATGAAGGGGAATCAGCTGCTCTTTGAGCAGGATAGGTCCAAATTGTTGGTGAAACACCTGCACAAAGCAGAACATCAAAATAGGAGAGGATGAAGCGTGCAATCTTGTATGTGACCTGTGACTTTAAAAATTGTGTGAAAATGATATTTAAAAAAAAAAAGTTTATATTTCTAACATGAAAGTATCTAACAGCTATATATGTATCTATTTATGAAGTGTATATATGTTTCTGTTTTGGTCTCATCTATGTCATGTTTCAGTGTAGCTGTAGAAGTTTAGATACTGGAGACAAAGACTTTACCTCTCCCGAGAGGTCACTAAATAATATTGAAATTCAACAGTTATTAGAGGCACCAATGATGGACATTTTAGAAAGCCAGGTGTAAATGATGCTGCTGGTAAATCCTTTTCTTTTCCATTCAGTTTGTGTTTCAATGAATTTTTGTCCTGTGAAAATTCCTGGGATTTAATTTCTTTCTGGTAGAAAATACATGAATAAGGAGAAGAAAACCCAGACAAAACTCCTGTCTCTTATAACTATAATACCTTTATAATGCCTGTGCTTTACGTCTTTTATGTGTGCCTTCTGTCAATAGTGGGCAGTAATACAAGTATCTTTGCAAAGCAGAAGCATTTGGGTTTTAAACAAGTAAAAAAATGAGATGTGCTGTCTTGTGCTAGAGAAACAAAGAAAATGCAAAGGTTGTGGGAGTATTCAGTGTTGCTGTCCTCAGCCTTTGTTTTGTAAGAACAAGAACAGAGAACTCAAGTAAACAAAATATTTGGACCTGATCCTGCAATTCCTACATGGGCAGAATTCCCAACAGTCTCAAGGGAAGTTTTGTTTGTGTTGGGAAAGCCGGATTTGGGCCCATTGTTTCCAGTTAGGAATCAGACTTGTGTTTATTACCTCGTGATAGACATCTCATGGGCTTAACAGCTCGGATTCCTCAGCCTGCTGTCCCTGAATCTGGAAGAGTTAGCCACTGCCTCGCTTTCCACCTTATTCAAGCGCTGCTATGTTCCAGAGGATTTCAAAAATTGCTTTCTTCTGTAATGCTTAGTTTCCTGCAACATTCCTGCCTCACTCCTCCTGTTGAATTTAAAGGTCTTGGCTTTTGGCTTGCATGTGTGCGATAAGAAGGGTGGTACTTTCTGTTTGCTTTCCTTTGGTATTAATGATTATACAAGATGAAGAGCAATCAGTGGATAGCAAGCCCAGTGCCTCACAGTATGAGATTGTTTTTGCAAGCATATGCAGTTCATCCAGGATAAAATTACTGACTGATGGTTACAGTCACATGGTGACTTGTCTGTGAATGGAACCAAAGCATCCTTCTTCCCTACCTAGGAATCTTTCTTCTCTGAAAGATCTGTAGAGAGAAAAGTCAAAAAATTGTAGAATAATGGGTTAGCTGGGGAACTTGAGAGATTATCCACATCAAGATCCCTGCTCTACAGCAGAGTCAAATATAGATAAGTCTTTCCTGGAAAAGGATTTTTTGTTTGTTTCTTTAATATATAATTATTACTACTGAGGCCCTTTGCAATTCTATTTGCAGATTGCTGACTTTGGACTCTCCAACCTTTATCATAAGGACAAGTTTCTGCAGACCTTTTGTGGAAGCCCACTATATGCTTCCCCTGAAATAGTTAATGGACGACCTTACCGAGGCCCAGAGGTAAGAAGGGTCAGCTTTTCTGTGCTGGTTTGGGGATGGCTTTGATGATAATGTTCTTGAGGGTTCGTCTTATTGCGAATGTTATTGTATGTGTGAGTTCGCTCGGGTCTTTCCATATTTAAAGTTCTTAAGCTGCCTTAGTTTGCTTTTGTTTGCTTTCCCTGTGAGTGGTTAGTGAGGTGTTAGATACCATTTTGCCCACCAGCAGGTACAACCGGGCGTGATGCTGCTCTTGTGGTGCTAATGGCAGGGAGAAGGGCAGGGATCAGCTTCCCTGGGCTTCACACGTGTTGTGTCTGTATTTCAGGTTGACAGCTGGGCCCTTGGTGTATTGCTTTACACTCTGGTTTATGGAACGATGCCCTTTGATGGCTTCGATCACAAAAACCTCATCAGGCAGATCAGCAGTGGAGAATATCGTGAGCCAACACAGACCTCAGGTATGTAAAGGGAGAGAGGGCCATGTACGGAGCTGACAGGAGTTCAAGATAGAGGGTTTGTCCAGTCCCTTCCAGCCTGTTTTGGTGTCATATTAGAATGATGCAGAAAAAAAAATCTCATCCCCTACTTTAACTTTAATCTCATCCCCTACTTTAAATGCCTATCTGGATACAGCATTTACCAAAAGGCCTTTTGAAATTACAGTTTTGTGGCAGATAGATTTTGCTCCCTTGGGGAAGTCGTAGCAGGCTCTTTTAACGAGATCTGTGACAGTGAAAGGTCTGTTAGCTATTGCAAGTGGAATTGTTCAGACATGCTTTAAACTGATACAACATACTGGTGCAGATCAATCCTCTAACTACACTGTGGAATATCACAGCAGAGAGAAGATGAACGGTCAGAGCAACACAGTCTGCTGTTCAAGAAGGCAGGCCAAAATCTGAATTAATGCCACTATGTTTGCATTGACTTCTACTTAGAGGATAACACATTAAGCAGTCATCTGACAGGAAAGCATCAACCGAGTCTGGGTCATTGATTATAATGACTTCTTCCAGCCTTAAATGTCTATGTATGCATTATATTTAATATTAATCTTGTATCGGTTGTTTGCTATCCCTTTCAATTTTCTGTCTTCTTGCTCTCTATATGAATATAAGCCCTCCAAAGACACAGAAGACTACACTGTTTATGGAAAAAGTAAATAGAAAAGCAAATATCCCAATTCTCCTTTATTTTCCTCTAGGTTTTGTCATTATTAGAGTCAATTGGTTGGTGACTTCCTTCAGTAATATGGAGCTTTTCACTGTCTAATACAGTACAAATACTAATTTATTTGATAGCCCAGTATACATTTCTCAAGAGTGAATCATATTCTTCTAATAAGAAGTAATACTCTAATGCATTTTCTGTCACTGACTGATGGACAAAGCCTTGCCCTCTTTCACTTCTGATGTTATAAAGGGCATTATTCTTGCTCATTTGATTGGCTTCACACTTGCAGTTTAAACTGACAAAGCTAACAGTGCTCATGTTCTAAAAATTTTGTATGCCGTTCTTTGTCCATAGATGCTCGTGGTCTCATCAGGTGGATGCTGATGGTGAACCCCGAACGCCGGGCAACCATTGAAGACATTGCCAACCACTGGTGGGTTAACTGGGGCTACAAGAGTAGTGTTTGTGACTGTGATGCCATGAGGGACTCTGAGTCCCCGTTGCTGGCAAGGTTCATTGATTGGCATCATCGTTCTACTGGCCTCCAACCAGAGACTGATACCAAAATGAAGTGCCTTTCTAAGCCCAAAGGTTCTGAAGTCACACTAGAGAGACAAAGATCTCTGAAAAAATCAAAAAAGGAAAATGACATTGCACAGTCCATCCAGGAAGGAGGAGCTGAAAATGCAACCAAACTCACTTCCAAGAGACCCAAAGGCATCCTGAAGAAAAGGAGCAACAGTGAGCATCGATCTCACAGTGCAGGTTTCATTGAAGGAGTGGTCAGCCCAGTGTTACCCTCTGCTTTTAAGCTGGAGCAAGAGTTGTGTAGGACTGGAGTAGCCATTAAAAGTGTTGTGGAGGTAGAGGTAGCTGGCAAATATGGCACTAAGCAGTCTTCACTCATGCCAAAAAAAGGAATCTTAAAGAAGACTCAGCAGAGGGAGTCTGGCTATTATTCCTCTCCAGAACGAAGCGAATCTTCTGAACTGTTGGACAATAATGGTGAGACAGTAAACAGTGACACTTCTCCAGGGGTCACAGAGCCATCCAGAAATGGGTCTTACAGCCATTCCTGCAGGCGCAAGGGCATCTTGAAACACAACAGCAAGTATTCCCCCAGCAGCACCGAATCTGCTTTGATTAGCCCTGACACACCAACGCTAGAGGCCATGGAAGAAGTGGTCCTGCCTGGAGATGCATTACCTCGAAGTTACAGTCGCCCTTCCAGCGTGATTAGTGATGACAGTATTTTGTCCAGTGACTCATTTGATTTGCTGGATTTGCAAGAGAACAGGCCAAACAGACAGAGAATAAGGAGCTGTGTCTCTGCTGAAAATTTCCTCCAGATCCAAGACTTCGCGGGACTTCAGAACCGCCCAAGGCCACAGTATCTAAAGCGTTATCGTAACCGTCTGGGGGACAGCAGTTTTTCTCTTCTCACAGACATGGATGATGTGACTCAGGTCTACAAGAAAGCCCTAGAGATCTGCAACAAGCTCAACTAGTGTAGGGAAGATGGAAAAGGAGGGAAGGGAGGTTTTCTGTGTACCTTTATGATGGAGTAAGCCAGGTCACTGATTTGCTGACAATGGTAGGTTTTGCTTCAGAGGTGCTGACTGTACCTACTTAGCTGAACTTCTAGTAAAGTAGCCCTAAAGCCATCTCACACTTCTCTAATCTTGTGCCCTCAGAATATTACCTACCTGACCAGAGAAAAACCTTTGGTCTTTGTATTTGTGAGGAAAGCACATCAGGAGCTAGCTGGCAAAAGCATCAAGATTTGATGGCTAGAAGTCAAACAAAATTAAAACTGGAAGTGAGGGACACGTTTTGAGAGGTTTCTAATTAATATCAGTTAAGCTTTATCAAGTGATGATCTGAAATCTTCCAGTCTAATTTGGATGCCTTTTAGAAAGAGAGGCTTTAGTTCCCCCTGAAGTAATTCATGTGAATGCATTCATTACACGGTAGGGATCTTTGGCTTGGATTATGCAGGAGGCCAGGCTGGGCAGTCACCATGGTCCCTTCTACCAGGGTGACCTGAGAGGTTCTGAACATGTTCTGGGACAGATAATCTGAGATACTCGCCCCAGAAAAACATCCCATGATGTGTTTGTGGACAAGTGATGGAGCAGGCATTCAGATCTGGACAATCCTCCAGGGTCCAAAGCCATTGCTCTTCAGTGAGCAGAAAGTTCTAAAATTGTTTCCAACTACCGCTCCTACCAGCAAAAAGAGAGCTACAGACATGATAAAGGGATCTGGAAGGAAGGGATGTTATCAGCAGCTAAATGACCTTTTAAGGCGTTTCAACCCTTGTGTTCCATTTGTGACTCTTTCAAAATGGCCAGCCAGATGAATGCCCAGATAAAGATGGATCTGACAAAGGGTCTCAAGAGTTAGCTGACCCTCCAATCTAGAGTTCAGTCACTGTCAGCAAATGGTGCCACCTTGCTGCTAGCTTGTAGTATTTGGGGGTGACAGGTAGTTTGCGACCAGAATGTTAGGTAAGGAAAAGGTTGTAGCATGTAGGAAACAGATAGAAGTCAGAAAGTTAGAGGGAAGATGCCTTTCTCCATAGGAAAATGTTTTTAGGTAGGTGGTAATGGAGCAGAAAGAATTGAGCGATGAAATGATAATGGTAGATTTAATAACAGAGTTAGCAGGCCTGCTTCTGTCTGGTGTAGCTGGTACTGAGTGTGCAATGATACCAGTTTGGAAAAAAAAAAAAAAAAGATATGTGTTTGTGTTCTCAGATATCCAACTATCCAGACTGAAGGCTTCAACTCCCATAAAGGTACCACATGGGTCTACTGGATTACCTGAATGTAAGCCTATGTCAGAAAGGCACTGTGTGTTTGACAGGCCTGGGCAAACTGGAATCTACAGGCCCATTTCAATCTCATTTCCGTGAGCACGTAGCCCCTGGCTTTCTTGGAGGTGCACTGGTGTGATTAAATCACAGGTTTCAGCCTATGATGTCAAATGATCCACAGCTGCAAAACTTGTATCTATATGCATACTCAGAGCAGACGAGCTTGGGGCAAGTTCTAGTCTCACTGCTGCCCTGAAACTGGAACTGAAAGCAGAATTTGACCCACTGTGTCCCAAATCCTAGAGGTGGTGCAGAAACAGAATAGAGTTCCTCTGGGGCTTCTTTGGGAATTGGGGATAACTCTATAAATCGTTGGCATCTGGGACAGGGAGCTATTTCACTTGCAGATTCCTTATTCAGTGTATCATGGTATTAAGTCTGGAGGTTCCTCCTAAAAATCAGCTGGGTTGCCTAGCACAAAGATAAACCAACTTGAGTTTCCTAAATCAGTTAATCTGGCTCTATGGAGAACCTTTACTTATTACTTATTTCCTTACACTGGACCAAATTTGGCTCTGACATAAACGGCATCAATGAGACATGCTGAGACATGCTCTCATATGGTCAAGTGAAATCTGGCTCACTGTCATTTGCCTAGGGAGGGCAACTGCAGGTCACTTCTCTACAGGTGTGTACCTCTCTGTATGACAGTCAGACATCTCACCTTCTTTCACAAGCCCTGCATGTGCTCTTTTAGCCCATCCCAAACCAGCACCCCATTTTGCAGTGTACTGAGTTAACAGGTTTGCTGTGGTGCATTTTAAAACAACTCAACATAGTCTCCGTGGCCTTTCTGGAACAAAGGTGGATGTGTCTTGCAGCCATGGCTTTCAGCCCGTGCCCTGGAGTGTAAGAGCTACATCCTTAGCTGGTGTAAATTAGCTCTGTCCCGCCGACACGCTGGAGCATCGCTTCGATGGGGTGACGCTGATTGACACCTTCCCTGCACATGTGGCACTAAACTCTGAATGGATTTGTAGAGGTTTCAGGATGAAGGGAAGGGAACTCAGTGAGCCATGGCAGGGAAGTGAGGAGCGCCCCGAAGGCTCCTATCTCCCGAGGCTTTTGCCCAGGCCTGCTTCCTTGTGTACAAATGTGAATGAGTGAGTGACTGCTTGCTGCCAAACTGGAAATGTTATGTAGGGATTTACTGGCATGTTACTGGCATGTTACATGTTTACTGGCATGTTATCATTCCTAGAAGAGAAGAAAAAAAAACTTGACTGCACATTGTTATTATTAGTGTTGTGATTCTTATTTAATTTTTTTGTAATACAAAGTCGACTTTTTTATTTGAATTTGTCTTTTTTTTTTTATTTATTGGTCTGAAAGCCATTTCAAAGGTATAATAATATATTTGGTGTAATTTAATTGGTGCAACATTATTTTACAGCTCCGGCCAAAATTGTTTGGTGTTATTTTTTGGGTTTTTTGTTTTTTTCTCCCAATCCTTGGTTGGTTTGAGCTCTACGAGGCACACAGGGAAAAACGCTGGATAATCACCCGAAGTGTTTGTATTTTTAATCTGATACTGTTTTTTATTAAATAAAATGAAGTTAATGTAACTGTGAAGAGTCTCTCTCTC